>NC_051155.1:18151614-18451614 GCF_013339745.2 Dermacentor silvarum | reverse complement strand
ATCAGATAGTGGTTTCGGCACGTAAAACCCCATTCTTTAATTCAATTTTAACAAGCATAGTGTCAGCCCGCACAGCAAACATGAACACATCACACTCGATGACCGTGGACACTCGCTGTTAAAACTCGGGCGTGACGAAACGTGGCAGGAGCAGCAAACGAAGTTCGTGCTGTTGTCTATCGCTTCAACTACGAGCCGCCAACGCACCTAGACTGTGCGCCCAACGCAAATCGCTGTCACGATAAGGCCGCACGAAGCCGCCGCTACGCGGTTGCGGCCGGAGCAGAACGCCACCCCTGTTTCCCTCCCCCCGGTGCGTCGCAACGTTGGGTGCGTCGCGCTGCGAAAGATGGAGCACTTCCTGCCGGCTTTCCTCCTTTTCGCGCGGGCAAGATTGAGCCCCGATCGTCGGCTCCCCTCGCACACTTTCACTCGCACATACAGTGTAGTCCGCGCGGCGACGGTGTTATCGCCCTTGAACTTTACACGGAACCTCACGGCGACGACGACGACCGCAGAAATTCGCCTAGAGTGTCCATATAATTGATATCGCAATAAAATTCGTCTAGGAGAGTTTCTTTCTATTCTTTTTATCTCCACATAATCTGCTGCCGGCGATGTTCAAATTCGTATAATATACGTAGTTCGATCCGAGTTTGAATTTGCTCACTTTATTTTGCCTCAGGATTATCCGAGAGTATTGGGGGCGAGGACTTACGGACTAAAAGAGTCGTACATATGTGCGAGTTAATATCTTTCTTAAATATAGATGTTTGCATATGTGTAGATGTGAATGCTTTGTACATCTGTAACTCATTTTTGTATTTGTATTTGCTGTAACTGATGCCAAGGAAAGGGGAAAGAATCCTGTCAAGCTGCTTTTATGCAGCCTTTTGTTCCTAGCCCATGTTTTTTCTTTTTTTTCTTTGTAAGAAAAGGAGAGAAAATGCGAAAACAAAGTTGAAGTTCAGTCGCCATCTGCGGGAAGCACCTCGCTTGCGTAGTATGAGCGATAACGCGGTGCGCTCCTCATAGGTTTGGCTGGCAGCGCTCAATAAAAACACCACGCGGGAGCCCTCCTGGCCATATCTGTCAGTACTCTCTAAACGGTGCTAGTTTCTTACTGTCAAAATAGTTTACAGGCGCTATCTCTTTGCCGAATACGTACAGTGAACGCCCATTGCGCGCGGTCGCTGCAATAAAATCCCCCGAAGCAGATTCTTGCGTTAAAGGTAGGCAGTCGCTGAGAGCAGACTATGTGAAGTATGTTCTTATTGTGTGCTGTCTGTATAACCAAATGCAGCATACCAGAATGAAGCCTCAATGCAGCGATCGCACGGTTACGCAGTGACAGATTGCGCGTCACACCGTGCCGTGAGCATATGAACATTTGACAGCACACAAGCAACCATTGTTGCGTGGACGCTATTAGAGCTGTTCAAAAATAATTTCGTTATAACTAGGGACCCCGACGGTATACAGCGACTCGTGATGTGCCGTCGCGCTGATTCAATCTTTTTTTTTCTTTTATTCTAAATTTTTGAACATTTCAATATCGTCATTTCTCAAGTTGTGCCGCACTGTATGTTTGTCGGTCTTCTCAGCGAGGAATTTCCCGCTGCTTCTTTTTGTTAATCCAGTACATTCATTGTTTAGTGCTAACACAAACATCAGCATATGCCATGCCTTCTTTAATGTGCTTTTTACCATTCCCTTTCCATTCTGCTGAACTTGCCAGTATCTAGCATCAGCAAGTTCGTACACCAAATCTTCATGACATTAATGGGGCAGCGCGCATGGGCGAGCCTCTCTGTGCGCGCTTTCTGCGACTCACCGAAGATCGCAGCCCCAACGCCGTCGCAAAAATCTTCCTCGCGAAAGTTCTTGCTACACACCGGAGTTCTTGCCGATAGCTGCTTGCCGGTTCTCAGTTTCGCAATCCAAGCTACATGCAGCTTCTTGGCCTGCGAGTACGTGTGAAGGCATACACCGGGCTCGGTTGCATGGGCGTCCGGCACTGTGGTACCGAGCAATAGCCTACCATGTCGGACTCCTTCAAAGGCAGCCCCTACCAGTTATAGTGCTTTCAAAGTTTGTCAAGCAGACACCCGAAGCGGTAAAACGTCCCCACTTAATCAGAACCATAGCGCAGGTGGGACTAAACTTTTTGTTTTCAGCTTGCTTCAGCGCTTCCGAAGCAGACGACGCGGCCGCTGTGTCCACGTGATCCCTCATAACACGTCACCCTGACTGTGGCGCCAGCTTTTCCAGTGGTGGAGCTCACCCATAATATTGTATTTAAAAAAAATCAAATGTAACGTTAATGTAACGACACGTTCCAATGTAGTTGAGAACAACTTGTTGTTGGGCGGTTGGTACATATTAGCGGACATTGTTTAACTACGCGAAAAAACGGACCACAGAGATAGCATGAAACTAGGACGGGCGCAGACTTGCAACTAAAGTTTATTCCACAAAGACCACATATAAGTACAACCCAGACGTACACCACAACAAGGTTTTTGGAAAAAAGTTTTACAAAAACCTTGTTTATACCAAACGCAACCTATCTACGCTGGTCAATAAACCTCATCTCACTGTTGTGCATATAAACTGAGGTGTCGCTGACACACTCTTGTCCCTTATTTCTTATATGGTACGCCTCGAGTAGCTCTCTCGCTCGGCTACCTCGGCAGCGACACAAAATCTTTACTTTTTTTTCATGATCCGGTTACACTGGTACGCCAAGCAGTGGACATGAATGTGCCCATTCGCTTTATTCCTAACTGGCAATTCGTGCTCACGCAGGCGTACATTCACGCACCTTCATGTTTGGCCTATACGTAGACTTTGCCGCATGATAGAGGTATCTGATACACTACTCCAACGTTCCAGAGTTCCAAGTGTAAATGGAATGCGTTTCTTTTGCATTAAAGGAACTTGTAACGGGAACTCGTTTCAAGATTTGGAGGGAACAAGCTTTCGTTCCTGTTTTAGAGGAATGTGCACAACACTGGTGTGTATGTGTGCGCATGCGTGTATATTTCTACGTGTGTGTGTATGTGCGTGCATGTGTACACGCGTGTGTGTGTGATCCTTGCGCCTCATACTTGTGAAGCCAAGGAACTCTCTCACTTTTATTGCGTGCTGCTTGTATCTTTACAGTAAAAAGTTTCAATACGGCGAGCATTTTTTTTTGTTTACGTTAACTTTATGTTACGAAGGCATGAAGCGCAATATATAAATAGGTAAGTGTCGTTTCCTTTTAGTTACATGTATAATAAAAATGTGCATGCTTGTGCCGTCTTCCTTTACAACAGTTCAAACAAATTCAAATGGAAGAAATTTGCTTCTTACCATGCGTATACTCAGACATCAATGTCATGCTTGAGCTCCATTCTACGAACGATCAGTTTTAGCTACAAGTATTGCAAGCCTACGGAAACAAAATATTGAAGCCCAACGCAGTTCCTTTTTTGCTCTCGCATCGACCGGCGCCAGAGGAAAGAAAATTCCCGGCATAGAGGTGCGAAGTTCCCAAGAAATGCTAAAAAAAACGTGAGGCACTCTTCAATGATATTATACTTACTAATTATGTACGTATGCTTTATTTTCACAACAATGAAATACACCCTTGCGGGGGTAAAGTGGGGAAAAAGCAGCTCGTAGCAGCTTGACCAGCCCCAAAAACCCGTAAAACAAAAAAGGAGCAGCAGATCGAAAAGACGGTTTTCTCAAGTACTTACAATTCAAGCACTACATCATATCATGCATACGCATCGAAAATCGGGCGAGGAAAGAAAAAGAACAAACAAAAAGAAAACAAACGTAAGATTTTGTGCAAAACCGCACAAAATCTCACTGCACATGATAAGCATATAGACAATGTACAACTCACATATGAGAGAAAAAAGCAAGAATATCAGGAAGAGAACAAGACGCAAAATCAATTTTATTAACAATAAGATCCTTTAGTAACTGAGGTAGCCTGGAGCGCAGCATTTGTGATCCATATTTAGTGCGCGATTGTGGTACGTGCCAGTACTCTGGCTTTAATGTACTGTAAGGAGTTTCGTGTAGCTTCAACTTAGCCATAAAAGTAATGTAGTTTATGTTTCTTTTGGGTTCATTTTTATGCGTAAGCACTAAACGATACTTTAAAAGGGCCTGTACTTTCCGTGTCATAAGTTTATGAAATAAATAAGCTGAAAGAAAATTGTATGCTTTATACAAATAGCGCGAAGAGCCTTCTTTTGCAGTATGTACAACCTGTTGATGTTTTGTTTCAGAAGTGGTTGGCCAGAGAAGATAATAATAATTTAAATGGCTGAGAAAAAGTTAAGTATAAATCAAGCATTTGATAGAGTGAGGAAGATAGTTCAAGGAATAAAAAAATGCCAGTGATTTGGGAAAGCTTACTAGCAACGAAATTTATATGGCTATGCCATGCCATAGTATGATAAAAAATATACCTAGCGATTTTACGGAATTTACAAGTTCAATTTTAAATTGTTCATTAGGAAATCTTCCTCGAGAGTAATTTGGCGCGTTCTTAGCGCGAAATAACACCGGCTTAGTTTTTGGCGAATTAATAGTGTAACCGTTATCAAGTGACCATGTGTGCAGCTTATTCAAAACTGCATTAGCTCTTGTAATCAATTCGGCAGAGCGGTTAGATGAAAAGAACAATGTAGTGTCATCCTCATAGATTACGTAACGCGTATCAACATAAATGTTTACTAAATCGTTAATAAAGATATTAAATAGGAGGGGTCCTAAAATACTGCATCGGGGTACACCTACCTTGACCGACCGAACTTCAGATTTAAAGCTCATTACTGTCTATGACAAAAATACAACCTAATCAAGTCAAGTGGAAGGCCGCCTATACCATAGTGGTTTAACTTACTGAGCAAGAGATCATGATTTATAGAATTGAAGGCTTTTGAAAAGTCGACAAATACTCCCAATGTTACCAAACGTTCCTCGAAATTATTTAGAATTAGTTCATTCTGTTGAAGCAAAGCTAGCTGTGTTGACATATTTTTCCGGAAAGCAAACTGATGCTTAGTTATCAAATTGTGCTTGTCCAGAAAGTCTGATATTCTGCAAAAAATAATTTTTCCAGAAACTTCGAAAAGATAGGGAAAATAGACACAGGTCTATAATTAGGTAAGGCAGTTTTGTCACCTTTCTTGAACAGTGGAACTACTTTTGCCATTTGCATTTTATATGGGAACACACCGGTAGAAAGGCAGATATTATAAATATGGGCTAGTACTAGAGAGATTATATCGATTACAAATTTCACAGGTTTGATTTTAATGGTATCACCGTAGCATGAGTTGCTATCATTTAGTGCGGAGAACAGTAAATTTACTTCTGAAATGGTTGTGGGACACAAAACAATTGAATGCACACAGTTCGTTGTAATGAAACGGCATGCGTTGTCATTGACATCGCATTTAGGTAAAGTATTGAAATAATCATTAAAACAGTCGGCCAACTTCACGTCAGGTATGTTCACTCCATCAGAAATTATACGTAACCCTGCCGCTGAATTGAGCACTCTATACACCAAAGAATTAAGCTGGTGCCATATCTTATTGCTATCATGGCTGCACGTTGTGAATGATTGCCGATAAAACGTAGTTTTCGCAGCATGTAATTCCTTAGTTAAGTCATTGCGAAATCATTTAAACACTCTTAAATCATAAGGATCCCGAGATATGGTGAATTTATCGAATAGCCTTGCTTTTTCTTTTATCTTTTTAAATAAATGAATAGTTACCCAGGGTTTACGTATCATTGATGGAGCGGATACTTTAGGACAGGAAGGAAAATGTTTATCATTGTAAAAAATGAACGTTTCCAGAAAAGCATCGTAAGCGCGATCAGCACTTGAAGCAAAATTAACACTGTCCCAGACTACGTGACGTAAGTCGTTGTGAAAACGCACTAGCCGTTCTTCAGTTATAATTAGCGAGAAGCAAACTCGTTCTGGTGATCTTTTATCTTTTCGTTTCACAGTTAAGAATACCGGCATGTAATCACTCAAGCTGTATGAAGTAGTGCCGCTTTTAACACTGTTTGATCGTAGTTAGTAATAAACAAGTCAAGGCATGTGGACGTATCGCAGGTAATTCTGGTAGGAGTATTGATATTGTACTGAAAGCTTCATTCAAGCAACCAAGGAAGTAATTCTTGGTTTATATAAAAAGCATATTTTATCACTCTGGAAAAAAACAAGCATAGGGTCGCAATGAATCATCTTCAAACCAGTGAATACGTTTGTACACTGCCATGTTACACTTTACACACATCTCCTGTTTTCTCAAGTAAAAAAAAAGCGCACTGAATGGCAAGAAGCTCTTGCACATGTAACGCCGAGCAAACGCTTTACCACTTCGCTCTCTAGCAGTCATCGTCATCTTCCTCAGCCGCTTTTTATACAGGGTGTTTCACGTAATTTGGACCAAACTTTAAATATGCAAATGCCACGTAGCTGGACAGAACCAAGGCAATCTTGTTTGTCACCGCTTGAAGATACTCAGATTAGTTTTTGCATTCCACCTAATTAGATAATTAGTCTTCATTAATTCTTCAACTTCTCAATTATTAAAATTAGGTAAGTGTCAATGAGAAAATTGTAGAGCAACATGAAAACCTCCCGATACAGCTCTCTGTTGCTCAATACGTGCTACATAAAAATGTTTTTCCGAATGTGATAGAAGCCCCCGAACAAACTCAGAACTGCCGCGCGACTGGCCGCTCGAGCCAGTTTGAGTGTATTTTGACGCTTATCTCATTGACACTTATCGAACTGACGAGGCCCTCGGCACTGGTCGTTGGTCTCTCGTCAGTGGCATCGTCCATGACGTGGTGCTCGCCGTACGATCATGTCCGGATCAGCACGTTATAGCGACCGCGGTTAGGTCCACTACAACAATGTGTGTCAGCGAGCGGAAGATTGGAGAACCGTTCTGACCGATGGCAGAAGCAGAAGGAGGAGGAGGAATAAACTTGTATTGCGGAACCAACACTTTAAGATAGCCGGGCCTAAGCCTCCCATGAGGGGACGTCGAGGGCTTGTCTCGCCGCCGCCTCACGGGCGTGCTGGCTCGCCCAGGTTTGGTCGTCGAGGGCGGAAAAAGCTGTTATTTTTCTCCCTTTTTTATAACCTCGCAGCCCGGAGCCCGAGGCACACGCACCGGAGCGTGCCAAGCGGCCGAGGAAGCTGACGACGGCTGCTAGAATCCATACTTTCACATCCAAAAATATTTGGCACACAGTCCAGGCAGAATTCCATTGATGAACAGCTTGGGAGCGCACCACTATACTATATTGAGTGTCTCTTGCAATGGAACTGTCGTACATGCTGGTACTTGAAATGTTTTCAATGTCGACACACTTGCTGCCCTGGACAAGTACGCCCAGATATTTGCACTGGTGCTCCATTTTGTCGAAGTGGACACGTATCCTGCACTACGCTGGCAGTTGAAATGCTTTGAAAGCAAATGCAATGGCTTCAGCAGAAAGACTTGCCCACATACTATCGCTGGCATATACAGGGTGTCCCAGCTAACTTTAGCCAGAGTTAAAATCATGCCGCTGCACACTCAGACGACGCGACCAAATGCATGTTGTGAACCACTGTTTGCAGTAAATCACACTATCTTTTGTATTCACCTCAATTGCATAATTAGCCGAGATTAATTAACCAACTTCTCAAACCACGAAGCAAGCAAAATTTAAATTATTAAATTGTAGAGCGGTGTACAAACCATCTGATTAAACAGTTTCTAACTTTCTATTTATGAAGTATTAGTTTTTTGCCCTCTTACTGCAAATGCCTGCGAAATAAAAAAATTATCACGTGACATGCTCGCTTGCGCGCCGTGATTGCAATGCTACCAAGCGTTCCGCGTACAAACGAACATAACGTTTAGCAGGGTGTGCTGCCGCTTAAAACGCGCCAGGGCAAGCGTTACCGCAGCGAAAGCGATAACGGTTGCTAGCGTAAATCGCGCGGCCCCGGGATTTATACACACCCCCCTAACACTCCCTAACACCCCCCCCCCCCCCCAGGAAGATCTGGACACCCCCCTCCCCTCTTTCAGACAGGCACTCACCTGAAAAAAAATGATGCTGAACCCATGCACTGTGGGAATTGCTTTAAGAAATCTGTATTCTTTGTGGAGGTGGACGCTTCGTGGCCATAATTTTGAGGCCCAATTTTTATGTTCAGTGCGCAGACAACAGTGCTACACTGCGACCTGCAGGGAGCGGAGAATGCTTGAGGTCGCGGTAATCACTTGCGCGTGAATGAGATGCGAGATTCATGTTTGGTCTTTCTGTTTTTCCACAAGTCAACGTACTCGTATGCACAACAAGTACAGTGCGAGCGTTACCCGTGTGCTTGGTCGTAAAATTTACAATGTGGCACATTGCTCTCGTTCTCGTTAAGCTCCGAATGACTAGACTGGGAAATGAGTACAATTTACAGACGGTATCCTGGAGAGCTGGCTTCACGCCAATCACTGGTAATGCTTGCGCGCGAGGTAGAGAGAAAACGAATATTCCCTGCTTTGTCACCAACCGCAATAAAGATACTGCTTCTTCCCGTTGGAACTGCTGCCATTGAAAGAAGTTTTTCCATCATGAATAGGATCTTAACATCAGATTGATGTCGCATGACGCCGGCCCGTGTCAACGCGGCAATGAAAATGTCATCGAAGCTACAAGTATCCTCAATAGTAGGAACGCAACAGAAGAAGAGGAGGAATATTTGCAGTTTGTGGACCAACCCTACATGATGTGAGCCAAGAAACCACGTCGGGTATTGTAGATGCGTACGAGGTGACACGGTGCAACTGCACAGTTTGTGTAGTCCCAGTTTTTTTATTATTATTATTTCCTGAATGTGGCAGCCACGGTTGACCAAGTAGTTTCTTTGGATATTGTATGTACCGGATTGTAGCGGACATAATGCGCATATGTACGTTTTGTTCTTAGTTATACTTTAACTGTATTGTTTAAGGCATATGGCTGCTCCGTGTCCATTGAGCTTAGTAACTTTATTCCTCGTGCAAAGTGATACAGTACTTATTTTTGAAAACGTCTGCATTTTGTTCTTTCAAGACTTGTATGTTAAGAACTTGCTTCACTTTGTTCTGGATAGAAAAAAAAGAATAAACCTTGTTTATTCAAATGAAAACTCCAAACACTGTCCCATATGTTATTACAATTTGCAAACGTGGTGACAGAATGCCATGGGTGTTCGAATATAGTGCCGAAAAACAAGGCACACATTTCGGCCATCTTTCGTGCCTGCCTATCTCCACCTTCGTTGTAGTGTTGTTTGCGCAACAACATAGCTCAACATGCACCAACGTGGGCGAACTCCCTTGTAAAATGTGGTTTTATATACTTGCTTAAAAGGTTGATTAGTGTAATTCAGTGAATTAGCAGCTTTAATGTCACCATTTGGTGGAAAAAAGAACATTAAGCCTTAATTTAATAACACAACCTGCTAAACAGAGCGCAAGCCCCATGGACCTCCTTCCTCCATGTTACCACTACACGTGTGTTTTCGAAGTACGCGCCCCTTTTATCGCCTCATCTGGCGATCCTTCAGAGTTCGTACAATCACTACAAACACGTGCTCCTTCCTATCTTCTTGCCACTCGGCTACTTATAAATAAGCTCTACACTATCGAATAAACGTTGATTTTATCTACTGACTACGCTGATGCTTCATTGGCCTGGCGTTACTGCGAGCACGCCATGGCTATGCTACAGTGGCGACGAGGATGAACATCGCCCATGCAGTGAAAGTCGACACTGATCCGGAAACCACGGATAACCGAGAAACCAAGGCCATCATGGTTCACCACATTCCGGACTTCGAAGAATGCAAAGTGGAAGCTGTACCTTATTAAACCAGAAGCGTAATTCGAAGCGAATGCGATTGAAGACTCGACTAAGAGCATTGCTTGTCACCGCGTTAAATACGCATACGATCCAAGTGCTGGCAGGGAAGGTGGCTCTGCGCAAGCCAAGTGCGTTGACGTAGAAGAGGTCGTCGAAGTTTTGAGCGAGCACTCCTGTCCCAAGAGACACGAAATCACCGAAAGCTACAAGTTCTTCAGTCGTTGTCAACCGGAGGGCGAGCTGATTAATGAATTCCTGGTTGACATTCGCAGAATTGCTGAGAATTGCAATTTTGGCAGTTCTTTGGATCACATGCTACGAGATGGCATTGTGTGTGGTATACGGTCAGGAGCCCTGCAGAAGTAGCTACTGGCCAAGCGGGAATTAACGCTACAAGACGCTGAAATGGTGGCCCTTGCAGCTGAGGCTGCATGCGGGTAGTGATGCAAAGTGCATGATCGGACCGGCAACGACACCCATGTTAAAAGTACAGGCGTATCAGAAAGAAACTCTGCTGGATGAGAGGAGGGCTGCCGCACGTCAAGAATGCGCAAGGTGCGGTAGTACAAAACATAATAATGCATGTTGCCCTTGGTCTAACGCTCGCTGTTACCGCTGTGGACGACGCGGTCACCTTGCAAGGAAATGTCGAAGCCGCGGGGCTCGAGAACAAGGCACGGCGAGGACGGCACAAACTAGCACCCTCTTGGGGACGGAAGCCTCCACAGACGAGGAACACGAAGCCGCCCACATATGGACTTTGGTATGAGAACGAAAAAGCTGTCTGGAACCACCGATTCGCCGAACATTTGCTTGGTGCGGTGTGCAGCTGAGCATGGAAGTCGATACCGGGTCGCCCGTTGGTGTCATTCCGCGTCACCTGTACGATACGCACCGCGACCAATGGCCGAAACTGAAACCGTCTAGTCTGAATTTATCCTGCTACACAGGACGCCTTCCAGTACTTGGGGAGCTTGCGCTCCAGGTTTGTCATAAAGGAGTGACGGTAGAGTGTTTGCTGACCGTGTTGGAGTGTGCGGGACCAAGCATCTGTTGTCGCGATTTAATCCAGCAGCTGAACAGCGCAGGTGCTCTGGTGGTTCGTTTTGTAGAAGACTCGGGGTTAACAAAAGAACCAAGTGATTCCAGCGTGAACAGCATATTTAACAACTACCACGACGAGTTCTCTAATGAACTGGGGCTAATCAAGGGTCCTCCAGCCAGCCTGCACATGAAGGAAGGCGCCATACCCAAGTTCTGTAAGGCCAAACCCATTCCATACGCGCTACGCGAGCGAGTGTCACTTGAACTAGACCGTTTAGTTTCTCTGGGCGTGCACACTCTGAATGGGCAACGCCCATAGTCGTAGTGCTTAAGAAAGACGGCGCAGTAAGAATATGCGGGGATTTCAAGGCCACAGTATATCTAGCGTGTGCAACTGAGCAATACCCATTGCCAGTCATTGAGGATGTGTTTGCGCAACTACACGATGGGGACTATTTCAGCACTTTGGATTTACGGGATGCATACAATCAAGTGGCGCTAGACGATAACGCGAAGAAAGTTTGCGTCATTATTACGTCAAAAGGGCTATTTTGCTACTACAGACTTCCTTTCGGGATAGACTCTGCGCCCGTGATATTTCAAAGAAAAATGGATGAGGTATTGGCTGGCCTTCGAGGAGCACAAGCTTATCTTGACGATGTGCGCTTTTACGAAAGAGCGAGTGACAACGGCGAAAGGCTGAAAAACGTCTTAGAGCACTTCCGAGAGCATGGTGTAAAGCCAAGGTTCGATAAGTGCAACTTGGGCAGCCCAGCAGTAACTTATCTATCGCATCGATCGTGATGGGTTTCATCCGACAGAGAAAAACCTTGACGCTATCATGCAGGCACCTAGGCCCTGTAATCTCAGTGAGCTACGTTCGGTTTTGGGTATGACTACTTTTTACGCGAGGTTTCTGCCGAACATGTCAACCACACTTGGTTCATTGTATCAACTGCTTGAAAAGACTGCACGTTGGCAATGGAAACAGCCTCAAGAGCTCGTGTTTGATCTTGCCAAGCAAAGCCTTAAAACAGCCAAGGTTCGCATTTAAGTTCCTTCGACCCTTCGAAGGAACTTAAATGTGAGTGGGACGCGTCTCCGTACGGTGTGGGAGCTGTATTGTTTCACACGACCGGTAACGTTCACAGGCCCATCGGTTTTCGCTCGCGAACATTAACGCAGGCGGAGCGCAACTATTCACAGCTCGAGCGAGAGGCACTGGCACTGGAATTTGGCGTCACGAAATTCCGTGACTGCATTCTAAGTCGGGAATTTACCTCGGTGACTGACCACCAGCCGTTGCTGGGCCTACTGAGATCCGACAAGCAGACGCCGACAATGGCCGCCGCACGGATGCAACATTAGGCGCTACACCTGGGGGCCTACCGATGCCGGCTACAGTACGTACCAGGACGACAGATTCTGAACGCTGACGCCCTGAGCCGATTCCGCAGCGATCTCCGGAATCTGCCGACGACAGTCAGCCGCCCGAATATGTTCTGTCGCTAAACCAGCTGAACAATGGCGCCATAACAACGCATGAGCTGAAGGCATTAACGTCTTCTGACCCTGTCCTGGTCGAGGGCAAAAGGTACTTACATACTACATGGGTGCCCCAGAAACGCAAACGGAATGGCCGGAGCGGTGCTGCCGTTTTTTGACCGTAAGCTCGAACTATCAGTAGCACTTGAACTGGTGTACTGGTGTAATAGGGTCATAATACCGACCGAAGCTAGAGAGCGAATGCTGCATCTTCTACATGAGACGGACCAGCGTTCACCGTCAATGAAATCTGTCGCACGTTCTTTGTTCTGGTGGCCAGGCCTCGACAGAAATATTGAAGAGGTGTCTGCTCAGTGCGAGAACTGTGTGCAAAATCTGCCGATGCCAACTGCGGCGCCCGTCATTAACTGGCTTGAAACAGGCGAAAGGTGGTCCCGTATTCACATCAACTACGCGGGTCCGATCTGCGGAAAAATGATACTCGTAGTAGTCGACGCACACACCAAATGGCTCGAAGCAATACCTTTGTCGCATGCTTGAGCGCAGACTACCATTAACTGTCTACGCGGCATTTTGAGCAGGTTTGGAATACCACGCATGATCGTTCCCGACAAGGGAACCCAGTTTACCAGTCAAGACTTCGCGCTGTCCTTGGCAAACAACATTGTGTACCTTCGACGTGCTCCCTACCATCCTCAGTATAATGGTGCTGTGGAAAGGGCAGTGCGAACTATTACAGATGGCCTTCGTAAAATGAGGAAAGGAAATCTGGAAGAGAACCTAGTACGGTTGCTTTTTAAGTACCGGAGGGCTCTGCGAAAATCTGGTAAATCCCCAGCACAGCTGCTTTTGGATTATCAAATACGCTCCCGCTTGGAAACATGTTTTCTTCCAGCACTTCCAGGACCAAAAAATAAAATAAATTATGGGGTTTTACGTGCCAAAACCAGTTCTGATTATGAGGCACGCCCGTAGTGGGGGACTCCGGAAATTTGGACCACCTGGGGTTCTTTAACGTGCACCTAAATCTAAGTACACGGGTGTTTTCGCATTTCGCCCCCATCGAAATGCGGCCGCCGTGGCCGGGATTCGATCCCGCGACCTCGTGCTCAGCAGCCCAACACCATAGTCACTGAGCAACCACGGCGGGTCCTTCCAGGACCAAAAGAGAACCAAGATGACTGGCTGCCGCTTTCTGGAAGTGATGTGTATGCCCGCAATTACGGTGCGGGGAGCAAGGGGATGCCCGGCCATGTGAAGGTGACATCTGGAGCGAGAATGGTGGCCGTGGAAACGTCGGACGTAGTCGTCCAGCGGCACGTAGGCCAGGTCCGCCCGCGACAAGAAGCACCCGGGGATAAACCGACAGTAACTACAACCGCCACACATCGTAGTGAGCCAGACCAAGCAACACAACTACAGCATCCAGAAACGGTGAGCCCGGATGAAGGCATGACTGCTCGGAGCATACCAAATGGCACCGGTTTTCCAGATCTTGCGGCACCAGATATTCCGGTGGCGCCGTTCAATACCGGTGTCCCTCAACAAACTCTGAGACGCTCAACGAGAGAACGCAAGCCAGTGCAACGCTTCCATTTCTGAGGAGGAAGGAATGTTGCAACTACATGTGTGTTTTCGAAGTGCGCGCACCTTCCTATCTTCTTGCCACTTGGCCACTTATAAATAAGATCTACGCCTTTGAATTAATGTTCATGTTGTGCTACTGAATACGCTGGTGCTTCACTGGCCTGGCGTTACTGCGAGGACGCCATGGCTCCCGCCCCCCCCCCCCCGCCTTTCGCTCAAAAAAGACTAAGCAATAACACCCCCCAAAAATCAAAATTCTGGATAAATTCCGTGCGCGGCCAATGCCTGCGTCGGTGCGCTGTAGCCTTTTAAGCGGCAACACCCTGCTAAATGCTATGTTCGTTTGTACGCGGAACGTTTGGGGGCACTGCAATCACGGCGCACAAGGGGGCATTTCACATGGTATTTTTTGTATTTTGAGGGTATCTGCAGTATGCGGGCAAATATTAATACTTAATAGAAAGTTAGAAACTGTTTAATGGGACGTTTTGCAAACCGCTCTTCTTTCGTAACTTCGTTGCTTCATTCTTCTTGACTAATTATGCAAATAAGCAGAATACAAAAAATAGTGACTTACGCCATACAATAATAGGTAAAATGTGTATTGTCACGTTAGAATACATCGACATATTTTAAAACTTTGGCTAAAGTTAGCTGGGACACCCTGTAAATGCACTTGCTCTTCACTTGGTATCACCAGAGGTAGCACTGAGGTGTAGCACTGAAGACTTCCCTCTAGGTGTGCTTGCTAGATAAGTGCGGAGGCCTACACATTCTTTCAAATTTTTGCAGCTTATAATGAAACATATAACAGCACAAGTAAGCTACAATGTTAAAGACATACTAAATTTTGTTATGACTTATTAATGTTATATGTACACAAAATATGCAACTACAAACACTGTATTCGGATCATAAAAACGAACATAATGAGGCGCACTATAAAAATTATTCTGGGAATTATTTTGAAGAGGCTGCTCAATGAAATGAGCACAAATGCAGATTCTACATTAAATGTACGGAGCATTTCAAGTGAAATTAGCGACAGCTTATGTGATACCATTCTAAATCGCGTTAACTCGCCCTTCCTGTGCTAGGAGTGTGATTGCTTGCATTTCTTAAGCGATTGGGAAAACGCCCTTTAAAGCAGATGAGGAAAGATGTCCCAATGTATGTTCATGTGTTCTCTCGCACTTTCACCAGTGGCCGCTGTGTTGATGCCAGTGGACTGATTGAGAACGATGAGTTGGCACATTGCAAGGGAGCAAGAATGAATAAAGCCACTATGCGCCTAAAGCATTATCACGTTTTAGGTCAACTGCTCACTACTATTCAAGACAACACATTCAGTTACCATGCAATCGTCCGATACTGCTGCGGTTATTGGTAAACTGTCGCCCCATAATCTTATTTTCTACTTAGGCCTCACCGCAGGGACCAATTTATGCAAATAATCATGCAGGAATCAATCGTGCACTGCCTTGGTTAAAGTGGGTGTGCAAATAACCCATCACATGTAAGCAGGAAATGCTATGCCTTTTTACCCTTCAACTTACTTGGTGCAATGAGATGCCTAAATAGAGGATCCTCTGCTCTGTCCGACGTACGCTCGGAAAATTTTTTGCACAAGGACCAAGAACCGCGGCATGCCCTGTTTCGCGAATTGAAGGAACAGCACACAAATCGATACGCGCGAGCACTTCTCCAAGCACCATGCGTACACTTGCACACGCACGAACTCGGCAGACGGCCGACTATATGCCACGAAGGCCGCGCAGCGTAGCGCCCGAGACCAGTCCCAAACTGCAAATAATCGTGACTACCTGGAGTAACAGGATATTTTACGACAAGGGGATTCACGATTCACATATGCGGTATATCCACTGGCGAGTTATGCAACGTATATGAGGTATCCATTCGCGAACTACAGAAAACTATAAGTAGAAAGCTACAATAAGCAGCGCAATATATTGCAACCATGCCGAGATGCCAAGGAAAATCGAATTCGCCCGTGTCACAGTAGAAACAACGTTCCTCTAAAGACCATGAAATACCAATAACGTCAGATAAAACGGGCCAAAACACAATCGAGAGAACCTGAATCGCAAGCCATAACAGCACGGTGTGGTACGCAATATTCTGTAGGGGCGCTGTAGCACAAGGCAAGGGTATAGGACGGGCACTTGACCTCATCTCTTGCGCTACTGTACCCGTAATGAATCATTAACAAAAAGTCAGTTCTCTTGTTGGCAGCATTCTTGCGAAACGGGAAACTGAAATACCGCTATCACAGCTGTCTAGAGGATATAGGCCAAGTGCGCAGAGAGCAATTCCCGCCTTTCTTCGAATCCTGCTAAACTTGATAGTTTCACTCCTGACGGCATATCCCAATGCCAGGCACACAAAAGCATCATTTCTTCTGACCTTCATCCTCATACTGAGCTTAACGCCTTAATTACAACATCACTGAAAAGGCTCCTCACATAGCGACATGAGAATCAGATTGAAGAGCAAATTCGTGCTCTCCACTCGGCGCTCTTTAATGCAAAACTAGGCTGCTCGACAAATTAAATCATACTGACTGCACACACAGTCTCCAATAAGAGAGCGCAACACTGCAATACTTGTATGACTGTAAAGAAAATCACGAGGACATTCGTCACACTTGTTTGCCGTGCCGCGCGATGAGGAAAAAGACGCAAGAAAAGCAGTCGAACTCGTGATGGGAAAGTCCAAGCTACCTTTATGAAAACTAAAACCAAACTACATTTACGAGAACTATAAAAATCAAACGACAACTACAAAGAACATTACGGCACAGGACACGTCATACATACAAGGCAGGCTAGAACAGCTAGGGTTGATAGGAGTCCGAGAAAGAAAGAGTCAATAGAGCTCACGGTACAGTGTACATGAGACGAGGGCTTGCCGAAGGGGGGGGGGGGCGATGACGTGACGACGTCGGACACGCCTCGATGTTGGAGACGATCCGGAGCGACCGAACCGGAGACAACCGCTCCGCGGTCAGCCTGCATCCGATGATGATGATGTATGGTGTTTAATGGCGCAAGGGCCAAGTATGGCCAAAGAGCGCCATGCCAGTCTTTGTGAATTTGCAGTGGAGCGATGAATTCTGAGAAGTCGAAGAGGGGTGACTGTAAAGGGGCCTAAAATAGTCACTGTAAAGTGAGTAAAATATACATGTATGAAGATCATGGCAATGACTAATGAGGTGTACTATGAAAATGAAGAATGCATTCAGGAAGAATGGCACGATTTACAAAATATAACAGACGCAAGAATTGGCCAGAGACACAAGTGCCTCAACAGAATCCTTGAAACACAAAGGCCTGAAGGCATGTGCCATAAAAATAAACTATCACAGCGGCATCCTCTGGAGAGAGGATGGGCTACGAACTGATTGGGCTAATAACATGTAGTACAAGATCGTTCAAGAAGCCCAGGACTGCTTTGGCGTTAAAAAGCGGTTCTTCACCAATAAACATCATAGGATGAAGAGAGATATGATAGCGGTATGCTACAGGAAAATGTTTCCTTCTCTCCGTTTCGGCTTCCCGACACTCCAGTAAGACATGGAGTACGTACAGCCTTTCCCCACATCTGCTACAGAGGGGAGGTTCAGCGTCAGTTAAAAGGTATGAATGTGTACCATATGTATGTCCTATTCTTAGGGCGGCAAAAGAGAACTTCAGTATGTCGTGACTTTGTTAATGATGGCCAGTTGCCTAAAAGTGGCTTTATTACATAGAGTTTATTCAGTGTTTGTTCATCCCATAAGTGTTGCCAATAGTTTCTGAGTTTTTTGCGTAGAAATGGCTTTAAGTCTGTGGAAGGAACGGGTATAGACAAATTCCTAGGTTTTGTTGCTATGGAAGTGGCCACTTTGTCGGCAAGCTCGTTACCCTCTATACAACTGTACTCAGGCTCCCAACATATTACAACCTGTTGAATAGAAGCATACATATTGCAGATAAGTGAACAGAAGTCGTTTGCAACAGAATTTTTCTGTTTTCGTAGCGATTTTAAAGATTTCACGACACTAAAGGAATCTGTGAATATAATGGCCTTTGGGAGCTTTGCTTTCTTGATGTGTTTAGTAGCCGACAGTAACGCATAGCCCTCTGCCGTGAAGATTCTGGTTTGAGGATGTAGAACGTCAGATTCAGAAAACGATGGGCCAACAGCCGCGTATGAGACGCCGGCTTGTGATTTCGACGCATCTGTATAAAACTCTGAACAGGTGTACTTCGACTGAAGCTCTCGAAAGTGCATATGTATGTGCGCCTCTGGGGCGTGTTTTGTTACAACTACAATTGATGTGTCGAATTCAACGATTTGCCATTGCCACGGTGGTAGCAGCTTTATTGGAGCCATTAGGCAACGTTAGAGGATTGGGACATTACATCACAAAGGTTTCTGACCCGCATTCGGACAGGTTCTCTCAGTGAGGGTCGATTATGGAATAGTGGAGCACATGCCACATCGTTAACATGTTTGTAGCAAGGCTGTCGAGGGTTAGACTGTACTTTGAGGAAATATGTGAAACTGCTGTATGTTCTTTGTAGGTGAAGGGACCACTTCATTGATTCTACGTATAGACTCTCAATAGGGCTTGTTCTGAACGCGCCTGTGGATAATCGGATTCCCGGGGGGTGGACGGGATCTAGTATTTTCAGCGCGCTTTGCGTGGCTGAGTGGTATACCATGGCACCACAATTCAAACATGATCGAGCAAGGCTCTTGTAGAGGTTCAATAGGCACTTCCTATCACTTCCCCATCTTGTATGAGAGAGAAGTTTCATTAAGTAGTAGTAGTAGTAGTAAACACTTTATTTAGGTCCTGAGAAGCTAGGCAGGCGGGCCTGCTAGCCGTTGGCTAGTCCCATGTCGGAACAGAGAGGCCGTGCCTCTCCGCTCGTTCACGGGCCCTCTGGACAGCCACGACTTGGACGTCTTGTCTGGGATCTGTGATGGCCTTCGTCCAGTCTTCTTCTTGGTTAAAATCCTGTAACACAGGGCACTGCCAGAGCATGTGATTTAATGAGCAAAATTCAGTGCCACAATCTGGGCAGAATGGATCGATGTCGGGGTGAAGTTTGTTCAGAAAGCACCTAGAGGGGTAGGACCCCGTCTGGAGCATGCGGAGCGTGCTAGATTGTGATCTGTTGAGCTTATTATGGGGGGAGGGAAAACTCTGCCTATCCCCTCTGTAATGTGATGTGATTTCTTGAAAAGTAACTAGAGGATCACTGTAGAAGAACTCTCCCGAACTCACCCGAGACACCATCCCGTCACGGCATATGAAACCTCGCACACGGTCGTGGGCTATCTCATTGGGGTTCAGGTGACCCGGTAATACGTCTGATCCCATGTGTGCTGGGAACCAGACTATGTGATGAATAGTGTCTGAGGGGGGTCTGCCGTCGAGAATCCTGGCTGCCTGTTTGGCTATCAATCCCGATGCGAACGCTCTAATTGCCGCTCGGGAGTCCGTGTAAACTGCAGTGCGTGTTGTATCAAGTAATGCGAGAGCTATAGCAGCCTGCTCCGCCACGTCGACCAATGAGGTCTTTAGCGAAGCTGCCGAGAGGAGATCTCCCCTGTCATTGACTATAGCTACGGAAAACTTGTCGGGGCTCGTGTGTCGCGCCGCGTCAACAAAGGTCTTCGTTCCGGATAAATTCTTTAGGAAAGCCCTAGCCCTTGCCAATCTTTGACCTTTATTGTGTTGTGGGTGGACGTTTCGTGGAAAAGGGTCTACAATTAAGGAATTCATCGTTTGAATATCTAGTTGCGTGGTTTCTCCCTGATTAAAACTAGGACGGAGGCCTGCCGCATCCAACAGTCTTCTGCCTGCTTTGGAGTTCGATAATCTAATAATTTGTGCTGATCTTTGCGCTTCAATTAACTCCGAAGTGGTGTTGTGTACTCCCAACTTCATGAGTTTCTCTGTGCTAGCCGTGATTGGAATACCAAACACCTTTTTGACACTTTTGCGCATGAGCGTATCTAATTTATCTTTCTCTGTTTTTGTCCAATTGAGGGCCGCGACTATGTAAATGACATGGCTCATGAGGAAATCATGGTGAGCCCTAAGGAGTATATCCTCGCCTATGCCGCCTTTCTTGTTGGACACTCTCATAATTAATCTGAGAATGTTCTCTGTTTTCGTGGTGAGATGAGCTATAGACTTTGCGTTGCAGCCCTTCGAGTCTAATAAAAGCCCTAGAATTTTGATAGAGTATACTCTAGGGATGGTATACCCATCCCTGGTACGAACGCTAATGGGCACCTGATCGAGTGGGGTGAGTCCCCTAGCACCTCGTCTAGCCTGTCTGTACAGCAGGAGTTCCGACTTTCCAGGCGATAGTGCAAGTCCCGTACCGTCCAGGAAAGACTCTGTAACGTCTAGAGCCTCCTGTAGAGCTTGTTCGACCGTCGCCTCCGATCCTCCGGGACACCAGATTGTAATGTCGTCAGCATATAATGCATGGCCAACATTAGCAATTGTTGCAAGGCTTTCCGACAATTTGCGCATTGCTATGTTAAACAGAAGTGGTGAGATAACTGCCCCTTGGGGTGTGCCCCTTCTTCCGAGTGTGAAAGACTCCGACACTGATTGCCTCAACTTTATGACCGCCGTCCTGCTCTCAAGGAAAGATTCAACGAAGGAGAAGAATTTAACTCCTAAGTTCAAGGCCGATATCTCCTTAAGGATGTAGTCATGTCTAATTGTGTCGAAGGCCTTGGAGAGATCTAGTGCGAGTACCCCTTTTACATCTTTGTTTTGAGAGTCTATGATCTGCGTTTTGAGCAGGAGCATGACATCCTGCGTGGAAAGCCAGGGCCTGAAACCCACCATATTGTACGGGAATAGCTCATTCCGCTCGATATGTCTCGATATCCTGTTATGCACTGCATGTTCCGCTACTTTGCTAATGCAAGAAGTAAGGGAGATAGGACGGAGGTTCTCCAAGCTAGGTGATTTACCTGGCTTGGGGATTAGGACCACTGTGGCCTTTTTCCAACTGTCCGGTACGACACCCTCCTCCCATACCCTGTTTATCTCATTCACTAAGGAATGAATGGCTTTGTCGTCCAAATTTCTTAAGAGCCGGTTTGTGACTCCATCGGGGCCTGGGGCAGACCTTCCGTTAAGATTATGCAGCACTTCCCTGATCTCAGCTTCCGAGAAGGGAGCGTCCAGCTCTGGGGCAGGCGCGCCCTCATATCGTGGGTGGGAAGAGCTTGAGCTTTGGTCAAGTGGAAGGTATTTGTTGGCTAGTTTCCTAAATATGGAGGCTTCTGAGATGCCGTCCATTAGCTCCTTATTAATAAGTCGGTCTATGGCTAGTCTCTGATTACCTTTCGATTGTCCATCGTCTAGGAGATGTTTGAAGAGGCTCCATTTACCTCCTTTTCGCATTTTCCCGTCCGCTGCCGAGCAGGCGTCCCTCCATTGCTGCTTATTTAATTCGGAGCAATGCTCCTCAATGTGCCTATTGAGTTCGGCGATCTTTTTCCGCAGTCTCCGATTGAGTCTTTGTGTGTTCCATCTCTCGAGGAGAGAGCGTTTGGCTTCCAGGAGGTGCGCTAACCTTGCATCCATCCCTGGGGCATTAAATTCTGTGACTATTTCCTTGGTGGCCTTCTCGACATCCTTCTGGATCTGTACAAAAAGTTCACTGAAGGTGTCGTATACTGCCTCATCTTCACCTCTTATTTTCCTAAAGAGGTCCCAGTCTGTGTATTTGTAGGTTTTGGGGGGAGGTGCTATTATTTCCATCCTGAGTTCTATTATGTAGTGGTCGGAGCCCAAGTTCTCCTGTAAGTTGGACCATTTCGCCTCCGCATTTCTAGTGAAGCTGAGATCTGGCGTCGTGTCTCTGGCAACCGAATTTCCCAGCCTCGTTGGGAAACGTGGGTCCGAGATTAGCGTTAGGTTTAGGTCTGTACTAGCTGCAACTAGATTGGCCCCTTTCTTTGTTCGTGCTACATAACCCCAAGCCGGGTGGGGAGCGTTGAAATCTCCAGCCACTATTAAGGGGTGCGATCTCGCGGTGGTTACGACTCTATTTAGGAGTGAGCGGAGGTTATGCTTATAAGCCGAAGGAGAGCTTTACAAGTTGAGAATGAAAATGTTACGCCGGATTTTGCCATTGGGGATGATTTCAATTAATTGTGCCTCGAGACCGGATCTCTTATCCGAGTTACAAATTTTGACTTCATGCTCTTGAAAAGAGATGTCTTTCTTGACAAACGTGGCGATACCTCAGCCATTTTCTCCTTTTTGGCTAACCGAACGGTATCCCGATAGATTTACATTATCGCTGAGAGTTTCCTGCAAGAGCAGGACGTGCAGCATTGACGCTTGTGATTTGATGAGCTGCAGTAGAGCAGCTTTACGCCTTAAGAAGCTTGCACAATTCCACTGCCAAATAAGTATGTTTCCGGTTTGTCCCGCCATTTTGAAATCTATTAAATTAGCAAAGCCTGCAGCGAACTCGTCTTATCCGGATCCTGCTGTACTTTCTTGGCTTTTCTTATGGTGCTAGCGGTGGTTGTCTTGATTTTGCTAGAGTCTATCATTTTCATTTTAGACTCGAGGATTCCTACTCTACGTGTCAGGTGGGAGATGTTCCCGTCCATGTGCTCGATAGTGCTTGATTGAATGGTTAAGGCCTCTCTCATCTGCTTGAGGGATTCCTCAATCGCCGCTAAAGACGCGAGTACGTTTGGCTCTGGCTTAGGGACCTGAGCGGGGGTCTGGTCAGCTTGCATGGCCTCTCTTTCCGTAGTCACGGGGGGAGAAAGAGCTTTGCGCTTATTCGACCCTTCTGCTTGAATCGGGATGGGTGAGTCTATTTCGGGGGGTTCACGTGAGTTACGGAAGAGCTCGAACTCGGACCTCAACGTTCGTAGTGCCTCTTTAAGTTCTGCATTTTCTTTCTTAAGCATTAAAATCTCAGATTGTTCTTTCTTATGCTCCGGCGAGATGCCCTGTGTTACGTTTTTGCCGCTTTGGATGTTCAGCCTGGCCTTGTCCGCCCAGGACATTGGTTCCTGGATTCGGACCCTGGAGCCTGAACGTCCTCTCGAACGGGATCGTCTGCTGCTATTGTCGCGCCCTCTGGAGCGTGAGCGCGATCTGCTGCCGGGGCGCCCTCTGGAACGAGAGCGGGAGCGCCCTCTAGATGCCGATCTATTGCGGCGGGGGGAGGAGAATGCCTTGTCTCCCGCCATTGCTTCTCCGCCTGCAGATGTGTCGGAGCCACGTGGACCTGACGCCAGCTGTGTGTGCTTTGCGCGCCTGCGGCGCCGCAGTCTTTGGCGCACAATGTACGGCACCTGAAAGCGCTGTCTGCACTTGCGGTCAGCCGTTTGGTGTGTGCCACCACAAATTGCGCACTTGGGATTGCATTGATGATCCTCTGATGGTGCCCGCATTCCGCATCCGCGGCATTTTTTCTGATCTTCGCCCTTCGGGCATACATCGGCCCTGTGGCCCAATTCTCCACACGCGTAACAAACGTCCATTTGCCTGCGATACAAGGAACAAGGGTAGCGAACACCTTCACACAGGACGTTTTGGGGGACCTTTTGTCCGTCGAACAACACGATCACTGTTGGTGTCTTCTTGATTCTTCGAACACCCAGAGCGCCGGGGTTCCTCCGGTTGACGATCATCTCCGTCAGTTCTGCATCACTGAGATCCAGGTTGATTCCGCGGATCACTCCTTTACATGTGTCGTCGGACGCAGCCACGTAGGCCGCTACTGCTATGACGATATTACCCATACAGATCTGTTGGACCCTGGCGTAGGCGCGCGCGTTCGCCTCGAATGGCGTGGCAACCACAAGAATGTTCTGGAAGGGGTTCGTGCACAACGTGTCGTCGAACACCTGCTCCGCTGTTAGGGAAGCCGCCTTGGCGAGCGCACGCTTGAACATAATAAGGTCTGTCTTCTTAACATCCAACCCTCCACGAGGCCGTATGATGGTCTTAAAGTCATGCCTAGGAAGGTTCGGGATTCTGGAAGCTTCCACGACTCGTCTAAATACGTTCTGTGGGGCAGTGCGGCAGCCGCCACTACCGCTTCCTTTCGCTGACGTGGGCACGTTAGAATCAGCCCGCTCGGTGTGTTTCTTCTTCTTGCTCACGACTTGGATCCAGCCTGAGCACTCCGCTTCCTCCGGATTGATTTCCATGCCTTCTACAACTGATGTGCTGGAGGCCATTCTCTAGCTCGACGACGCGTTGGGCCTAGGCTCGCCGCCCGCCCGACCGCACCGTCTGGTTTGGCACGTTAGGCGTAGCTGCGCGCCAACGTGGCGTGGGGTAAAAGGTCTCGGGGAAGACCGAAAAATCCACCCACCGGTATGATTCTGGTATCCGCTTGTTCCTTGCAACAAACTGCGTCGAATGATGGACAATTCTTGCGGGTTGAGGCAAAAAATCCGATCCAGAACGTTTGTAGAGACGGGAGCCGATGTGCTCGCACATGTGCGTTCGTAGTCGTCGTCTTCTTCCAATCAGTTTCATTAAGTGAATTGTTTTTAGGCATTTTGCCTTCAGATATTTGATATGTGGAATGAAGGCCAATTTTGCATCAAGTACAATACCTAACAACTTGTGCTCTTTGCTCACAGGTATTCGTTGCCCAGACACTTCGATACTGGGATCTGGCACTAGTCCTTGCTTTCTGGCGAAAAAGACACAGGACCTCTTCTGGGAGTTAAGGTTAAATCCGTTTCCGTCTGCCCATTTAGACACTTTGTTTAGGCCTTGCTGTATCTGTCGTTGACAAACTGCGAGGTTACAAGATTTAAAACCTAATTGCACATCTTCTACATAAACAGAATAGATCATTGCTGGAGGTAGTGATGCACGGAGCGAGGTCATCTTAACAATGAACAGCGTGCAACTGAGCACCCCTACTTGACGTACACCAGTTTCTTGTGTAAATGGGCGGGACAGTAAGTTGCCAAATCTGACTCGAAAAGTACGGTTAGATAGGTAGCTTTCTATAGTGCTAAGCATATTCCCTCGAATTCCCATGTGCGACCGGTCTCGTAAGATACCGTACCGCCATGTCGTATATCGTACGCCTTTGCCATATCAAGAAATATAGACAAGAAATACTGCTTGCGTACAAATGCATCACGGATGTTTGCTTCGATGCGCACGAGGTGATCGGTTGTAGATCGGCCTTCCCTAAAGCCACATTGAAATGGGTCAGGCATTTTGTTCGACTCTAAGAAATGTACAAGACGGCGATTGATCATTTTCTCAAAAAGTTTGCAAAGGCGGCTCGTAAGCGCTATAGGCCGGTAGCTGGTGAGCAATGATGTATCTGTGATGTTATTGGGTGCAGGATCACTCCAGAAAGAGATAGAAGCAGCACGCCGAAGCACAAACACACATCAGACTTGTATTGGACACGTAATACAATGAACAGCACACACGTAACAGTTCCGTAAACTACGCTCTAGAAGACATGCAGATATATATAGGCTAGTTAAATGCAGTCTGCCTACAGTTCATGTAGAAACAGGTGTCGCCATGTCGGAGACGTCGAGAAACCGGTGTCGGACAACAGGGTTGGATCGCCTCGTGAAGCTCAGATGGCCCTGCGCCACAGTCGATGTACCGGAGCCTCCGCGTGCCCGGTTAGCCGATGGCGGGGTTTGTGTTCCGGAGAACACTGCGGCAGCCCACCAAGTCACGTCCACAGCTGGCGAGGTAGCCCCGTGGCCGCTCACCCGAACGCTCGATCAGCCAGGCTCAGGACCGCCAGCCCTCCTGGACCAGTTGCCCAGCGCAAGAACTGGACGAGGTGGCCCCTCAGCTGATGACAGCTTTGATTGTGGTGCAGACGTAGCGGCGCGGGTGGCGATAGCTCCTATGGGCCGGACGCCCAGCGAGGAAGCTCTGTGCCGTCGAACGCCGAACCTCGCGCACTGCTCACGCCACGGGGCACGCTCCCTCGAGCCACGCTTTTCGAGGCGCCACTGTCAACGCTCACAGGTCGGTGTCGATGATGATGATCACCTTGAGGTAATACCCACACACGGGTATTGGTCAAGAATCGGTGTCATCTTCGCCACCGCACGGCGCACTGTCTTCACATGCTCATGTTTTACACTCCCGTGTACCATATATTATCACAATACCTCCTTTTTCGAGAAAGTTGTTTACAACTTTTCTAAAACAAGGACGCGGGATGAAAAAGAAATGTCATGTACGTTTGCCCGATTGTTCACATGAGCACAAAACACAATTAGTTCACAGGGCATGGCGCACAGTTAAAGTACGAAAGCACAAGTCTGTGCGCTTTCAAATAAAGACTAAGCACTTGAGTGGTCGCATTGTCCAATCGCGTTTTAGTATATGAACATTACGCGCGACTCAAGTAGTCAGCTCCGACATTGTCACAACCTTTGATGTAGTGAACAGTAAAAGAATACTCCTGTAAGAGGAGACTCCAACGCAACACTCTGTTGTTGATGTGCTTGGCGGAATTTAAGTACTGTAAGGGTTGATGATCTGACTGGACAACAAAAGGCTTGCCATATAGGTAAATATGAAACTTTTGTATAGCCCAAACGAGTGCTAAACATTCCCGTTCAATAGTCGAATACCGGGTTTCTCGGGGTAATAGGTTACGGCTAGCGTAAGCAACAGGGTGCAGCACCTGGTCGTTTCCTACCTGGAGCAATACTGCTCCCAGGCTTGTGTTGGACGCGTCTGTGCGCAGTACGAACTCTTTCGAAAGGTCGGGAGCAAGGAGGATAGGAGCATCACTGAGCTTCTTCTTTAGTGCCGTAAATGCTTCTTCTTGAGGTGAGCCCCATGAAACAGCACTGCTTTGTCCCTTCCTTGTAAGGTCCGTCAACGGCTTGGTCAGTTCGGCGTAGTTCGGGATAAACTTCCTGTAGTAGCCGGTTAAACCAAGGAATGACTGCACTGTTTTCTTGTTGGTAGGACGCTTAGCAGCCAGAATCTTGTCGAGCGTCTTGAGAAGTGGTTCAACTTTAGACTTCCCGATGCGATGACCCAGGAACGCTATGCTGCTCTCTCCTATTTCACATTTACTTGGTTTGATTGTGAGGTTGGCTTGTTTGATTTTCTCAAAGACTTGCTTGAGGGTGTCTATGTGCTCTTGCCATGTGTCGGTGGCAATGACAACATCGTCGAAATAATGATGGACGTTCTCAATGCCTCCAAGTACAGATCTCATGAGGCGCGCAAATACTGCCGGGGCCGTTTTAATGCCAAACGGCATGTAGATGAAATGGTATAGACCAGACGTGCTGGAGAAAGCGGTTTTTTCTCTACTTTCGGCAGACATGGGTACTTGCCAATATCCCTGTGTGAAGTCAAATTTGGAGAAAAACTTCTTCTGACCCACAACTGCAAGTACGACATCAATACGTGGTATTGGCTCACAATCCGGTATAAGTATCTTATTCAGTTCCCTGAAGTCGATGCACAGCCGAATAGTGTTGTCCGGTTTCTTTACCACTACAATTGGCGCGTGGTATGGCGACTTTGACCTCTCAATGACACCCATTTTCAACATCTCTTGTACTTCTTTTTCAACACCTTCCTGCAACGCAAGGGGTATTGGGTACTGTGGAACGTGCACTGGTTTATCAGAGGTTAGGCGAAGCGAACACTCGACGAGCGCAGTTTTCCCAGGAAGGTCAGAAAAGATATCTGCATACTCTTCAAATAACTCCTGTATGTTCTGAACTTGTTCAGCCGTAAGCTTTGTTGCCAACTTAACGTCAGTAGAAAACTGCGTTCGCTGAAGGCTCAAGACAGGCATTTTCTTCACTTCGTCCTCTTCCCTGGTGTCCACTTCGGATGATTTTTCGTTGACCTCTGCAACAACAGAGACTTGGTGTGGTTGTGCAGGTCTCCGCTCTTCGTACTTTTTGAGCATATTTATATGAAAGATCTTGTTCTTTCCAGAAACGTCAACGACATAATCAACATCATTTTTCCGTTCCGTGACTTCGAACGGCCCTTTCCATTGCATTAAAAGCTTGTTCGAGTCAGTTGGCAACAAAATAAGCACTTTGTCGCCTAGACATAACTTCCTAGGGCGACTTTTCCTGTCATAGTAAGTTTTTTGTTTGTCGCGAGCTTTCTCCAGCTGTTCATGAGCAATCTTGCATGTCTCCTCCAGGCGATTGCGCAAATCAAAGACATAAGTGTATGTCGTTCATGTTTCTCCATCTAGCTCTTCGTTCGTCCACAGTTCTCTTAATACCGTCAACGGTCCACGAACGTGCCGGCCGTAAATGAGCTGAAAGGGAGAGAACCCGAGGCTTGCCTGTGGGACTTCTCTATATGCAAAAAGTAAAGGGGCGAGGTATCTGTCCCACGATCGCGGTCTCTCTTGGCACATTCTCTTTAGCATCATCTTCAGGGTGCCGTTAAACTTCTCGACGAGACCATTCGCCATCGCATGGTAGGGTGTCGTCTTGAGTAGCTTGACTGAGAGCAGTCGACTAACCTCTTTCATCAGTTCTGACGTAAAGCTTGCTCCTTGGTCAGTGACTATTTCTTTGGGCAAACCAACGCGAGAAAAGATCTCGATCAGTGCTTCGGCAACCTGGACTGCGTCGATTGCGGGGAGTGCTACAGCA
Organism: Dermacentor silvarum; assembly: GCF_013339745.2. Taxonomy (NCBI): domain Eukaryota; kingdom Metazoa; phylum Arthropoda; class Arachnida; order Ixodida; family Ixodidae; genus Dermacentor; species Dermacentor silvarum. Next base: position 18,422,865 of record NC_051155.1, on the reverse strand, counting down.
TCCGGATAACGAGTGGCAAAGTCGATTAACGTAAGAACATATCTATTCCCACGGTCCGACTTTGGTGAAAAAGGCCCAATTAAATCAACAGCCACCCTTTCAAAAGGTGTACGGATCAGAGGCATGTTACCCAGTGGAGCGACTCCTACTTTTCCTTTAGGGATTGTCCTTTGGCATTTGTCGCAAGACTTCACGAAGCGTTTTACGTCTCCGTGTACATCTGGCCAATAAAATTCTTGTAGGACACGATCGGTTGTTCTTCTTATACCTTGATGTCCTGCCATGATGCTTTCATGTGCCACTTCTAATATGCCATGTCTAAATGCTTTCGGGATGATCACCTGCTTAAATGTTCTGCCAGTAGCTAGGCGGTAAAGGCGATACAGCAATCCTTTTTCTTCTATAAATTCGTAGCTGTGACCCTTTCCAGAGTTGAACGACTTGCCCACTTTAGCAAAAATATGTTTCAGCGTCGGGTCTTTCCGCTGTTCTTCAATGAGTTGCCCTTTAGTTACGTCACGGAAGACAATTGTCGGAACGCACAAGGGACGAATCTTGGGCTCTTCATTTTTGGCTTTAGCCATGCTCGACACATGCTGAGGCTTCATGGGCGCCTTAGTCGGCTTCATTCCTATCGACGCCGACTCCTCGTGGGGAGTAACGGGGTGCTTCCAGTCAGAATCCGGATCGTATGGTCCTCTGACGCCTGGAAGATTTCCCAGAACAAGGTCGTAGAGGGGCTCATCCATACATGCTGCTGTTAACTTGCCTGTAAAGTAGGGCGTGTTCACTTGTATGACAGCTTCAGGCAAGTAGTTTGTTGAGCCGTCCAAAAGAACAACGTTGCTCGTTTTTCCCGTCATATAGACCTCTGGAACGAGTTCTTGTCTGACAATTGCGGTATTACAGCCGGTATCTCGTAATACTCGAACATTTCTTCCTAGCAGTCGGCCTTCAACCACTGGCATCCCGTCGACGAGGAAAGGTACAGTATTCCCAGGGTTCTCGTCGTCGCTGTCACTCGATTGGCGAGTCTTCTTTCCTGGACGCTTTGATGCTTTCCCTGGTCGAGTCCGAACTGGTTGAGATTCGGTGAGTGCACATGAGGAACTCGGTTTGTTGTCCCCGTACTGATTTCGGCAATTTTCAGCTGTATGTCCCGTTCTGTCGCACAACTTACACTTTAGCATATGCTTAGGTGGGGTACGGCAGTCAGGAGCCAAATGTCCAAACCGTTGGCAGAGTATGCACTTGAGTTGTGGTTTCCTGGGAGCTTCAATGGTTTTCCCACCGGAATCCTCTGTGTTATCGGGACCTTTTCCTAGGTTTGTCAAATTCTGCGCTTCGAGAAAACGATCTGTTAAGCTAGCAAGTTCGTCAAGGGATTTGTACTCTCGCTCCCTCAAGAAAATCACTAGTTTTGGTTGACAGCAGCGCAGAAATTGTTCAGAGATCATGTGATCTCGTAGACCTTCATACGTTTTAGGCACGTTAGCCATCTCTATCCAGTGATCAAAATAGGCCGAAATTCTTGCTGCTAACTGTCTTCCAGTTTCGCCATCTACTGCTCGTGCTTTCCGAAACTTCTCTTGGTAGCCTTGAGCCGTGAACTGGAACCTCTGTAGTAAAGCTTTTTTTACCTTCGGGTAGTCTAACGAATCGGCGGCAGTCATCCGGCCGATCACAGTTAAAGCTTCGCCAGTTAAACACATGCTTACGGCAAGAGCCCATTTTTCTTGTGGCCAGTTCTGCCCTGTTGCTACGCGCTCAAATCGCTGTAAATACGCGTGCAAGTCATCGCGTTTCTCGTCAAACAAAGGAAGTAGCTTCTGCGGATTGAGGGATGATGAGGAAGTGCTGGGCGCAGGCAAAATTTCAGAAGCTGTTGCCGGCACATTCCGAGCTCCTTCCTGAAGCTGTAGCTTTAGCTGGAGGATCTCACGTTGCCTCTCGTCAGCTAAGCGCGCTAATTCAGCAGCTTCCTTAATTGCCTCTCGCTCCGCAGCTCTCTCGCTCCTTTGTTTTGCCTGTTCGGCCTCAATCCATCTCTGAAGTTCTGCGCCTGACAATCCTAGTTGGAGTCCTATGGCGGCGAGTCTCTCTAAATCCATGGTGCCGTTTACTAATGCGTGTCTGCACTCAAGCGAAACTGCCCTCTTTCACTGATTTTACGAGTGAATCCTGGCAGGCTCGCCAGTTTGTGATGTTATTGGGTGCAGGATCACTCCAGAAAGAGATAGAAGCAGCACGCCGAAGCACAAACACACATCAGACTTGTATTGGACACGTAATACAATGAACAGCACACACGTAACAGTTCCGTAAACTACGCTCTAGAAGACATGCAGATATATATAGGCTAGTTAAATGCAGTCTGCCTACAGTTCATGTAGAAACAGGTGTCGCCATGTCGGAGACGTCGAGAAACCGGTGTCGGACAACAGGGTTGGATCGCCTCGTGAAGCTCAGGTGGCCCTGCGCCACAGTCGATGTACCGGAGCCTCCGCGTGCCCGGTTAGCCGATGGCGGGGTTTGTGTTCCGGAGAACACTGCGGCAGCCCACCAAGTCACGTCCACAGCTGGCGAGGTAACCCCGTGGCCGCTCACCCGAACGCTCGATCAGCCAGGCTCAGGACCGCCAGCCCTCCTGGACCAGTTGCCCAGCGCAAGAACTGGACGAGGTGGCCCCTCAGCTGATGACAGCTTTGATTGTGGTGCAGACGTAGCGGCGCGGGTGGCGATAGCTCCTATGGGCCGGACGCCCAGCGAGGAAGCTCTGTGCCGTCGAACGCCGAACCTCGCGCACTGCTCACGCCACGGGGCACGCTCCCTCGAGCCACGCTTTTCGAGGCGCCACTGTCAACGCTCACAGGTCGGTGTCGATGATGATGATCACCTTGAGGTAATACCCACTCACGGGTATTGGTCAAGAATCGGTGTCATCTTCGCCACCGCACGGCGCACTGTCTTCACATGCTCATGTTTTACACTCCCGTGTACCATATATTATCACAGTATCATTGCCGTGCTTTAAAACTGGGATGACAATAGCTTCTTTCTATTTAGATGGCAGATACCTAGCGGCCCAGATAGTATTAAAAAGTGTGAGTAGTGTGACTTGCGTGTCGGAGTGCAAGTGCTTAATCATATCGTACATGATTCTATCCGGACCCGGTGCAGAGCTCTGACATGCTGACAAGGCGGCTTTATAAGTTCGGCAATGCCAAAAGACCGGTTATGAGGGTTGTTTGGGCTACATTTTCGGTTCAGTGGCTTACATTCTTCTATTGCTTTGTACTTCAGGAAGCTCTCCGAGTAGTGGGTGGAGCTAGACACATGGTCGAAGCGTTGACCAAGAGCATTGGCCGGGTCTTCCAACGTGTTTCCTTCTTTATCCACCACGGGCAACGAATGAACTTGTTGTCCCTTAAGCCTCCTTAGTCCGTTCCATACTTTTGCCTGCAGTGTGTATGAATTGATGCCGGACAGGAACTTCTCCCAGCTTGCCCTATTAGCTTGCCGTCGCGTTCGCCTTCCCTGTGATTTTATACTTTTAAATTCCATCAAATTTCTGCAGTTGGGAATCAGCGAAGTATGCCCTACGCTTTATTTTGTTTTTTACGCGCCTCCTTACACTCATCATTCCACCATGGAACTCGTCTTGAACTTCTTCGCGGAATGAACTTCTTTGCTGCCTCGATGATAAAATCCGTAAAAAACGCTGCCGCGTCATCTATACTAAATTCGCAGAAAACATCTCGGGATAGAAAGGTCGATTCCTTAAAAAGTTTCCAATCAGCACAGGCTAGTTTCCATCTAGGGACATGAGGTGGGGAGTCATCTTGCTTTACTAGGCTTAGAGTTAATGAAAAGTGGTCACTTCCGAACGAGTTTTTGATCACATTCCATTCTAAGTCAAGAAATATGGAAGCAGATCCAATCGCCAAGTCTATCGATGAATAGGAATTGTGGTGAAGATTATGATACGTTGGCTCCTTCTTAATAAAGAGGCAGGCACCGGAGTTTACTAAAATGTTTTCTACGAAGCGGCCTCTCGCGTCGCATTGTGAGTCTCCCCACATCGTGTTGTGGGCGTTAAAATCTCCCACGAGTATGTAGGGCTCGGGAAGCTTATCAACAACATTATAGAAGTCTGTTTTCTCGAGGTGAGGATTGGGGGGTATGCAAATAGAACATACAGTTATCAACATGCTGAAAAGAATTGCCCGAACTGACACTGCCTCAAGGTGCTTCTGAAGGGCAACATGTTGGCAAGCTACATACTTATCTGCTACTATTGCTACACCGCCGGACAAGAGGTTAGCCTGATCGCGGTCTTTTCGAAGGATGGTGTATTGACGAAGGAAGTTTGGGTTTGTAGGTTTCAGAGGTGCCTCTTGTACAGACAGCAACTTTGGATTATGTTTGTGTAGGAGTTCTCTTATATCGTCGAGGTTGTGAATAAGTCCTCTGACATTCGATTGTAGTATTTGTGTCTCCATAATGAGGAAAGTGTTTGTACTGTGTGTTTAAGAGACTAATATTAGCTCACGGGGCCCTTTCCAGGCACCGTGACGTGAGTTTTACCTTTTTTGGAGCGGTCGAGAGAATGCCGCCGCTCCTTAGACGCTGGCTGCGCCGTCCGAATAGGTGTCATGTCCATCGCCTCTTGTGAGGCCCTGGACACGCGCCCTTGAGAGCGCTGTGTTGGATGTGAAGGCCTCGACACGTCGGACGAGATCTTTGGGGCCACCAACCCGGAGGTTGACGGGCCCCCCTTCACGGACGGCGAAGCATCGTCAGCTGCTTTCGCCAGGGGGGCTAGTGGCACAGCCGCAGCCACACTGTTTGTGGACCGAGCCGATGCCGGAGTCTGCTGCGACGCTGCCCGTTTGCGCACCGCATAGCATACCTTGCGGTATGAAAAACAGAAACACGTTTTCGTGCTTCTTGGAACGATATGTTTTCTTAGATTTTTAATGTAATTATTTCTTTTTCTTTTTTCGAGGTTTCACAGGATCATGAATATGCGAGGTGGTCACCTTCGCAGTTCACACAGGGGGGTGTTCCTGAACAGTTTTCGGAAGTGTTGTCTTTGTCACCACATTTTGCACAGGTGAGTTGACCTCGGCAGCTTTGCGAGCCGGGGCCGTGCTTCTGGCATTTAATACATCGACGAGGGCTAGGAATGTAAGGTCTTACACGGATTTTGGTATAGCCTGTCTCGAGGGTTTATGGTAGCACACTAGAGGCAAATGTAATGATGAGATGTTTTGTTGGAATTTCGTTATTGTCTCGCCTGATTTTTATCCTCTTTACCTCAATGACATTTTGGTCTTGTCAGCCTTCTAACAGTTCTGCCTCAGTAAGTTCTAACAGGTCGGAATGTGAGATCACGCCTCGGACTGTGTTGAGGGAACAATGTGGGGTCACTGTTATGGGGATATCTGCAAAGCTGATGAGATATGCGAGTTTTTCATGCTGCAGCTTGTCACGAACCTCAAGGAGGATGTCACCGCTTGCCATCTTGCTAGCTTTATAGCCTGGTCCAATGGTGTCCGTCAGGGATTTAGATACAAGGAAAGGTGATATAACTCTTACTGGCTTTTCAGGTTTGTCACTGTGGATAACGTGATACCGTGGAAAGGATTCTTTGCGCGGAGTGAAACAGTTCAAGGTGACTTTGGTGTGTATGCGCTTTGCAGCGGTACGATCGGGTAACAGAGGGAATGGCGCTGTATGCATGCTGGATGTAGTTCCTTCCGCAGCAATGGCAGCCACCCACGACGGAGCCCAAAAAGGGGACGCTACAAGTTTGACAAAGCAATAACTTGCACACGCCAGCCGTGCATCGCTGCCATAACCCAATGCGTCATACTCAAGGTTAGATATACCGGACCAGGTTGACCCAAGCCGCCTGGGAGAAACAGAAAAAATTGCGAAGAAAGGAGATAAGAACACAGAAAGATTATATGATAGGAAAGGAGTGGGACAGGAAAAGGCGACCACCGATTTCCCCCGGTTGGTTCAGTCCGGGGGTGCTGGCTACGTGAAGCCGAGGCCAAAGAGGTGTGTTGCCTCCACCGAGGGGCCTGAAAAGTCCGAACACCCGGAATCGGCTCAACCCCCAGGATCCTGATTTCCCCGGACACGGCTAAGCCGCGCACGGTCACACGTGGGAGGTTCCAACCCTTGTGTGCTCGGGTACGTGGTGTCGCAACACACCAAACGCCTGCTGCAGTGCACGTTGCAGGAATGGTCAGCCTGCACAGCGGACAGCTTGCGCGCGTGCCGCAGTGCACGGCGCATATGTGGCCATTAGCTAGGCCACGAACGGTGCTCCGCCGAACAGCTGACCAAGGAGACGCCTTGCCCGCGATCCGCAATGCTCGCGGCAATGCTCGCGCACAGCAGGCCAAGCCACGCTCCGAGTTGCAGTACTCGCGCTGGCGAACGCCTTGTCGAAGGGCAACGGTAGGGCTGCAGCTCCATGGACGACCGCGTTCCTTGGAGCCTTGATTGTCTGCGTTGGACATGTCAGCCTGCTGTCTTCCGTCTGCCGCTGACTAGCCGCGTTTCTCGCCACGAAGCATTTCGCCACGTGCTCGTCATACGTGGCCGCCACGTGCTCGTCAACCACTGGGCCATCGCTGATTTGGCGAGATCACTCACATGCGTCGTCCAAACGCGAAAGAACCCGCGCGCGTTTCGTCATCATGGTTTTCTCTCACTCATCACAATGACAAAGGACAGCACAACCGAAAACAGGCAGAAACACACGACTGCCCAAACCAAGCGCAATTACGGAACTATTTAGTGCGGAATCACATATGGCCGCTTTTTACCGGTCGCGTACCCTGGTATCTAGCTACCGTAACGCTGGTACTCGCCCCACCCTGCTGGCTTTGCGGCATGCCTCAGTGCCTTGGCTGCCGCTTAGCTGTTGCGTTATAATTGCCAGGAGACCAAAGAGCCTCTGCTGAGGCCCATACAAACAAGCCACAAGTAAGTGAACAGGACGTGCGACTTTATTACAAGACAAACAGTGCACCTTCTCGTACAAGAGCAGCAATAAAACTTGCATGTGGAGATACGCTGAAACAATAAACGCGACGGACGCGGCACGATTCGAGCTCGTAAACGCCATGAGGAAGAACAACCAAGAGGAAGGGGGAAAAGAACAGCAGGTCCCTCTGAAGCGGGGCGCCTCGCTGAGAGATGGCAAGTCGCCCTCCTCAGCGAGGCACCCGAGGACCAGGAGTGGGCCGTCCAGCGGGCCAGGGCCATTGCCGAGGACCTCGGAAGATTTTCTCCGGCGGTGGACCCCTGGCAGCCTAGCCTCGGGCACCAACAGCCATAACCGTCGGATAAATGACGTTTATTCCTGTCCTAATGAACGCGAGCTCGTAAACTGCTCACTTTCGTCATCGCACATGGCGGTCCGGTAACGGGCGACAACCAGCAGCGCAAGCAGATAGTGTCCCACCTGTTTGCATCGACAGTCACCGTTGAAGATTATCTACTTGCATACCGAAGCAATGGGGTGACACAGGCATCTGCTGCCACACCCAACACAGCAACATGGACTACCGTGCGTTTTAGCATTACCTCCTTTCCTAACTGCACGTTTATTTTTGTCTATCGGGGCCGCTAATGTGTCACTGACACTCGGTGCTCCACTTTTTCTCAATATGCATGTAGTGCCCACCGACGCTGCTAAGCGGGGACGCTAAGGTCGGCGCTCTCGGCCGGTGCCTTGGGGCCGGCTGCACCAGGCGAGAAAAATAAAATTAGGCAGCACGTACCAGCGGCGCAAGCACGGTACGCGCTAGTGTCGTTCTAGAAGCCGCTTGGCTCGCCGCCTCTGCCCTTTTGTAAAAGTAGGGACGACGGCAGCGCTCCTCAGCCGCCGTCACGTCCCTCCTACATTAGTTACCCGGGAGAACGCGCCTTCCACCGAGCAACACGCTGCCATGGCCACCTGGCCCGAGCCACAGTTTGACCCGGCGTTGCGTTGCTGAGCACGAGGTTGCGGGATCGAATCCCGGCCGCGGCGGCCGCATTTCGATGGAGGCGAAATGCAATAACGCCCATGGGCTTGCGTTGTTGTGCACGTTAAAGAACCCCAGGTGGTCAAAATTAATCCGGAGCCTTCCATTACGGCGTGCCTGATAATCAGAACTGGTTTTGCCACGCAGAACCACAGAACGAAGAACAGTTTGACCCCCCACTGCCGCCGTTCTCGTCCCGCTGCGTCGCCGTCTGGTTCGTCCAATTAGAGGCTGCTCTGGAGCTGAATACCATCCGGCTCCAGGAGTTCAAGTACGAGGTGCTATTTCACGTACTGCCACTTAATCTCCAGCTCCGCCCCGGCGTTCCATTGCCTGGCCCGCGCCCGTAGGACCAACTGCGGCAGTCCGTCCTCAACTTCTACGGCACTGCCTACCACCCTCTTCCTGAGGTTGACCACAAGGTACGCGACCCATTTCCGTCCACACCTTCACGGCCAGCGCTAGAGCGGCATCGCGTGGAGCTTTTTCTAGGTGGCTTTGGTGGAGCATGCGAGCAGCGGCTGCGACGACCAGCGTGGCTGGCTTCTAGAACGACACTAGCGCGTGCCGTGCTTGCGCCGCTGGCACGCGCCGCCCAACCTTATTTTTCTCGTCAGTCGCAGCCGGCCCCAAGGCGCCGGCCGAGAGTGCCGACCTTAGCGTCCCCGCTTAGCAGCATCGGTGGGCGCTACATGCACAAGTCGGTTTCGTGGGCATCAGCTTAGGCAGCCACTTTTGCGGGCCTTTCCACCCAAGTGGCCATCAACTTCCTACACTTCCGACCATGTAAGCACGTATGCCAAATCGCGGGTCTGGAAGCCCACAAGCACAATTTGCCCATGGCTGCAGCAGGAAAGGACGGAACGGGGAGCACCAATCACGGTGCGTGTAACTTGGGAGTCTATGTCGCTGCGCGGACTGCAGGAGCAGGTGCTTACCTCGAGAGACTGCTTCCCAATGGAAAGGACAAGGCCGCCACATCCAAGAAACTTAACACAGCGACCATAAACAAGTGAGATAATACCAAAATGAGATTCTGCATTCAATCACCGCATAACGTTCAAACAATACACTGTACATTGGCTAAGATCCACATAGTAACAGTGAGGAATGACGTACACGGGTCACTTAGGCGTATTCAGCAGAACTACAGGCACAGTGCTTGCTTTCGTTGCACATGGTGGACTGGTAACAAGCGACAACAAGAAACGCAAACCGACTGGGCAGCATGTCCCACCTGTTTGCACCGACACTCATCATTGAAGATAAGAAACTTGCATTGCGAAGCATTCGCCTGACGCAGGCCTCTGCTGCCGCAGCCAACATAGCGACATCGACTACCCAGCATTTTAGCGTTAACTCCTTTCCAGCCTGCACGTTTCTTTTCTTTCGTGGACCGCTAATATGTGGCTCACACTTGGTGCCCCACTTTGTCTCACTGTGGACAAGTCGGTTTCTTGGGCATCACCTACGGCAGCCACTTTTGAGGGCCTTTCCATCCATGTGGCTATCAACTTCATACACTTCGGACCATGTAAGCATGTATGCTGCTCTCTGTTGACGCCAAATCACGGCCAACTAAGGCCACATGCAAAATTTGCACACGGATGGAGCAGGAAAGGACGAAATGCGGAGCACCAATCACGGTGTGTGTAAATTGGGAGTCTATGTCGCTGTACGGACTGCAGGAGCAGGTGCTTACCTCGAGAGACTGCTTCCCAATACAATTTACCAGGCCCCCCAAATCCGAGAAACGTAACACAGCGACCACGACCAAGTTTCTGCAACTGCATTCTGCAATCAACCACTTCAGTGTAGCTTGCGCGAAAACCCAGGCTATTGAGCAAGGAAAACAATTCTGAAAAAGACCAGGAATTAAATATGGAAAATGGGAATATGGCTTGCATTCAAGAAAGCCACTCTCCTCTGCAAGCAGTGAAGGCCAATAACATAAGGAAAAGCGAAATGCTTCATAGCACGCGGTGCAAAGGTTAATGCAAGACACATTCCGATGCCGCGTCTGCTATTTCATGAGAGGCGTTTAACATGACAACGTACAGTAGAGAATACTGCTACAAAGATGTTATGCTAATAGACAATGATGGGCATTAAGTATGAGCAAAGAATCGGTTCACCTTCATGTTTGGGTAAGGGAGGAGAATGATATCTAGCAAGAATGGGGCATGAAAAAGCTTGCATTCATAGAAAAAATGTATACTTGGCACAAATTGAATTTGACAATGCCAGGAAGCTGATTAAGGAAGGGCAAACTGATGGAACTCTTTTGGCCAGCTTCGTTCATGCTTGTTTAGAGGTTGCAGGCGCATCTGAACACGAAGAATTTCTTTTGTTGAGGGACCTGGATTACTCTGCCAATATCCGTGCTGGTGGAATGATGGCTGAGGCTCTTTTCAGTCTTGATACAGTCCTACGTAGACTTGGTATCTCATCCAAATACTTCTGGATGCGCTTCGTTGTTTGTGGTGTAAAAGCCTTGCGAGTTCGGCTCCAGCCCCTTCCTGTTGGTGTAGATACATGAGGGCTCCATTGATGAGGGCCCAGATGTGCTTCGTGCAGACTCTGTTGGTGCAGAACAGTAACACATGAGATACAGCAGAGATTAGCCAACTCGTGTAGTGCTTTCTATGTTTGAACCAATTATGCTGCACCGTAAATATGAACAAGCATTCATATCATCTGCTGCAAACAAATGACAATGTATCTCAAAACTAGCAAGCCAATACAGCGTATATCAAGCATATTTATTTCTGAACCCGGTGTTGTTTACGTTGTAGTAGTAGCAGAAGTCGACACGATGGCCTTATAGCAGGCAGTAGCTTGTCTTTAGCATAGTGTGTTCCATTACACTGGTGCCGTCTTCTTTACTGGATGTCTGGAACGGAAATTTTTACTGCTTCGGAAATTGAAAAACACAATTTGGCAATATGAAATGCAAAAAGCTGTGAGGTACATATATATTGGAATGGTTTGTGACCGCAGAACACGTGCGAATGTACACTGTTTGTTCTAGGGTGTTTCATCAGCATGTAAATTAAATATTGGTACTGTCCATAAAATGTGTCTGCCTAACTTAAATGCGTGTCGACACCTTAAGTATTATTAGGTTCGCAAATGAGAACATTTTTGCGCCCATTTATACACTAGAAAAGATCACACTGCTGGTTCCACAAGCAATTGGCATGAAAGACATAAAACAATTAGAACTGATGCATTCCTTTTCTCCACGAACGTGATGCACTGCTTCACTACTGCAAAATAAGTACCCTAAGGTAAACCAAACTAAACAGCAAGAACATTGGAACCAACAAGTACGAAATATGGGTGAATTATGCGTGCAACTGTTTAATACATTCAATTCAGTACTTTCAGTTCAATTTGCCAAACGGTTATTCGGTTTTGTGGTCGAAATAAGTTTTCGGCGTACTAGAAAAAAGGAAAAATATATATTGACCAGGCTACTAATTCGATAGTAGCCACTGCTAGAACGAGATAAAAAGGTGACGCGCACTCCGATATCGCTCTCTTTTTCGTGATTGTGTGTATAACGACGGCCTCGCGCAACTAAAGGTTTATTCCAGAAACGGCAACAGAGGGTCCTGACTACCCATATGTAATACAGGATCTAGTTCGTTAACTTATCTCCTCCTGTGAATTAACGAGACGAATATTAAATAGCGATTTAAGCAGCAATGTTAAAATGACTCACCGATATTGCCATCCTTGGTCGCAGCAGAATCCGGCTCCCGTTTCGATGCATACTTCTTCCGCATGACTCACGACCAAAACCTAGCTTTCGGCCTTACATCTGAGCTCACAAACACGTCACTCCCAAGTTAAATAACGCGATGTGTCCAAACGCAATAAAGTGTTTTAGCACAAATGAGCAACCAGCATAAGTGTACCAACCGATAAATCCGTGCTGGCCGTGTACCCGAAAATACCGGTAAAAATTTTAAATCCAGGCGAGAGGCACGTGGGAGGTCAATGATGATGAACGTTATTTCGCGTTTATAATGGCAAAAGCAATAGCGCTACTAATGTATAATTAGGAATAATAATTTTGTACTCTTTGTCACAAAATAAAAACACTTCGATAAGTGTGGGAGTAAGTTTGTAGGTTGAAAATGCGCTTACTACGGCGCCTCTAGCGGGATACTATGGCACTCACCGGGACAACTTTTTGACGACGTACTTACGCTTGGTTTATTAGCCGCGCCCGGCGCGGTCGATTTTTTCGCCCTTGGTGACTATTTGTTGAACTTGATAGCGTGCGGGCACGGCGGGAGCCGGCAGGCGCGGCCACAAGCATGGTCATGTGACCGATGTGGCGACGGTATTGCCACTTTGCGCAAGGTTGGCAGGTTGGTTCGTGTTGATGAATTGTTCATGACCTCCGAGATGTTATGCGCGCGCAAATCTCGGAGGTCATGGGTTGTTGAAGCGCCGCGGTGTGCGAGCTTTATAGATGCGAAGCAGCTTATGGCGGGGGCTTTGTCCGTCCCTCGCGCGGCGTACCACACCCCCACAGCGCATGCGCGTCCCCTCCCCCTCTCTCTCTCCTGTCTTACGCTCCCCCTTTCTCTCCTCTAGGAATCCTCTACGGAACGGCGCCCGCGTCCCACACCCCCACCACGCATGCGCGTCCCCTCCCCCTCTCACTCTCCTCTTCTACGCTCCCCCTTTCTCTCCTCTAGGAACCCTCTACGAAACGGCGCCCGTGTCCCACACCCCCACAGCGCATCCACGTCCCCTCCCCCTCTCTCTCCTCTGCTACGCTCCCCCTTTCTCTTCTCTAGAAATCAGGAGCGGCGCGAACGACAGGTGGTGCGACCGCTGTATACTCCGCTGGGGGCGCCACGGTAGTTCCGCGGTATGAAAATGACGAAGCGCGCATGCCTCATTCACTCTCCTGTGCAGCGCCGCGATGAGCGCTCGGGCCGCTGCCGCGAAACCATCTCCCGCTCAAGCTAACCATCTCCCCGCTGCTTCGCATCCACACATGGTTCCCTTTAACGCGAGATGGACTAATTTTTTCCTTCCTCCATGGGGTTTGGTATGCGTGTCGTGCGCGTTTCTATTTATCCACTGCGAATCATGTCGCGCAGAGCCAAATGCCTCCCTCTCTTCCGTTGTTCTTTCTCGCGCTGGCTGGTTTGCTATAGTCGGGTACAACTTTAGAAGACAGGAGGTGGCCCCGCAAAGTTGACCGAAGCGCAGCAGCCAATTCCTCCGCGACTAAAGAAATAGTCCCGCTCAAAAAATTTGACTGCTTCTAAAACGCGTATTTGTCGCTATAATTAACATTTGTGTGTCTTGACGAGTGGTTTGGTAAAACTATCATGATGGAAATGCAACTGCACATGCCGGATCGCGAGAGAAAAATAACTCCGTGCCTTCTACAACGCTGTGCGTCGTCTGCTACGGAGCAAGATCGACGGCACCGGGCGTAGCAGTCGCTGGCTTAATAGCATAAAATTCATATGTACTTTTTGTGTGTTTGCACAACCTTATTTTTTGAATGTGTTGGGCTTATTTTTAATTAATATATTTTTCTTTTTTTTTCGCGGTTGCGAACCTGCGATCTCGTAAGTTCGAGCACAATCGCGCGCGGCATTCCGTGCCAGTTTTTGGCCATGGAGCCCAGCGAGGTGACATCGGAACGCGATCCTTTGTTGCCGAACGAGCCTTGTGTCGCCTCGATGACCACACCACCAAGGAGCCTCGGCAAGAACAAGAGCGCCCACATCCTGAACAACGATTCACGCAACATGACCTTCCACTGCTACACGTTTTGGCGTAACAAGCAGCCTGAACGCAGCGTGGAGGACACGAGCAAGTTTGTCGCCGACATGCTCGGTGTCAGCGAAAGGACTGTGTTCAGGCTGAGGGAGGAAGTTAAAGCTTCGCGTTTTTCGGGTGGCAAACTGACGACGCCCTCGCGAAAGCGCCCACGCAATGCGGAGAAAAGAAGACGCAGCGCGAAGTTTGACAGCTTCACGTTGTGCGCGCTGAGGTCATGTGTGCACGATTTCTTTCGCCGCAACGAGATACCGACGGTCGAGAAGATAACTACAGAGTTCTCGGAGCGCATGGAACTCCCATCACTAAGGCGGTGTACTGTGCGTCGCCTGCTTGCCGAGATCGGCTTCAAGCACGAAAAGAGAAGCCGCAACTCGCTGCTTATCGACCGGGATGACATCACCGATTGGCGGAATCGCTACCTCCGTGACGTGGAGCGCTACCGGGCGGAAGGCCGAAAGATCTTCTACCTGGACGAGACATGGGTGACGGCGGGACACACTCGGTCGATCGTGCGGACAGACACCGTGGTGCAGAAGCGCAGACGCCTGTTCGCTCGAGCAAATGGCCTGACGACGGCTCTAAAACAACCTTCTGGGAAAGGTCAGCGCCTGATCGTGACGCACATCGGCATCGAGGATGGCTTCGTCGACGGCTGCTTGGATGTATTCAGAGGCCAAAAGACAGGCGACTACCACGAAGAAATGGACGGCAATCGCTTTGAGGGCTGGTTCAAGGACATTCTGCAGAAGTTGCCAGCTGGTAGCGTCATTGTTTTAGACAATGCACCTTGCCATAGCTGGCGAGAAGAGAAATTGCCGACGACGGCCTGGAAGAAGGAAAAGATACAGGAGTGGCTCACAAGCAAGCACATCACCTACGGTGAAAGGATGATAAAGAAGCAGCTGCTTGAGCTGGTGGCATCTGTAAAGTCAGGCTTTCTGAGCTACATCGTAGACAACACAGCTCAGGCTCCCGCCTTACCACTGCGAATTTAATCCCATTGAGCTTGTGTGGGCCACAGTAAAAAATGGCATCGCTGTGGACAACAGAGACTTCAAGCTGACCACGGTCGACGTCATCTTGAGCGAGAAAATCAAGCAGGTAACAGCGGAAGACTGGAGGAAGAGCATTCAGCATGTGATGGACTTGGAGGCAAAGTTCAGACTTGACATGTCTGGGAGTGAGCACATTCAACCCATCATCATCCAGCTGGGTGAAGATGACACTGAAGAAAGCGACTCCGACTGCGAGCTGTCTGGCATTGAGCCACTCGACGAAGCATAAAGGCTTCTTAACAAAAGAACAGCCCTTATTAGGGCTACCAAAGTTTTGCTGGTGGATTTGCAACAACCAACCATCCATTCCGTGACCTCTCAAATAAATAAGCAGTTCCATTTATGGCATATTCCTTATAATAGAAGCTCAATTCTGATAAGCAACGTCCTGCACAGATTGTGCTCGATTTAAGAAGTGGCATAGAAACACATTTAAATGCTGGCATATCTGAATTGAAACACTATTGCTAACCCTGATTATCGTTGGCGGGCTCAAAAGCTCATTAGGGCAGCCATCGTCGAGTTTGACGCATCCCATAGTGAAATAGCAGAAGTCAGAGCCCGCTTTATGGTTCTGTTAGTAGTCTGCATGCACTGGAAATCGCAGTGAGGCCCTCAGCTTAGTGAGGCCATCAGCTTAGTGAGGCCATCATAAGCTTAGTGAGGCCCAAAATTCTCATTCAGGCAGCCACCGTCGAGTTTGACGCACCCTATAGTGAAATAGCATTAGTCAGAGCTCGGTTTATGGTTCTGTTAGCAGTCTGCACTGGAAATCAGTCATGTCATAGCGAGTGGTGGTGAAATAGCAGCAGACAACACGAAACTGACAGCCACTGACAGCAGCTTGAATGCCAAAGCACAATTATGTGGTTGCATTGTTTATTTTGTTTCTGGCTCACACAAGTAATGCGAATAAGAGAACAAATATAAGACATCATTAGCTTAGTGAGGCCCAAAATGCTCATTCAGGCAGCCACCGTCGAGTTTGACGTGCCCCATAGTGAAATAACATTAGTCAGAGCACGCTTTATGGTTCTCTTAGCAGTCTGCACTGGAAATCGCAGTCATGTCTTAGCGAGTGGTGGTGAAATAGCAGCAGACAACACGAAACTGACAGCCACTGTCAGCAGCTTGAATGCCAAAGCAATTCATGTGGTTGCATTGTCTACTTTGTTAACTGGCTCACACAAGTAATGCGAATAGGAGAACAAATATAATACATCATTAGCTTAGTGAGGCCCAAAATTCTCATTCAGGCAGCCACCGTCGAGTTTGATGCACCCCATAGTGAAATAGCATTAGTCAGAGCACGCTTTATGGCTCTGATAGCAGTCTCCACTGGAAATCAGTCATGTCATATCGAGTGGTGGTGAAATAGCAGCAGACAACACGAAAGTGACAGCCACTGACAGCCGCTTGAATGCCTAAGCACATTCATGTGGTTGCTTTGTTTATTTTGTTATCTGGATCACACAAGTAATGCG
Organism: Dermacentor silvarum; assembly: GCF_013339745.2. NCBI lineage: Eukaryota > Metazoa > Arthropoda > Arachnida > Ixodida > Ixodidae > Dermacentor > Dermacentor silvarum. The sequence continues at coordinate 18,406,452 of NC_051155.1, read as the reverse complement.
AATAAGAGAACAAATATAAGACATCATTAGCTTAGTGAGGCCCAAAATGCTCATTCAGGCAGCCACTGTCGAGTTTGCCGCGCCCCATAGTGAAATAGCATTAGTCAGAGCACGCTTTATGGTTCTCTTAGCAGTCTGCACTGGAAATCAGTCATGTCATAGCGAGTGGTGGTGAAATAGCAGCAGACAACACGAAACTGACAGCCACTGACAGCAGCTTGAATGCCAAAGCACATTCATGTGGTTGCAATGTTTATTTTGTTATCTGGCTCACACAAGTAATGCGAATAAGAGAACAAATATAAGACATCATTAGCTTAGTGAGGCCCAAAATGCTCATTCAGGCAGCCACTGTCGAGTTTGCCGCGCCCCATAGTGAAATAGCAGAAGTCGGAGCACGCTTTATGGCTCCGTTAGCAGTCTGCACTGAAAATTGAAGTGTTTTCATAGCCAATTTTCAATTTATTAATCTGACTCGAGCAAGTAATGCGAATGCAAGCACAATTATTAACGTGATTAACTTTGCTAGCATTTTTTTGTCATATTTACGTACCGGAAAAATGCTCAGTTAAGTTGAACGTGTTTTAGTGAGTCACTTTGTTCATTACAAGCCGTAGGCAAAGTGACGGACAGATTCAGACAGTGATATTGGGGAAGTAATAAATGGTGAAAGTTGCAAAAGCTCTCACAGCACTGCTTTGCTGGACTCCATTCACTAGAAAACTGCATTTGTTATGATGAAAGCGTCAAGACAGGAAATGATACCCCACTGCACAATGTTATATATGTGTACGACCACATGTGACGGGGAGCAAAACCATCTGTTTATTAAGACTGAATGCAAAAACATAGCAAGGTGCTCTTTCACAATATGGCACCTTTTCATGTGCACTTCTGGCAAGCTACCGTATGCACTGATGCATAAACACATTAACAGGGTAAGAGACGAAGTAACTGTGCAAGCAATGTGATGCTTTTAACATTTTGTATCTGTCAATGTTTCTGTTGTCACAGCTGATAGAACTTTCTTTGGTGCAAGTTGGCTAATCACGTTGCGGCAACAGCACAAGAAGCAAGGTCAGAATAGTAGGAGAAAACAAAGCAAGGTGACAGACTGAGGAGGCAAGGTAGACAAGAGAGAATGGCTTTAATGACATCGAAGAGGCCAGCCCTGCTATTCACAGGACTTGGTGCTTTGAATGAGACGAGTTAATGGAATTGTAAAGAAAGTCGTGGCTGCAGCATGCTTACAAGATCAAATGCAAAAATAAAACGATAAAAATAGGAATAAATACATACACGCACGGAAGAACTCACATATTCACGCATATTCACACACATGAACACAAACGCGAAAACGAAGATCTAAAATACAAAAAAAGGCAAAATAACAAATATACACAAACACACAAGAAAACACGCACACACATTTAACGCAGACGCGAGTAGAACTATTAGGAGTCAGTTCACAAGCAGCTGTGCCTACTCGGTCGTACTTTTTTTAATGCACACATTGGCTCTGTTGTCTTCACTGTCATAGGAGTTTTTTAGTATCGACATATCACGACAAAGCGCAAATCTGTGTTGTGGGAAAGCAAGTCGAGCGCTGACAGCACAGCTTATGCGCGATTGTATCACAGCAGGCTTTCTACAGCTGGCGCGTGCAGTGAGCGAAGAGTTCTAAGCCACACAGCGACGCGAATACATGCCAAGCTCCCTTGCAACGGCACCAGTGTATCAGTCATAATTTTATATTAGCATTCAGGCTGACATTAAGGAAAAAAACATTGCTTCCAAACGCCTGACCGTTAACAATCCAATGACATTCGCTCAAGCAGCGCGTGTTAGTCACTGATTGTTAGCATTGGTGGAAAGCAATCAATTGACGGTGCTACACAACACTCGAACGACGCTGCTAGACGCTCGGCTATCTTATCACACTGCTGCCAACGATCGGTCGTTTGCACGCTGAGCTGGCAGCAACGAATCTTTGCGTTGGAGGTTGCTTTCACAAATCTTTTCTGTTGGGAAACTCGCAGGTTGGTTTCAGCTGCGCACGCTTTTCTCATTTATCCTGATAATGGTTTTGCTCCATCACTTCACCACGTCCGACGAGAAACGCAGGGGCACAGTACACAAACACACCCGCCGCTCACAGTAGGTACCAGACTTTGGCGAACTCTCCTCGTCGTAACTTCACTTAGGAGCAAAACAAAATACCACCGAACAAACACGTACGATATTTGTTTGCAGCGGTATGTCGCCGCGGGATCCTGTTTCCACACGAAGCGCAGCGTCACCGATGTTCGCTGCAATCTTTCTTCGCCGGCTCACGGCTCAGAACAAACGCACGCGGCGCCAAATTGTGCATCGTAAGCTCACAATAATATTTCCGGCATGACAGACCACCACAAACAATTCGAATTCACTCTGACTAAGGGAGACGCACAGAGCTGACGCGACTCGGCCCACACTCTTAGCACGGTAACGTTTATGTTAACCGATAATTGCAAGTAACTTATAAAATAAAGGTTACTCGGTGACTAAAAAAACTTTATCTTTGTGTTTTCGTGAATTTCCGTCGCGGCTAGAGGTTACATGTGCCGAAGCGTTATTTTAAAGGTTACTGCAACGCCAAATGTCTTGTAACCTTTAGATTGTAACCTCTAAAGGAGTTGCCATTCGTGGCTAGAAGACCTACTGCATGGATTGGAAGTTTACTTATTATTGTGTCGTATTGCGATCCTGATGCGGTGTTTTTAGCCGGGACTAACCTATACGATATGTTGTGCGGCCGAGGGAATGAGGCTGGTTGGACTAAATTAATATTTTATTGATACCAGTAGGGTTCTTCGGTTTCGCAATGTAAAGAAATTAAATCTTGCACGAGCGTATGCTCAAGAGAGACAGCAGCAATTCATTATTCACTGATCTATACTGCATACGTGCTATTATAATCTAAAAGAAAGCCACAGAAACAGTGAACATACATCGGAGAATATTGTGGCGAACGATGTTTAGGCATGAATTATCACTACGGTTCAATGTGATGGAAAGCCCCCCGCTACCGATACAGGCATTTTAGGCAGTGGTATAAAACATAGACTTGTGTACCTGCATAAAACCTAAAAGCAGATGCGTTATGGTGATTGAATATATATTTGTACCCAATATTCTTTTTTTTCCCTTGTGTATCAATGCTCCCTATATTCGCGTTTGTTTTATATTCTCCTAAAACGCGACACCCACTAACAGCGGGCGCACACTGAAGGCCGCACGTGGGTGCACGCTAGAGTAGTATAAAAGCTCGACGACCGACAGAATCGAAGCGTCGAGCAGGCCGAATAACTAATCTGCAGGGCGAGAAAGATGCTTCGTAATCAGACTTACTTGTACACTGCAACTGAATGTTTTGCCACCGCGCTTTCTTTCTTTTTTTTGTATTTTGATGTATAAGAGGGAGTGGTTCCTAAATTACAGCAAATGTTGGGTTCATTAGAGAACGACAGACACACACCAATTTTGCCCGCTCACTAACACGCGAGAAAGACGCCGCTACATTCACATGACATCGGGCGACAGCCGCTCCAGTAAGGTCTCGTAGAGAGATGAACGTGCGCTCACGGCGGGAGGCCACAATGGCGGCCGGCCAAATGAGCAGGGAGAAAACATACAAATACAAACGAAAAGCAACATCCTGAAACATTAGAATATTAGCATCTTGATATATATGGTCCTGTGATACTTTGACGGAACTGTAGTTTGATTATTATGTTTAGTTGCGCTAGATGCGGGGCGTAATCAAACGCGCTTCAGCTTCAGCCACACATGAGCGCCGTCATATCTCCTCTGCATTCCACAGCTCTCGCGATGCATGCCGGGAAGAGTATCGCCGGTGGCGTCGTTTTTAAACGGTCGTGTCGCGCTTTGTTTCATCGCGTTACCGACGTTTTTACGCTCTCAGATTGGGTGGCGTGCGCTTACCAAGCGTGTTGTGTGTCTGAGTCATTCGTGACGGGTGGTACAGTTACCAAAAGGATTCCTAAAGGCGCGCGCGCCGCTGAAAAGAAGCCATGACGCCGGGCGTGGAGCACGGACATGTTTGGCGTGCTGCGTGGCCGCTGCGACGAGACGCATTGCCGATGGCCAGTGGTAAAAGTGCATCGCTTGCCTGAAAGTGGTGAGCATCGTTTGTGTTGTGACTGCTGTAATGAATGCCGAAGACAGCAATAAATGTGACCTAGGTAAGCTATGCTTCCTGTTCAACTATTTATTTGCTGGTGTGTGTCTGTCGTATATTTCACCGTCAATTCATGCTCATGCTCGCACTATTCAGTGTTATTGAAGTGAACTTCTTGTTCGCTTTATAAACACTGTTTTTAAAAATTTATATGACTATCAGTCACCGTGTTGGTTATTCCTAAATCTCAAGTTTATGTTGCACTTTTGTGCGGACGCACAACATTGACCTCATGCACGGAACTGGTGTTCAGTGCTGATATTCTGTTTGTAATAACTTGATATTGTGTTTTGACTGTTAAACTGTCACATTATTGCGGGGTTGTCTTTTGTACTTGTACTGGAGGGGAGTACGAACTGACTTGAGAATTCATTTTCGTACAGTTTTTTAATTTTTAATTTTTATTCTTACCGACATATCCTAGACAGAAGAGTATATTCACCTTAGGCGTGTTTAAATATTTGTTCTGTGGTAGTTTTTCATCTGTTTGTGGTTTATTTATGTCTCTTTCATTACATGTTAATAGCTGTTGTTTGCAGGGCGACGCTAACACGTAACTATGAGATTGTAAGATTACTTTTCTGCCGTTGTAGGGTCCACTACACAGCAAGGAGATCTGAAAATTAGCAACTCACATACTAACTGCAAAGAGACATGATTGTGCTCGAAACAGGGATGAGATCGGCCTCCTTGTGGAAGTCTAAAACTCATATGTATTTGTATTTGAACATATTGTACACGAACCTTCAACATTTCTCTTTTTTTTCCCCCATTCCTCGTGATGCTGTAGAAATTTGTGATGCCAGGCAGTGCTATACTCACAGGTTTTTTTCATTATTGCTTCATGGCCGTGGAGAAGAAAACAGACCAAGGCAAAATGTAATTTTGCTTGTGAAAGGAAAACTTTGAGTTACCTTGTTTTGTATATGCAAATAAAGTAAACATGACATTTTCACTAAATGTTTTGTGTCTGGTTTCCTTCTCACGGCTGCTACTCACATCATTTCCAGAATGTGGGTGCTGCCGTGTCATACCTCTATAATTTTTTTTGATAGAAGAAATGTTGCGTGCAGAAATGCGTATTCATTCTGAAATGTGCCGCCTTTTCAGATATACTTTCCACTTGTGCAAAATATAATTATTAGAAATCCCATTATCATGTGATGACGACGTAATACTTTTTACAACAAACTTTTAACATGGTCCGCAGCATAGAAAAACGTTGCGGGACGAACCTTTATACAACGCATTCACCAGTATACAAAAGCAACATACTGTGTATTTCATCAATTATTTTGTGTTTTGCACATTTAATCCAAAATTACCAATTATGTGCCAGCTTATTTCAAAAGGTACAACTATCTTGATGCATTGTGCATTCTATACTAATTCCGGCAAGCTGCCTTGTGTAAATGACCTGCGCTGTAAAATAGCAAGGTGGCAAAGGTTTATACGTTGTTAACCAGTCTGTCCATGAATATTAAAAAAAAGATAATTTGAGACGAAATGTTGATTTCTGCTGAACAAGTTTTATAGTAATCGCAACAGAATTTCAATACTAATCATTAGTACGAATGGCGCCAATGATTGACTGATTAGCATGTAAATAAACAATCGTGGTTAACGGCATAGCTGGTCAATCAGCACTCCCTATCTGGTTGCTGGAAGCATTTTGCCGCAGAATAGTCTCTAAAACACATACTGTGAACATGCCATAAAATGCATTGCTGTTCCAGTTGAGATATTTACAGAATTTTGCAGCAAACATGCCATAAAATGCATTGCTGTTCCAACTGAGATATTTACAGAATGTTGCAGCAGGTTGTGCAGAAAGAATAACTGAAACAGCAATGCATTTCATTGCAGATTCAATTTCTCGAAATTGGTGCCACGCACAATTATGGCAAATCGGTATGCTTTCAGTACTGGCTGCCTTCAATATCCAACTACATGTCCCCAAAGAAATGAAAAAGTTAATTAGTAAAATTTTGTTCCCAAATGTAAGTATCGCGCAAATGCTGTCTGTCGCCGCTATGAAGTTTTCACAGCAATAAAATGTAATTTTGTCTTAAGACCTGAATATTTTTTTAGTTTTAGACAATGAGTCGTGTCTAAGAAATTAGGGCATAACCCCTGCGGCCATATTTAGGTACCTTCTTTTCTGTAATTTTTCTTATAGGCATCCAGTCTTGCACGTTTTCACCCGCACGTCCTTCTGTGCACGCACATGAATTTTGTGCATTGCTCCTTCGGCCATCCATTGAACTTCACTGCAGGGCACTAGCGTACCTCACTGAGCAGCGTTTTCAGAAAAAGTGTATTTCGGAAGATCAGCCGAAGTTCAACAACTTTCCGTTAGCTACGTCGAAAGGATACCTTTTTCCGATAACATAAGCTTTTACGGCGCTTAGTCGTAATTTGCCTGCTGAGTGATAGCAGTGATTTAACCTTGCCCAAAGCGCAAATATAACGCAGCAGAGAAGTTATGACTAAGTGCCTTCAATGCCTATATTTTCAGAAGAGAGCATCCTCCTGACGTTGGTAACCGAAAGTTGTAGAAATTCGGCCGATCATTTGAAGTAAAATTTTTGTGAAGTTCTGTTCAGTGAGTTACGCTAGTGCATTGCGGTGAAGTTATGTGGTTGGCCGAAGAATAATGTCCTAAATTCATGTACATGCGCAGAAGGACGCACGTGGGAAGCCTTGCAAGACTCTATGCCTATACGAAAGGTTACATACAAAAAGGCTACGTGTACCTATACTAAAGGTTACTATATAGTAACCTTTAGTATAGGTACACGTAACCTTTCATTTTATAGGTTATAAGTTTCTGAGAATATGCCCTTCATTAAAGGTTACTTAAATAAAGGTTACTATGTAACCTTTTTTTATAGGTGCACAAATTTGTGAGAATATACCCCTTTAGTATACGTTACCGTGCTAAGAGTGCAGTTCGAAGCGAGGGCGGCCATGTTAGGCATGTTCTCCGTCGGCGGGGACACGACCTCCTCTATAATTGGCGACCTGCCCATACGGCGGCGCTCCTGCGCGCCGGATTTGTTCTGCTTGTTTATTTTATTTCAATTCTGTTAGCTGCCGCCGCGAAACGTGGCGCCACAACTTACCCCCATGCTTGATCGCACGGAGTGTAGTTGTATGGGTTCGTCTGCCATTTTCCACGTGTTTTTCAGTCGTTTTGTTCTTGATTGCGACAAAGTGTGCTAGCGCAGCTTAAACAGCGCTTGCCAAAGCACTGGTCCCAATAGCGATGGTCTACTGCTGCGTGCCGGTTTTTAAATCGAGCGGACGGACATCTGCTGGCATCTCATTTCACGAGTTTCCTGTCACTGATGTGCGCCTACTTTGGCTGAAGAAGATATCTCGCCAAGGCGAAGTTATAGTAAAATAAGATCGGGGTGCTGTTAAAGGATAACGGCCAGTAATAGGATGTATGTCCTTCCCAGCAATATTGTCGAAACAGTAGTCTGTATGGCTGAAGTATTGTCGTTCATTGTAATTCGTTCGATGCTCGCGGCCTTACTACTCCAAGCATCTATGCTCGAAACTGCGCGAATTAACTACGTATCGTAATTTTCTTCTAATCAGTGACGCTACTAAGAATTTCGTAGCTACAGAATTGATGACAGTCAGTTTGCAAACGATACAAGTTTGATATTAATACTGCCCTGCGGTTAATACCACTTTCGCGAAATACGCACGCGAGAATATGCTATCAACTGTATTGCCGTTGTAATTATCCAGTTAAGGTTCTTCCAGTCCACCAAATTTTCTGGCGCCTTCTGCCACGCTTTCCTGTTAAAAGTTAATTAGTGCACGTCTATTATAGTTTGGTCGCTATAGTCATCCATTCTGCTGGAGTCGATGCCGTGTAGCTAAAGATTACTTTGAAGTTCTATTGACATGCGAGCTATATCTCGTGACTCTTTTGACAACTTTCAAACCTAATTGCTACATGGCTTACATGCACAAACTGTATCCAGGTCCGGGAAAACAGCCATGGGCGCCAAGCGACAGAAGTAAAGTTTAATTGCAGCCTTCCTTTTAAGCCTGATGACTATAGGGAAGACCTTAGTTCCAACTTAGTTCTGTGATGAAGCATGCCAGACTTCTTGACCATGGAGACCTTGAAATGGCATGCCGCAGAGAGTAAAAAGTGCGATAAAAATTTTCACATGCAAGGGAAAGACCCCGTGAGAACCACTTGCTGTGCACCGCAGCGCTTCGATTGCTATTCTGATCTCGCATATCTAGTTTATTAGCGAAGATGCCGTGATGATGGACGCGTGAATGCGTATTTCCGCAGAGCGACAGTAGCAACTGTTTTTACGGTGCGTGCACAAAACCGTGCTTGGGAACAGTCGGCAGTGCTGAGCTAGGTCGAGGTAGTCGCAAGACTACGAGGGGTCCACTACGCATTTTGACTTCGTCTGGGCGCATTACTTGAACAGAGAACTATTTTTAACAACGTTGTGCAAGTACTTAAATAGAAGAAAACGAAAAAACCAGGCGCGGCTCACTGTACTGGCTAACAACGCGGTCGCCGTTCCGAAGTGTTTCGACTATTTCTAGTTGTCGCGTCGTCTGCTATGGGGGTAAGTAGTGGCGACCTCGCGCGGCGTTTCTGGCAACTGCTCGAGCACGTGACTTCCAAAAGTGGGGTCACGCGCTGCCGTAGAGAGGGCCGGTATGAGCAGGTCGCCAATTTATAGAGAAGGCCGTGGGCGGGGACACCGGCCGTCCGGCTCATGACGTCACCTGAAGTGCGCGCCTATTGGTGCCAGCTCGTGTGCATCCGCCTTTGATGGGCAAATGCCGCTGTCTTCTAAAGTTGTATCCGACTATAGATGCCACTCTGTCTCAAGCACGAGCGTTGAGCTGAAAGTTGCCACTGTGCGTTTCGCAGGCCTTTCTTTACCGCCCCTCCCCTCTTTATTTCGGACGCTGTCACTGCCGCATCATTGTGGTTGCAGCATCTTAAGAGACGATCGGCGTCTGAGCAGGCGCGATCACACCACGATATGCACCCAAGCGTGGCGAGCCCTCACCGTTTGACTTCCAGCAGTATTAAAGCGCAAATATTTCTGTGTCCGGCTGTTTTTATGCTTGATCAGATGTCGGCGGTTGGTCGTCGGACTGTTGATTTGCAAGGAAAACGTTTGTTCATTCGCTGTCGCTAACAATATTTCCTCGCATCTCTCTCGTTCTTTCGTTCGCTCGCTCCTTCGGGCTATTCGCTTATACTGACAATCACCGACGATGGTTTCTGCACATTCTTTTCTATACATGGTGCTCACACTATCCTTCGCCGCAACACTTTCTGCAGAGCACCTTTCCTAGAAACGGCTCTACCGATGTATTCTTCCGGTTTCAACGAAGGTGATGTTCGCTCATTAACGCCATACTTTTATTTAGGCGTAATATGAATACAGCGCATAAATAATGCTTACAAAATGTAACAGGAGAAAAAAATTAACATCATCGGTTAACTACATATCAGTTTGTAAGAAACTGTGAAAACTAAGCGCGAAAAAACGGTAAACACAAATCAGTTAGGTCAGGCAGTGCAGTCAGGCAGTGCGCTCAGTGTGTAGCAGCTCTTCGAATTTTGCTGCGTTTCCTTCAGTAGCGACGTACGATGACAAGTGGTTCCATTCGACGATAGAGCGTGGTATGAATAAATTTGCAAAACGTTGAGAGTGACATATTGGTCGTTTAACTTTGCCGTGGTGATCTCGGCGAGGTAAAATGACTGCAAGGCACTGATAGATATCGTCAGAAAGGATTGGGTGATGATAAAGTTTATGAAGAAGCGAGAACTATTGATGCTGTGGATGCGCTGTAAGGATGAGCACTAACACCAGCACGGTATGCTGACTTCACCGCTGCTCTGAGGTCGATGTAGAGCCGTTGTCCGTGTCACAAAGAGCGGCTTCAATGTTACTGCACACGCGCTCCATTTCTTTGCGGTGTAAAACACTTCACGTTGTGGTTGATGCGGCTAGCAGCCCGCCTAATTTGGACGATTCAGGAAGTTCGATGGTGACGCCCAGCTCGTCACCTACGTCATAGCTATGTTTGCTTCTTTTAAACGCACGAAGCATCGTTAACAAAATAACTGATCTAGAATTTCTGCTGCTTTCACAGCGCCCTCATATGTTTTTGATAACAGAAACCTGGCTGCACTGTGGTATACAAAATGACGTAATTATTTCCCCCGGATACAAAATCTTTAGGAAGGACCACGATTCACGTGGCGGAGGAGTGTGTATCATAATAAAAAATTCTGTCCATGCGACCCTAATTGATATTGACATTCCTGGAACAGTTTGGTGCAGGATTTCTTTTCAAGGTGTTGTTTATCTTGTCGGTGCAATATATCGGCCACCTTCGACTTCCCTGGACATGCTAAACCAATTCAGCACATTCTTGTGCAACAATGTACATAGGAACACACGGTTAATTATGGCCGGAGACTTCAATTTACCGCACATTAACTGGCAGGACCTAGCTTGCAGCGGCGTTGAAACATCCAGCGCTGATAAACTACTGGATATAATGTTTTCTTTTAATCTGAATCAAATAGTTCAAGAGGATACAAGAATAACTTCTAGGTCGCGGTCATTGTTGGTCCTAGTGTTCCTATCCAATAATATAGAAAATCATTTGTGGACAATTGAAGATGGTATTTCTGATCACAAAATGATTGCAGTGAATGTGACTGCTAGCAATGTGCTCCATAAGAAATACTCTACAGTAATTACGATAAAAGACTACAAACGTGCTGACGACAATTCAATTTTAGATTTTTTTGAATTTTCGTTTGGCCAATTTGAGCACTACGCAAAGGAAAAATCTGTAGATGAGCTATGGAATTAATTTAAGGATGTAGTAAACCATTGTGTGGACCGATTTGTGCCAACTAAAAAAAAGTCTAAACAACGCCACCTTGGATTACCCGCGGTATAATTCACATGAAAAGAAAGCTAAAACGACTGCGTAAAAAGAAAAAGGGTTCGGACGAAATAGCGAGACTTCGTGCAGAATTGAGACGTACTCTGACAGAATCCAAAAAGCAGTTCTTTGAAAAAACACTGACAGGGTTCCTAAAAAGTTCTCCACACAATATTCTGGAGATATCTCAGCAGTACGAAAGATAAAATAGAAGAAATCGTAAAAGGCACTGGAACTGTTAACAAAGACTGCCGACATCGCCGAACATTTCAATTACTTTTTTCAGTCTGTGTTTACTAACAATAAAAACGCGAATACAGGCGAGCATTTACAGTATATTATACATTATCCAATAGAAAATCTTATAATCAAACAAGAGGGAGTATTCGAATTGCAGCTGAATGTAGATGCAAAAAAATCTAGTGGACCCGACAGGGTTTCTCCTGATTTTCTGAAACGCTATGCTGAATGGATGTCCTACTAACTAACGATAATTTTCGAGAAATCATTACATACGCCTTCATTACCCAGGGACTGGCGCAGGGCCGTAGTTATACCAGTGTACAAAGGCGGTGATTGCACACTTGTAAATAATTACCATCCCATTTCGCTCACATGTATCAGTTGTAAACTTCTGGAGCACATCATCGCAAAACACATTTTAAAATGTCTAGAAGAGAATAGATTACTTTACTCATACCAGCATGGCTTCCGTGCTGGATTTTCCACCATTACACAATTAATCGAAGTGGTTCATGATCTCGCTGCAGCCTTAGACGAGAAGCACCAGATTGACGTCATTTGTATAGATTTTGCAAAAGCCTTTGATAAAGTGCCGCATGATAAGCTGATCTTTAAACTGAGAGAAATAGGTATCGATGAAAGACTAGTGCTTTGGATACAAGAATACTTAAGTGATCGCAAGCAGACCGTAAGTTTAGATGGCAGTTTGTCGAGTCCACTCCAAGTGCTATCAGTTGTTCCTCAGAGATCGGTATTGGGTCCACTGTTACTTCTTATATATATATCCACAATATATCATCTATTGTTGAACAACCGGTGAGACTGAATATCTTTGCGGATGACTGTCTAATTTATTCTACCGCAACGAATGTTCAGGATCAACTCAGAATTAGTCGTTGTTTAGAAAATTTCAGTCAATGGTGTAATTTAGGGGGCATGAAAATAAACTACTCTAAATCAACATACACACATATGACTAGAAAAGTAAACGTTCTGCCTTTTAACTATTACATCGATGGTAATTTGTTCGTTCGTGCTAACCTGTTTAAATATTCGGGTGTTACAGTCACGCATAATATGACATGGCATACGCACATAGAAAATGTGTTCTCGAAAGCGAACCAGAAACTAGGTTTCTTAAGGCAAAAACTAGATCCAGCTTCGCTAGATGTGAAGCTGATAGCTTACACAACTTTTGTTAGGCCATTACTTGAATATGCCTCAGTCATCTGGAGCCCTCATCAGAACGCATAGACTACAAGGTTACAAAAAGTTCAACGTCATGCTGCGCGCTTCATATGCGCAAAGTACCGCAGATTAGATTCCGTCACACAGATGTTGCAGTACTGTGAACTGAAAACACCAGAAGCACGAAGGCAAAATAATCGGCTCAAAGTGTTTTTCAGGATACTACATGGACACTTGAAAATTAACAAAGATGAGTACGTGCAACTCCCAGGGAAACGAAGCAGTCGTGTCAATCACCAGTATGTTTTACGACCATACTTTTCTCACAGTGATGTGTTCCGCTATTCTTTTTTCCCTGCCGGGATTGAACTTCGGAATGCGTTACCAAGCTTTGTGGCAAATGCCAGTGATGTTTGTGAACTTGAAAATCGTTAAACACGTATTTCTGTGATTTCGCTTATGCTTGATGTACATGTATATATAGCTTGTCTGTATTTAAAAGCCTCCCTGTAAGAACCCTCAGCAGAGGGTTGACAGTGTGATTAAATAAAAAAAAATATAAATGATGAATTCCCCCGCCAAAAACGGTGCCGTCAAAAACCCGGTACGCTAGGTAGTTGAAAAGATACGACTAGTTTTATGAAAACGTTTTCAAAACGTATTCGCCCCTTGTTTTTAAGCTGTCGTGCCGGCGACGTTTTTAAAGCGTCAATTTTAGTCAAAAATCTGTTTTAGACGTTCAATCCATCATTAGGACAATTTAACGACTTTGTGAGCTACCTGGGTAGATGGCCCCACCATACTGGCGGAGGCACGGCAGCTCGGGAGCGCGTTGATGGCGCGCCTCGTCTGAATCGCATATCATCGTCTGCGCCCGCGGACGGTGCGTTTGCAAGCATCTGACCCAGAAGCCGCCACCATACTGGCGGAGGCTCGAGTCGTCCCATACTGCGTTTGCCTTACGGTGTGCCTTACGGTCAGGCAAGGAGACACAATCTCTCCAATGCTATTCACTGCATGCCTAGAAGAAGTATTCAAACTCCAAGACTGGGAAAGCTTAGGAGTGAAGATCAACGGTGAATATCTCAGCAACCTCTGATTTGCTGATGACATTGTCCTATTCAGCAACTATGGAGACGAATTACAGCAAATGATTGAGAACCTTAACCGAGAAAGTGTAAGAGTGGGGTTAAAGATTAATGTGCAGAAGACAAAGATAATGTTCAATAGCCTGGCAAGGGAACAAGAATTCAGGATCGCCAGTCAGCCTCTAGAGTCTGTAAAGGAGTATGTTTATCTAGGTCAATTACTCACAGGGGACCCTGATCACGAGAAAAATTTACAGAAGAATAAAATTGGGTTGGAGTGCATACGGCAGGCATTGCCAAATCCTAACTGGGAGCTTACCACTGCCGTTGAAAAGAAAAGTGCACAACCATTGCATTCTACCGGTGCTAACATATGGGGCAGAAACTTGGAGGTTAACAAGGAAGCTCGAGAACAAGTTAAGGACCGCTGTCACCTTTTACTTGGGAGTGTGGAGAGTTGCGTGCATACGCTACTCTCGATGGAGGAGAGAGACGACTGGCGGCACGGCAAACGAAGATTTAATATATACAGGAGTGGTAGAAGCACGCAACACACAACACTGAAACTGAAACTCAAAACTAAGGGTACGCCTAACTAAACACATACCTTCACAAAAATGCTTACTTAATAGAAAATATCAAGCTCTGACTACATGCAAAACTACCAGAAAATATTCGATTTCAGTTTCGGAGCCTAGTTCAGCCTTAAAGTCTCTAGGTCAGTCCTAGCCTTTGTTCTTAAAAGTCTGACCACCCTGGCCCCAGCCTAGCTGCGTTGATATCAAAAACGTGTACTCTTACGGGCCGCCGACTTGACGTTCCTCACGTCGGGTCCAAGTCGTGTTCATTCGGGTGTTGTTGCTGCCGTAGGTGCTGACGACTCGCGTTGTCTCTTTTTCGGCGGTGAGCTTGTCGGTTCGTCGGTGATGAGCTCGTCAGCTCGTCAGCGATGACGCTCGGCGTTGCTTAGGCCCACCTGCCTAGGCCTAGCGTCGGGATGCGTCGCAACTTCTTCAGGAGTGCCGACGTGTCATCCTGAGGAGATTAGAACGTGCCGGTCTGCCACAGAAGGGGGATCCTCTCTGGGGTGCCTGGTCCTGCCGTGGGAAGCTGCAGCCCGTCCAGGAGCCTCGCCCGAACTTGCCGAGGTCGACGGCCACACCTTGGACGGCCAGCGTCGCGGAGTCAACCAGACCCCCAAGTCTCCCGTCGCAGGAGCGGAGCTGGCGATGCGACCTTCCTGACCCGGTGCCACGTTGAAACTCAGCGGACAGCGCCAATCATCCCTCGACTATGCCTCGGTTCGTGCGCCTCGCGCGCTCGCGCCGTTCGGAACACCGGGCATCGCGTGCTCCTCTTCTTTTTCGCGCCACAGGCGGCCTCTTACATGTGACAACCGCACAAAGAGCGATGAAACGAAAAATCTTAGGACTAACGTTAAGAGACAGGAAGAGAGCGGTGTGGATCAGAGAGCAAACGGGGATAGCCGATGTTCTAGTTGACATTAAGCGGAAGAAATGGAGCTGGGCGGGCCATGTAATGCGTTGGATGGATAACCGGTGGACCATTAGGGTTACAGAATGGATATCAAGACAAGGGAAGCGCAGTCGAGGTCGGCAGAATTCCAGATGGGATGATGAAGTTTGGAAATTTGCAGGCGCAAGTTGGAATACGCTAGCGCAAGACAGGGGTAATTGGAGATCGCAGGGAGAGGCCTTCGTCCTGCAGTGGACATAAAATAGGCTGATGATGATGATGATGATGATAGCAAGCGCCTGCGCGGCTCAGTGGTTGAGTACCCGGCTCCCACGCAGCGGGGGCGGGTTCGATCCCGGCGGGAATCTGGTACTTTTTTCGCTTTTCCGGTGATAGTGGTTGCGCGGCGGACGCCGACGGCGGCATCATCGCGACCCGAAACGGCTACTAGAATGAGCCCATAACAGCTTACGCGGTAAAATGTCAAGTTCATCCTTTTTATTTTTCAACGACTCGCAGTTCATATGTATGAAACTAATCTATCCACCGTTTTGTGAGCTTACATTATCATGAAGATACGACAACAACGTTTTGTTCGAGTGTCCCAACAGCATCATTTTAACTGCAACTTACTTTCGCTCCTAAGCTCAAAGAACGATCTCATACAGATCTCCAGGCGACTTTATAAAGTGTGCGCGATCGCCCTCACGCTTTCTTATAAACACTTTTCAAGCGCGGTGTCATGAAAAACGGAAATTATTTACGCGCGGCCATTCTTTCACAGCTTTTAGGAGCATTCCATTCTGCGCAGTCAGGGTTTCCGTAATAAACATTCAATGTTGAGCAACTGACAAAACCTTCGTTTTGTTCAGCCATTGTTCCCCAGTTGACTGGCTCGAAAAGCGCATGATAATGGCGGGAGGCCTGTCACCTCTGGTCTGAAGCCGGTGAATGGAGGTAGCATTCGTAGCATTCGGCCATTTACATACGTAACATTCGTAAAATTGGTAACAATCATAGCGTTCGTCCGTGTACCGTAACTACATAATGAAACACAGTGGACGGCGAAATAAGGTTGTAAGAAATGAGATCATCATGTGGAACAGGGATTAACAAAATAACACATACAGCGCTGAAATACGCAGAATATTACAGTTCATTTGCCGTATATGAACTAGTTAACATGGCACTTTTTTTTCGAACCTCCTACCAGTTCAGTCCGAAACTTTGGCGCCGCCTAGATGATTCTGTACTTCAATGCGATCAGTTATGAAACACACTGGTAGTGGTTTTTATTGTGGAAAAAGTGCAAAGAATTATTTTGTTCAAAAAAACCAAACAATTGTACTCTTTCCTGAATATAAGCTTATGAACGCGAGTTGGTTAAGCGAAAGTAAAAAGTCAATTAACAACCACTCAATGATATTGTCACGAGCAATGGGAAAGACAAAGACGTTGTAGTGGGGCTGGGTCAGAGGCTCTCTTGTCGGACTGAAAACCTGCTGGGCCGTATGTCAGTTCCTCGGTTACAGAAGGAGAATACCAAGTTAACTTCCTGATATATTGTTTATGATTATTTTACAAAATTCCAATTTATGGTAATTTACTGATTGATTATTTATTAATTTCGAAATTGCCGATTAAACTGATTGAAGTTTATTACCTTCTACCTTGATCTCCTTCCAAAAAGCACACTAATGCCCTATAAGATAAAATAAAATACGGCTCTAACATCAGTTAGTTTCATTGCATAATTTCAACCCATCTGTTTAACCGCCGGCTTCTTGGCCAATCCCCCGTGGTGGGTATGCGCCATGGTATAGGAAGCAAGCAAGAAAGAAAACCTGCTGGAACCTGTGCGCTCTGTGCAGTCTTGACTTGGCAAGCGCTAGCCGCTTAGTGTTAATTAAATACTCCCCGCAACATCTTTTTGGTGCAGGTTGCGGGCTCTATTCCACCCGGCCCGGGATCTTCGGAGCGGACGCCACGTTTCTTCCGCCTCCATGGCCGAAGACAGTGCGCAGTCATCGCAGCCCGCGCCCGCGGCACGGACAACAAAGACGTCGACGATTGGCTCCTATTGTACGAGCGCGTCAGCAAGCACCACAGGTGGGATGAGACCCTAATGCTTGCCAACGTCATTTTCTACCTACGGGGCACGGCTCGGGTGTGGTTTAACACGCACGAAGAAGAAGTTACAAGTTGGGACCTATGCAAGGAGAAGATGCGCGCATTGTTTGGCCGATCGGCCGCGCCCCAAATGACAGCCCGGCACGAGCTGGCGGCCAGAGCTCAGACGTCCACGGAGTCGTACGTCGCATACATCCAAGACGTACTAGCCTTGTGCCGTGTCATTGACAAATTCATGCCAGAGACAGACAAGGTTGACCACGAGTTGAAAGGCATAGCTGACGATGCCTTCAACATCCTCATGTGTAAGCACTGCACCACGGTTGACTCCATCATCACAGAATGCCGGCGGTTTGAACAAGCAAAAAGCAGGCGGATTACTCCGCGCGTTAACAGACTCCCGAATACAGATGCGACCTCCTCGTGCGATCATCCCGTGACGCCCCCTCCGTTCTCGCCGCCTAACAACTTGGCCAGGATTGTTCGCCATGAGCTCGAAGCCATGGCTCCAGCCGCTTATCAGGCACCTGCTCACGACCATTTGGCGACAATATCTCTCATTCAGGCCGTCGTACGTCAGGAGGTTGCAAATATGAGCGTCCTATTTCCACAAGCCCCCATTTACGCCCCTCCGCCCATGTGCGCTTCCGGTCCTCCCACTGAACACCACACCGCCCCAATTGTTGCTGCTGCCGCTTCCGCTCCCCGGTTCCCACCCCGCTACCGCAACCCTTCTGAGTGGAGGACGCCTCACGATCGACCAATCTGTTTTTCTTGCTCTCGCCGTCGGCTACATTTCACGCCACTGCCGCAATCGTCAGAATTACGGACCAAGTTTCCCCGGTGAGCGCCGCCAAGATCGTGGCCCGTACTACAGCGCATCTTTTATTGCGATAGCAATTAAACGGACACTTCAACCGGATTTCTACCGTCGGCATCGCCGTCGCCATCGTCGTCGCCGTCGCCGTGAGGTTCCCTATAAATAAAATCTTCGCCGCGCGCCGTATGCCCGAGCGGAAGCGTGCGGGGACGCGCGCTATCACGGAGAGCGAACGCACTCAATCTCCCACGCGCAAGCAAGGAAGCGGAAAGCCAGCACCGAGGGAGCGGGGGGGGGGGGGGGGCGCACTTCTACTCTGCCAACAACCGCGCTCGTCGCTCGCTCGCACCGTCGCTTATCTCCACACGGCTCTGACCTTTATGCGCCTTGCATTCGCCGCTCAGTTTCCGTTTAAACGATAGACCGCACGTACGTACCTTCGCCCGTTGCTGCGGCGTATGTGCTTGCTGCCAGCGTTTTGACAGACGTCTGCAGTCATTCAGTGTGATCTCTTCATGTTTGTTTGTGCGCGCTCACACCACGCTTGTTCAATCAGTTAGTAATAGTCGGGCCACGTTTTCCAACGCACGCTACACATGCAATGCTGCCCGTGTCGCCAGTGCAGCGCTACAGGTGTATCCCTTCGCACGCGCTGCCCAGGGGAAGCGCTTATCATCAACACCACCGTTTCACACGCGCCTTCTCGTGGTCATCGAGTCTGTCTTCATGTCGGTCTACTTACGCCGCAGCACACCTGCTTACTTAATCAGCTCATGTTTACTACAATTCATATTGCTACCAAAGCCGCTCACCTTACTTCGTATGACATTGCTGTGTTGCTATCGCATTTATTGCTTCGCCCTTAGGGCGAAACTGTGGCATTTTTCTCGACGACCAACTCCTGGCCCGTGATCCTCACCGTATTTCTTCGCGCTCTCAATCGACCTACGCCGACATTGCCGCACAAGGACACTGGTCCAGCCGATCGCCGTCCCCTCAGTGTCGCCAGTCGCGCTCCCCTCAACGCCGTCGCTCTCCTTCTCCGGCTTCCTCTGGACACCACCCGGGAAACTAGCCAGTACAGTTCCGGGAGGTGAGGCTGCATTGACGACAAGGACTGCAAAACCTCTATGGACCCCTACTTCAAGACGCAATTTGCTCGGTGTTCTCGTCGACGGCGTGCCCGTTACAGCTCTCATTGATACTGGCACCCACATATCCGTTATGAGTTCTACGCTCCGACGCCGCCTACGCAAAGTGCTGACACCTGCCGTCTCTCCTACTGTGCGAGTAGCTGACGGCACCCGAACACCTGTTCTTGGTATGTGCACTGCCCGCCTTACTGTTGCCGGCCACCACACTTCAGATTCTCTTAGCTGTTCTTGACGCTTGCCCGCATGATGTCATTTTTGGTATGACTTCTTGAGCGCCCACTCTGCCCTCATCGATTGTTCTTCTGGCATTTTGCTGCTCGAACTGCCATTGTGTCCTGATGACGCCGCATCAAGTTACACTCGTCTACGTTCCCTGGAGGTTCTACGATTACCCGCGCAGGCTGCTACCTACGTCCTTATGTCACCGTTTCCCCGAGTCCCTGATGGTGAATATGTGGTCGCTCCCCTCACATATCTGATCCTCTCGCGCAACTTCGCACTTCCTCATACCGTGGTGCTTATTGCAAACAACAGAACGTTGCTTCCAGTCATCAACTTTTCTACTTCGACCCATGTTCTTCCTCAAGGAATTTCACTAGCCGAACTGTCACCTTTGGAAGAATGTACTGTTTCTGCATTCGCTGCTGACGCTGAGACCGCGACGCAACTAGCCATACCGGCGCCAAACCAGGCACTCCTGGAACAAATTATATCTCCTGACCTCTTACCTTCCCAAAGTGAAGCACTCCGTGGTGTCCTATTTTCGTACCTTGACGTATTTGATGTTGCGAACAGTCAACTAGGCCGCACACATGTCGTGGCCCACCGCATCGACACTGGAGACGCCAGCCCCATTCACAAGCACCCTTACCGAGTATCTCACTCTGAGCGTCAAGTCATCCAAAAGGAGGTAGAGAAAATGCATGATGAAGCTGTTATAGAGCCTTCCTCTAGCCCTTGGGCATCTCCTGTAGTGCTTGTGAAGAAGAAGGACAACAGCTGGTGGTTTTGCGTCGATTATCGCCATCTCAATCGGGTAACGAAGAAGGATGTGTATCCTCTCCCACGAATTGATGATGCGCTCGACTGCCTCCATGGTTCCAAATATTTCTCGTCGCTAGATCTCCGCTCGGGATACTGGCAAATTGCCGTCGATGACCGCGACCGCGAGAAGACCGCATTCATCACACCCGAGGGCCTCTACCAATTTAAGGTTATGCCTTTTGGGTTGTGTAATGCTCCTGCAACTTTTGAAGGTATGATGGACACTCTGCTACGCGGTCTGAAATGGTCGACCTGTCTTTGTTATCTGGACGACTTCATCGTTTTCTCGCCCTGTTTGACAGCCACCTCCCTCGTCTGTTGGCCATTCTCGACATCTTCTTTCGCCGGGCTGGCCTCCAGCTCAATTCATCTAAGTGTACCTTCGGGCACCGCCAGATCAAATTACTTGGACACCTTGTCGACGCTACTGGTGTCCAACCGGACCCTGACAAAGTCCGTGCCGTCCGCGAGTTCCCGGTTCCACGGTCCACGCAAGAAGTACGCAGCTTTCTTGGGCTCTGCTCTCACTTTCGCCGCTTTGTTCTCAACTTCGCGGACGTTGCTCGACCCCTCAAGGAACTACTCAAAAAGGATGCGGCCTTTTCTTGGGGCGCGGACCAAGCGTCTTCCTTTGCGTCGTTTATTTCTGCCCTCACTACACCACCTGGGCTGGCTCATTTTGACCTGGCTGCTAGAACAGAACTTCGCACCGACGCAAGTGGCCATGGCATTGGTGCTATCCTCGCCCAAACACAGAACGGCGCCAACCGTGTGATAGCGTATGCTAGTCGTCTTCTGTCGCAGTCGGAGAAAAATTAGACCATTACTGAGCGGGAGTGCTTAGCTCTCATCTGGGCTGTCGCGAAATATCGTCCGTACCTATATGGACGGCCGTTCGTGGTCATAACAGACCATCATGCGCTCTGCTGGCTCTCAACACTCAAAAGACCCCACAGGGAGGCTCGGCCGTTGGGCATTACGATTACAGGAGTACACGTTCTCAGTAGTGTACAAATCTGGCAAGTTACACAATGACGCCGACTGCCTTTGCCGCCATCCCGTTGAACCATCCGACTCCACTGAAACGGACCCCGACACCTATGTCTCGACGATAACAGACTTCACCCATCTGGCCGACGAACAACGTAGAGATCCATCGTTACTCCCTCTTATTGACCAACTGCAATCCCGCACCCTCGACCCTTCCATCAACATGTTCTTACTTCGGGATAACGTTCTTTACCGCCGCAACATGCACCCCGACGGCGCAGAACTCCTGCTCGTTGTCCCGCATCATCTGCACAGGGATGTCCTCATCCAGTTTCATGACGCCCCCACTTCCGGGCACTTAGGCGTCTCCACAACTTATGATCGCATACGACGACGTTTTTTCTGGAAGGGCCTTTATCGGTCCGTTCGCCGCTACGTAACATCTTGTGGCCTGTGTCAGCGTCGCAAGAAATCTGCGACACTACCTGCTGGTCTCCTTCAGCCAATTGACGTTGCAGCCGAGCCGTTTTATCGAGTGGGCCTGGACTTGCTGGGTTCATTTCCAATTTCCACGAAAGGCAACAAATGGATTGCAGTCGCTACGGATTATACCACTCGATTTGCTATTACTCGAGCGTTGCCAACCAGCTGTGCCATAGACGTAGCCGACTTCCTACTCTACGACGTCATCCTCCAACATGGTGCTCCACGTCACCTACTCACAAATCGCGGTCGCTGCTTGCTCTCTCGTGTGGTTGACGATCTACTCTGATCATCTGCTACTCATCACAACTTGACGACCTCGTATCACCCGCAAACCAATGGACTCACCAAACGCTTGAACCGTACACTGACCGACATGCTTTCCATGTACGTTTGCGATGACCACCACGATTGGGACGTTGGGCTCCCATTCGTCACATTTGCATATAACTCATCGCGTCATGAAACGGCCGGCTACTCACCCTTCTATCTTCTATTTGGACGCCATCCCTTACTACCCTTTGACACCTTGCTCCCTTCTGATCAGGCCTCCACGTCTACGACTTCCTATGCGCAAGATGCCATCAGGCGTGCACTCATCGCGCGCACAGTAGCCCACGCTCGGCGCTCGTCATCGCAGACCGCACAAAAGGCCACCTACGATCGTCGACACCGGGATACTGATTTTCCACCGGACTCTCTCGTCCTTCTCTGGCTCCCATCTCAGCCTCTGTGAAAAGTTAATGTCGCGGTACGTCGGGCCCTACCGCGTGCTGCGCCAGGTGACTCCTGTGACCTATGAGATATCTCCCATGGTATCTACCTCATCCACTGCCGCACCACGAAGTGACATCGTACATGTTTCCCGCCTCAAACTTTACAACTGTGATAATCCATTTTGACCACAACAAGCACCGGGACGGTGCTTCATCGGCCAGGGATAATGTCACGAGCAATGTGAAAGACAAAGACGTTGTAGTAGGGCTGGGTCAGAGGCTCTCTTGTCGGACTGAAAACCTGCTGGAACCTGTGCGCTCTGTGCAGTCTTGACTTGACAAGCACTAGCCGCTTACTGTTAATTAAATACTCCCCGTAACAATATCTTGGCAGCAGCCGCGAAGTAAATAGCCGTACGCACGGAAGCGAAGTTATGTATCGGGCATGTATCATTCGCGGATGCTCATAAAGTGCAAGCCACGCGCTTTTCACAATCTCCCTAAATTCTGATACGCATTACATCTTGAATTCTGCAAGTTAAATATCAAGTGCCACAGTCTTGGAAAATTTCGTGAGAGCATACGGTTTTTTTTTTCTTTTTCTTTTTTTGAGAGAGACTTAGGGTAGTCACTGAGGTGATGGAATACAATTTCTTGTCGTTTCATCCTGACGGAGTACAGGCGCGCACGTTAAGTTCTATATTTGCTCTTTAACAAACACAGTATGTGTTTTCACAGTGGCATTCGAACAAAGGCTTTTGGACCGCTACTTTTGGCTTATTCACTTCAAATAAGGGAGGAAGACGAAGTGTTTTTTCTGTGGAACGCATCTCGCCCAAACATCGGCACCCAATCCGGTAAACTAACTCTCCTTGCACAGGACCGTCTACTCATATATAGAGACGGAACCAGAACCCCTAACAGATGATTATGAAGAATTTCAGGATGTAGACATGGAACTTAAGAGTCTGAAACGCACCAGATCTCCTCCCCCCCCCCCAAATTTCCCCTAAGTCAAAACCTAAAAAATTTGTAAAAGAGAATCTTTCCAAGAAAGACTTCTTGAAAGAGAGTATTTTAGAGCAGGCGGTTTCCGCTACTGTTCTATCTTCACCATAGGCTCTCTAAAAATCTTACACTGGAATTGCCGTTCGATTGCTTCGGCTATACAGATTTATCATATATTTCTTCAGAATTTTCCCCAGACATAATTGTATTACAAGAAATCTGGCTCTTAAATGATCAAAAGATTTTCCTAAAAAATTATCGATTATTTCGTTTGGATCGCCCTACCAGAAGTGGTGGCGTTGCTTTTTTATTTCGACAAAATTTAGTCACAAGGCCACGATATCGTATCAATCTATGACTGCGGAATGTGAAATTTTAGCATTAGACATAACACTTCCAGGCTGCTCCCCTTTTTTCCCTAGTTAATTTATATTTCCAGGCAGGTGTGCAGGATACCCAATCGCTAGACATCGCGTTAGCTTCGTGCAAAAAGGACATAATACTCGCTGGTGACTTCAATTATCATCATGTGTCTTGAGGATTTAAAACTGATTTGGGTGGAAACCGCTGTGGCGATGGACTCTTGAAAATAACCTTTCTTGTCTAAATTCAAAAGTTGTTACGTTTGTTCGCGGCCATTCTCAATCAGCTCTAGATCTAACTTTTCCGAGCTCATCTTTAACTTTATCCTTGTGGAAATCTATAGACTGTGCAACCAACAGCGACCACCTTCCAATTATATTTGAAATTGATTTCTCTGTGATTCCTCTCAGAAGAAAACATAACACATTATTAAATTATGACAAACTTCAAAAGAAGTTGAAGTCTACGATGCTCTCCCGTATGAATACGCAAGAGGATATTAGGGCTATGAGTTTCCTTGCAATTTTAAAACGTTCCTTAAAGAGTTCAGCTTTTAATTTAAACTCGGCCACAGGTAAATCTTTTAGCCCGTGGTGGAATTCAGAATGCACGCGGGCTCACCGAAAACGGAAAGCTGCCTGGAAGAAACTTCTCGGTAATCAATTTCCGAAAAATTGGAGTGATTACCAATTCGTTGCTGCATCTTTCAAGCGTACGATAGCTAAAGCCAAATATGAGTATGACGAGAATAAATGCACTTATCTCTATAATTCTAAAAACAAGAAAGCCCTTTTTAGATTCTTACGCTCACAAAACATGATTCCGGTTCCAGCAAATATTGACTCTTTCGTCCTTTCGCCACTCTAATTGTCCGAATTATTGGAAAATATTGGAAAGGGCCTAGTAGACAGGTTTTTTCAATAGTTCCACCATACCAATTGAAATCACTATAGCTAGAAGAATTTAAGGAAGTTACGTTTCAAGAATTGGCGGCTGTTGTTCGCTCTCTGCCTTCTTCAGCGCCAGGACCAGATGGAGTTACCACAGCCGTGATAAAAATTCTGTATGAATTGTCTCCGCACGAAATTTTGAATATGGTAAATTATTCTTTAAAAAATGCCTGGATACCGTCAGAATGGAAAATTGCTAAGGTAATTTCGATACTCAAATAACATGGTGGTGGATATTATTCAGATAATATTAGACCAATTTCTCTCACATCCAGCTTGGTTAAACTAGTAGAAAGAATTTTGAATGGCCGAATGACGACATACCTAGCTGAAAACTCAATACTTAGCCCAAGTCAAATTGGCTTTATATCAGGGTGCTCAAATGGTGTGCGCCAATTGATTTAGAATGTCGAGTACAACTTGGACGTCGTAGGAGAGAATATTCAGCGTTGGTGACTTTAGATCTAGCTAAAGCTTATGGCGTGGATTGCAGAATTCTTAAGGGAAAGAGAATTCTATTGTTTTCAAAGCGGATGTTCATCGTCAAGGTATAGGTAGAAACGCGGAGTACCACAAGGATCAGTGTTATATCCTGTTTTATTTAATATATTTTTAAGCTCTATTCCTTCGCTCCAGGACATTCATGTATACGTTTCTGCCGATGACATCACTTTTTTTTCGCGTCCAATGATGATCTAATATCACTGTATCAATCGTTACAAAATTACTTATGCATGCTTGAAACCTGGATTGATAATATACATATGTCTCTGAATGTTAGAAAAAGTGCACTTCTTGTCTTTCCTTTAGATGTTCCCATTAATATTTCATTGGTGTGTCGTCAAGAGTTCATTCCCCAAGTGAATTGCCCTAAATACCTGGGAATCACATTTGATGAGTCACTAAACTGGAGAAGCCAGATTAAAAGAGGCAACTCTAAGGCAACTCGTGCTGTGGGATGGCTACGTAAGATCAGTCATCAACGATATGGGCTGCGAAGGCATACAATAATTATGATATATAAAATAAATGTCCGACCGATCAAGGAATTTGGGAGTGTCTTGTTTTCTGGTAGCCCAGCTTATAAAATTCAAACTCTGATAATATTAGAAAGGGAAGTTCTGCGATTGTGCCTTGGACTCCCTAAGTTTGTTGGAAGCGCGAATACCAAGCGCGAATACCAAGCTTAAAAAGCAGCTTCAGGATTCTTACAGTCCAAACGTATCTAAACATTTACGAATCTCCTCAAAGAAGACCAATGTATATTTTTTATTTATGAACCAAGTTCATTCTTTAATAGTCATTGGTCGCGATTACACACCCCTCAGATCCTATTCTTACAGGCACTGCTATCACTATTGAATATGCAAATTCAATGCATTCACACAACAAGTCAATCAAAAATAAGCCTCCAGATATAATTTGTTGATATTTTCTGCTCAAATGCTAAACTAATGCCATACCAATATTTAAATGATCAATTACAAGATTACATCTCCCACCTGGAAACAAAAAATATCATAGCCACTGATGCTTCACAGTCCGAAGAGAAGGCTGGCGTAGGCATTTTCTCTCCTTCTCTTAATTGGTCCTTTTCTATTCGCCTTCCAGATTACACGCCTATTTTCGTAGCACAATTATTGGCCATTGGTCTAGCGCTACGTAATCTTCCTGCAAATCAATCGACAGCTGTAGTAGTTACAGATTCTCTATCGGTATGTGTGTCGCTTTCCACGGAAACGAATTCAGCTCTCCTTAGCTTGTTTCACGGTTTAGTCCCTAAAAGTTTACAAAAATTTAACTTGCTGTGGGTTCCTGGCCACTGCGGTTTATATCTAAACCAAATGGCAGATTTATTAGCAAGAACGTCTCTAAGTGGACCTTTGATCCCTGTTTTACCGGATACTTCTTACGCCACTGCATCGAGATACGAAAAAGTTTGTTTGCAAAATGATTTAAGCAACTTACCGCTGAAACCATCTCCAGACTTTCAGCATCTCGGTTTTTGCTGGAATAAACAGTGGTGCTCTTCTCGGCAGTTCGAAGTTACTTACACCAGACTACGCTGTCGCATCCCGCAATTGAATTTTTATTTACATAGAGCTGGTCTCACGATGTCTCCTCTATATCACAACTGTAATGAAATTCAATCAATGGAACATTACTTTTTATAATGCAGACGATATTCACACCACAGAAAGTTATTACTCGAAGCTCCACTCTACAAAATTGGATTAGGTTTAACAATACCAGTATTGCTATCATTTGGGGCCTCAGGTCTAGGCTATAGTCACAGAGACGTGTGTTGCGCAGTATTTAATTGTTTAACTGAAACAAAACGACTACCCTGCTAATTATTGTATTTGTATTCTACACATCAGATGCATTCATATCACCTAAATTGATTTCTCCAAATTGTTTTGTTAATATTACCTCCCCCTGATTGTAACAGCGCTTCAGTTTCACTTTTTCAGTTAGTCTGACTGCTCGCTCGCACGCTAATCTAGTTAGTGCGACATCTGCATTTTTTTGTCTTTTACTTGGCGTTTCTTGTTTTCTTGTTTTCAAATATGAATTTTCTTTAGCATTCCCACTGCCGCCCGATTCTTGGCCTATCCCCTTTAGTGGGTGCGAGCCATGACAGAGGTACATCATCATCATCAGCATCTCGCCCGTCTCTGTGTTTTTTCTGGACTTCTAACTGCAATTGTGGTGTCTACCGCCTCGCATATTGCGGTGATGAACGTACAATCTCACGGGGCCCCGCCTGGTTCCGGTTCACCGGCGGTCATCGCTTCGAGGAAGCGAGGAAACACGTCTAGTGAGCGCGAGGACACCGAGCTGTACTCCACCTCAGGTGTCGAGTCCTCGGAAGATGATTTTCAACCTGTCCTGCACCGCAAGGCCAAGCGAAGGATCATGAACGCGTCCTCGGCGTCAAGTTCGACCACCGTGAAAACTGCGCCTCAACGATGGCCTCATTCCATCCTGTTCGTGTCGCAGAACACAAATGACAATCTGCGCGTGCTCAACAGGCAAGCATTTTCCTTGTATCAAGAAAACACCGTGCTGAATGAGATCAAAGATGTCAGGCTGAATACAAGGAAAAACATTATGGCGATCGATGTGAAGAACTCGAGTGCACTGAGCACATTGCAGCATATAACGCAGCTGGGCAACATCAAAGTCCGATCTATCGTGCCCGCTGATGGTACCACTGTAACAGGAGTCATTTATGACATCGACAATGAAATTTCCAATGCAGACCTGCCAGTTCTCATAAATCCAGCAAGCGAAAACAACGTCATTGTGTGCGTCGGCCGCCTCGGCAACACACGTTGTGTCAGAATAACAGTCAAAGAGGACTGCCTTCCCGCGTACGTGAAGGTAGGCCACTCTCGCCACCTGGTTCGACCATATGTTTCGAGA
This sequence comes from Dermacentor silvarum, assembly GCF_013339745.2. Taxonomy (NCBI): domain Eukaryota; kingdom Metazoa; phylum Arthropoda; class Arachnida; order Ixodida; family Ixodidae; genus Dermacentor; species Dermacentor silvarum. The sequence continues at coordinate 18,378,158 of NC_051155.1, read as the reverse complement.
CCTATGCAGTGTTTCAACAGCCAGAAGATGGTCCATGTGAACGGCGTTTGTGCAAATTCCGCAATATGCCCCCGATGCGGCAAACCCCACTCAGAAGACAAGTGCAGCACAACTACTTTGAAGTGCCCAAACTCTCAGGGTGCTCCCAGTGCTTCTTCTAAAGACTGTCCACAGATTAAGAAAGAGATTTCTATTCTTAAACAAATGGTGACAGACAGCTCACCCCATAAAGAGGCCGCTGAAAAAGTCAGACGAAGACGACGCCACCGTCGAAGGTCCTCACGACGGACAACGTCAACTTTTAAAGATATGTCGACTCTTCATAGAACACCTCCAGCTGCTGCTCTGAGCGCGACAAACGCCGAGGTTGGAAGAGAGAATACTGGGAGATCTCTCTCTACAAAGGAATGGCCACGTCTTACACCTACACGACCTCTAGCAGAGCGACAGCAGAAGCCAACTCCAGTACAGCAAGGTGCTGCATCGGATGACTTGCAGAATACACATAAGCAAGTGGTAGCTCTTCTGCGACCCCTAATGAGTGCCATTCGCGTGTTATTGCGAATGGCGGTGACGGTGCACTCGCGCAGACACCGTCAGCCAGAAGTGCACTTCAAGTACTGGACGCTCTGAGTCCGGTGCTGGCAGCCCTTGAGTAGACCATGGCTCAACAGCTACTGCCTTTCAGGGATGAGGTCCGCAAAGCAACAATTTTTCAGTGGAATGCCCGGGGACTCAGATCGCGCATTGCTGATTATCGTCGGTTCGTTTACGCCCATATGTTTCCGATCATTGTCATCTGCAAACCGAACTTATCCAGCACAATCAGGCTCTCTGGATATGAATCATTCATGTCATCTACTACTGCTTAAAACAGCAAGGTTATGGTGTTTATTCGTCGCAGTCTCACTTACATTCTCCAGCCTGTGGCAAACAGTGCAAAAGCAGAAACTTACCATCACCGTTGTGGGCGCTTACCTATCTCCATCAAATTGATTTGATCAAACAAGACTACGAGACATCCTATCATCAACTCCAGATCCGTGGGTCATCATTGGGGATTTAAACGCTCATCACACACTGTGGGGCAGTACGAAGATCAACGCGAAAGGCAGACATTTGTTATCCGTCGCTCATTACAATGAACTTTTGTTCTTAAATGACGGCAGTCCTACGTTCTTACGTGGCTCCCCGTACAGTAGCTGTCTGGACTTGGCGTTTGTCTCACGAAGCCTCGTCAGACGTGCTGAGTGGTTTGCGGATGTAGAAACACATGGGAGTGACCGCATTCCCACATACGTCAAAATAAGCGCATTATCTCCTTCCAAGATACGCGATACCATCCAAAGAGTGGACTTGACCAAATTTCAGTCTCTCATGGAAGAGCACTGTCAAGACAACATTTCACATCGCTTGGAAGAGACTATCAAGAGCGCAGTACAAGACACTATGTGCACTCTCACATGCTCTTCGAAGCTAACGGAATTTGATATAGAATTAGAACGACTTCGAGCAATTCGTCGACGTGCTGAACGAAGGTACCGCGGCACTCATGCAATGGATGATTTACGGACCGCCAGACGCATCCAAAAGAAGATCCAGTGCCGGTTAGCTAAGCTGGAATCACAGCGCTGGGCTGCGTTTTGTGAGTCTCTAGACCCTCGCAAGCCTTTATCGCAATTGTGGAGGACGGTACGAGGTCTCCGGGCACTGCCCGGAGACCTCGTACCAAAGAAAATCTCGCGACGTTCTTACAGAAGCGTACTTTCGTCATGACAGTTTCACAAGGGATAAATTCTCATACAACGCTTCAAAAGGCCGAATAAACAAGCGCGCGCACTGATGCTCATGCGGCTGCAGCGAGACACTGGAGGGTTCAGCGTGCCGTGCGCACCGCGCCTTGCCGGAGAGGGGAGAAATCAAAGGAGAATTGAGGAGGAAAGTGCGCGCGCAGAAGAGAGTGTCACTACTTTCAAGATCAAGGGTATTATTTGCGTTCAAGGGTATTTGCGCTGGTATTTGCGTTCAGACCGCTCAAATGGTGTTCATTATTGCATATGACATGTATTTATGCCTTGAGAATAAATTCCTGTTTTCTCTTGTTTATGTATTTTATTTTTTAATGCTGCTCGGTGATTGCGCGTGCCTTGCGGCCGCAATGTCGGCTTTCATTTACTACGTTATTGCAGGGTTACCTTAAGAGAACAAATATTTTTCTCCCTCTTCAAGCAGCATGTATCTCTCGTGTGTATTGTAGCGCATATAGTTTTCCATCAGTAGTTCTTGCTAAACGTAGACGAAGAAACATACGTAAACTTCCTGCTTACCGCTTCAAACAAGCAAAGCATATCTGCTCCATCCGGCGCCTTGTACTCAGATTAACGGGAAGCATTGTTATAGATAAAGAAAGAGTAAACTGCCGCGCGACATTCCATTCATGTTTCCGCCTTCGTCGCGTAAAAGAATGCGGAGTGAGTCGTACGGTGTCATTTATTGCGGTCGGACGTCGAAGGCGCAAAACGGTTTTAGTTAGTCATTCTATATGCTAATCTTTGGCCATAAGCCATACTTCGAATTTTTTTTCAGTCGATACTTCAAAAAAGAAAAGAAATAAAGCCTGCGCGGTAGCCTAATTAGTGGCTATATAGCGGATACGGCGTTGCGCTGCTAAACTGGAGCTCGCAGGTTCAATCCAGGGGTGCTATGCATAATGCGCCAAGTTTGGCGAAACTCGGGATCTTCACGAGCTCTAGCGACACCCCAAGATGAAAGAACAAATGGTAACAAGACAAAGTTTGTCTGTCGGTACGCCTCCAGTTTGATTGGTTTATCTAGATTCACTCTGGGTGGCTATCAACGCTTGGGCGTTGCCATATGGGCGGTCGACTAACTGGGGCTCACGTGATGATACGGTCGGTGCATGGTCGTGTCTTCTTTCAGTTGTTTGTCGTTCCACCGAGTGCATTACAGGCACAGGCAAGTTATAAAAAAAATGCATTTAGTACAACAATATTAGTCATATCAATGTGGGTTATAATCATTTTAAAGTTTTCAAGATGTACACTGAATGTGTATTAGACTAATTTCTAATTTAATACGTTTCGCGTTATACCACGAGGGGATGGTCGTCCTCCTCTTTTTTTTCTCTGGATTCGATTGGTGCGGCTCGCTACGTACTTGTGCTAGAATTTCCGAGCACCGATTTGTGTGCGCTTGGTTTTCTCACTGGGGTTTCAACAGATCGCTCCTTGCTCTTTCTCTTTCCTCTGGATTGGATTGGTGCGGCTCGCTACGTGCTTGCGCTCCCATTTCCGAGCACAGGTTGGTGTGCGCCTGGTTTTCACACTGGGCTTTTACAGATCGCTCGTTGCTCGCGCTAAAGAAAGGCTGCGATACGATCCGTAGGTGCGAGTAGGGTGCCTCGATGGGCGCATCGAGGGCACTCCAGCTGCCCCAGCTGCGAGACGAAGTGAGCGTCGGCTTGCGCCTAAGTGGTTTGCTGCGCGCTTGCCGTGTGAGCACTCAGGAATGCCGGAAAGCACTCATACAAGGGTCAGAAAACTAAGCTTTATTTTCTTATACTTTGCGATGCACGTTCATACTGGCAAGCGTCGAGCGATGGCTTTTAACAGCCGCAGGAAAGACTCTTTATACTGGGTAGCCCGAGCGATTCGAGGGTTCTAACAAACGTAAGAAAGGGTCTTTGCAGCGCACGTGGCCGTTCACTGCCACCGCATCCATCCCAGGTGGGACTCCAGCATCGGTGCAGTTACTCTGTACACATCGCTGACGAGGTGGTGCTTCACTTTTTGACAATCACGTTCTTTTTTTTTGCGTGTGAACGCCCGTGATGAGGCCCACAAAGTTCACGCTATGGTTGACTATCTCCGAATGCAGATTGAGTCATAGCCCTGTTAGCATCAACTAAATTTGTGATATATTTGTATGCGGCCAATTCGTCCCTATGAATAATGGTCCCCGGTTGAACATTGGCTGCAATAATGGCGCCTAGCATCGCCGCCTTTCGTCGGTCGACCTTGAAAGTCGCAGCATCCCTCTGGTCGCGCAGAACATACTGAAGACCCATGGGCCACCATCTTTAATACCACCGTAATTTTGGCGGCTCAGTCGAAAGTTGTCGCCGACATTAGGCCGCCTCGATTGTACTTTTGCTCGCCGCGAAGAAGGCACTCGTCAATTTGCGCTATCTCCCCGGGGACACCGAGTGGAGGTTGCGCCAGCAGCTCGTCCCTCGCGAACTTACGGGGGTAGTTCCTCTAGTCGGCGATGGCGTGCTCCGATAGAGGAAACAAGTCGCCGGTCATCTCCTTCAACAACCATATGTCTACGCTTTGGCTCAGGCAGTACGTGAGCCAAATTATTTGCCGCCTGGAGAGGTGGTCATTCGGACGGCCGAGGCGGTCCGTGTTAGCGAAGTAACTTTTTTCACCTCTCAGCCCGTGCAGTGCAGCGGTACCGTGTAACTGCGAAAACGGATTTCGGCAGCTGTGGCATCGGAAGGCAGCCCGGCGTCCATTCTGAGCCTTCCAATATAATGTGACCCCTTCGCCTGCGCATATTGGTTAGTCCGGCTTGAACCCCAGGTGCTCGTAGGTGCCCCAGTACTCCCATGACGACGCCAGAACTGGCCTGGGGCTGGGGCGCGGTGGAAGAACAACGCTTGAAGCCGGAGAGAGCCGAAGCGATCACACGAACTTTTCCTCCGCAGCCTAGTCACACCGCTCTGTGCTCGGAAAGCACAATTTGCCCGCCACGCTATCTCCGAAGACGACGGCCTCCGCCTAACTCGTCATACAGCCAACGCACTGACATTTTGGAAAGGCAAAAATGACGCGAAACTCTACGTCGGTCATGTAGGTGAACGGGTCCAGACGGTCATATTGACGCTTACTGCCGCTGGATGCGATGGCACAGGCTGCTGCTGCCGCCGCCATCTGCAGGAGTTCAACTCGAGGGGGGTTTCGCGATGTACGAGTTTGGCACGAGTTCGCCTGTCAATCAAAACCATAGGTCACGCCCCGCGCGAGGCATGTAACTCTTGTGCGCGCCCACCACGGTTGAGCCACGCCCAACTTGATGATGAAGATGATGATGATGATGATGATTTATTGGCATCCCCTTTGAAACGGGGCGGCGACTAATAGTCACCTAGCCTGCTTGATTTCATCAGGTATACTATACATGTTCTTTATCTAGCATTTTTGTATACCTCTCATTATTATTTTTCTTTTTCAAAAATTTACCTTGTGCCGCTGCCTATGATTTTAAGATATCAGGTCGTATCCATCTTTTCCGTGCTTTTTTTCCACCAGTACTCCAATCGTCTCTTGCTGATCTCTACGGCTGATCTGTTTTTGTTTCCTTCCACTTTAAACCCAAGCGCTTCTGGGAGTTGCACGTTACCTAGGATTCTCGCTGGGTGGATCCCGTCGCATTCCATCAGGATGTGCTGAGTGGTTTCTGGATCTTTACTGCTTATTTTTCGGCAACAGCGACATGGTGCGGAACTGAAAGGCATTAACAGTCATCATGACCAGCGAAATAAAACACGCACAATGCACTGTCATCGGTGATGTACTGAGCACCACTATAAAAAAAAGCGCCGACTTTCGCTGGCTTAGGCATATGTCTTCTTGGGCTGTGATGGCCCCACAACACGGTTCATTGCTTGCATTGTGGCGACGTAGCGCACAGCAAATAATTATCGGCAGGTCACTGTAGCTGCTTGCAAGGCGTCGATGCGCCGCGGTGGACGACGATCCTGAGCACTGCGTAGTGTTTCCCACCGACAACGTATCACAGCTGTCATTTGAAATGGCTGCTCTGTCATCAGTGATGTATCGGAGCCGCAGTGTCGCAAACATGGTCAGCGGTCAGCGCAAACACAACCAGTGCCATGGCATTTATTCACCACAAGCACGGCATACTAAACAATTGCAACACCTTCCTGCGTCCGAAATCTAATTTCCTAACTGCACACAAGAGCCTTCACCCGCCAAAATGCGATTGCTGCGCTGTCGTTACGATATCCATCTGCGATGGCTGTTAGCTCAGCAGCAGAGGCAATCGGCAAGCACATTGCAGTGAACAACACACTCAAATTCTGCGTACATGTGCACGGAGGCACCTTCAGTGGGCAAGCGGTGACACGATGAATTGTGTCGCTGGGCAGCTCGCTCTTCTTCGCAATGCCTCGCGGAGACTTCGCGCACGCAGATAAACTGGTGCATTTTCAATGTGCTGCGTCACTACGGACCCTATACTATCGTACGGCCATTTTACAGCGACAGCCGTTGCCTCCGTCTCTATGGCTTGAGTGTCGTTTCAGTTGGTGAAGCAGCGGCCTTAATAGCCGCCTCAGTGAAAGCACCTGCCGTGAACAGCCATGCCGCAGCGCTGCGTTGCCATTCCCGTAATAGACAGGGAACGGACAGATCATTGTCATGACTGACTTTATGTGTCATTATCGCAAAGATTTTATCGAGAATAGCACTGCACCGCCCCTGGCGACTGCTCACCGTATGAACTCCCTCGTGCGTGCGACCCTCTAGAGTGTATCCGTTTGTAAGCTTTCACCTCACTGTCGCCACTCGCGGCAAAAAAGTGCAAAATTTAATAGTTCACTCGATGTCTGTTTGTCATCACAAATTTATAGCATTCAAAACAAAAAATCGAAACTTTAAGAAATAAAATGTTTGTTATTTTATTTGTTGTAGCTTAACGTATTCGATTGAGGGAAAGTGTAGGTGCAAGAATGCACCGCATGTGCCCCGTTCGCACTCGAAGGAGGATAGACAGATAATGCCCGAAAGGGGAGGCACGCCCTTGACGCGCCCGAGAAAGGCGTGGCAAGCGGCTCACGGCAAGCATGCAGATAGACAGCGGGACAGTGACGGTATTGCCAAATTGCGATAATACGTTGATAACAATAGGCGGCGCTGGCGCGTTTTGTTGCGAAGTCCTCTGTGCTTGAAGCGCGGAAGCACAATGCTGCGCAGGGTGCGCTCATGTTGTCATACGTGGCTTTATCTTGTCATTTCTTTTTGCCTGCTGTTATTGCGCGTTCGTTGCTATCTCCATTCACTGACTGCCATCGAGCAAACTCGGATAAAACTCGTGCGAACGAGAAACTCGGCGCATCCTGCATAGCACTCCAGGTCGCGGAATTCGATGGGATTATTATTATTTGGTTTGTAAACATATACACAAGAAAGAGAAAGCGAGAAGCAAGGCTGGCAACTGCCACCAGAAGGAGCACAACGCCTGCCTACTCTTCGGAAAGGACGAGAGAAACGTAGAAGGAAGGAGGGGAGGAAAGGAGGAAAGGAAGAGCGAGATGACAAATTTCAAAGAATAAACTAAAACATGCAGTAGGGCCCGTCCGTGCAGGTCAAGCTACTAAAGAATGTAAAATAAACGAAATGAAAAAACAGCCGCGTACTTCCATTTAGGTGCACATTAAAGAATCCCAGGTGGCGAAAACTAAGCCGGGTGCCTCATAATCATATCGTGGTTTTGCCACGTAAAACCCCAGAATTTCTTTAAATAAAAAAAATAAAAAAAGCAGGTGGCTGCGTTCTTTGGCTTTTTCCTAGGGGTGTAAACAAAATAAATTATTCTCGAGTCTGATATCCGAGAAAAACATGTTACGCTTATCCTATATTTCATGCATAAATGTAATGCCGTTCCCAAATGTATGACCGCTCAACTGAGCAGCTTGTATATGATAAACGGCTGCTTTCAGTAGTCCGGTGCACTATCATAACGACAATAATGAAATAATAAAGCAACGGCATGTGTCACATACACGTAGAGATATGTGCTGATCTATTGCGTTCGTTGAAGAAGATAAGTATGGTACCACATAGAGCACCCAGTTTTAATGGGATGCAAACCTGGCGAGACTGTCAAGAAAGTTTAGCTGATTTACAGGCGGCCTCTAAACGGGGCGTTTATATTCAATGAGAGCTAGGAACTTGTCAAGCAGGACTCACTGCATTCGGCAGCAGCAGCGGCGGAGTGCACGCATCCGACTGACGCCGTTGCACCAATACTTTTGCACATTGGTCAAACATTTCCAAACATAGGTGCTTATATTTTCGCTCTCTTGCTGCTCCTCCGCCTGCTGCTGCTCCTGCTTTTGCTTTTCCCGCTGCCTATTTTCGCGCATGTTGTGTGTAACTGTCATTTCAGTTTTGTGAACGATAGAGAGCATCACATCAGGGTGTAAGCCGAGGCTATGCCGATTTAGAGCGAGACGAGATCCGACGACACGACGCTTACTACCCAGGTCCGTCCGCTTTCACGCAGCGTCGTTCTCCATCTCCTCCAGCGTCTCCGCATCTACCTCAGGGCTCCCGTTCGGCCAGACGACGTTCTCCTTCGCCCTAATCGCCGCTCTGCATCACCGCTTCGCCCCATCTGTCACCTTGCTGACCAACACCCGGAAAACTAAGGATTGCAGTTTTTGGAGGGAAAACTGCGTCCTGTCGAACATCGGAAATACCTCCTTGTCGCCCGGCCAATATGCTATCTGTAACTGTCGAAGGTGTTCCTGTGCAAGGTCTCATCGATACCGGTGTTGCTTTTTCCGTTTGCGTAGTGATTTGTGCTCGCCCCTCCGTAAAGTCAGAACGCCTTATCTTATACCCGTTTTGCGCGGCGCTAATAACGTACTCATTCACCGCGACGGACAATGTACGGCTCGTGTTTTGATCCACGGCGTTCGTCACCACATTCAGATGATTGTGCTACCCGCGTGCATCCATGAACTTATTCTCGGTTGGGACTTCCTGCATTCAGCCTCCGCTCTTATATCATGTAGGGAGAACGTCTTCCACATCACAGATACCACGGATGCACCTATTTTGGAGTCGTCAACCTCCATCTTGAACTTGGCTGTCGCTGCAGACTGCGTCCTGCACCCTGGTCACGAACACGTTGTAGCTGCTACATCCATCCAAGTAACCGATGGAGACGCACTAGTTACCCCTTCTTCACCCTGCACTTCACGAGGAATTCTAGTCACCCCTTGTCTCGTACCATTTTTCATGTGGCCGAGCTCTCCGGTTCGCCTGCAACACAACCCCAGATCCTGTGCTGTTACCCAAAGGGATTACCGTGGCAACCTTCACCGACCCTCCACTGATCTCTGTCGCAGCGCTTTCCCCTTCTTCGTCACCAGTACCAGCCTCAGGTTTGGATTGCTCTTCTCTCCGAGCCATAATTGGTTCTGACCTAACCGCTGCCTAGCCAGAAGCGTTACTCGACTTTTAGGCTTAGCATAAATCCTGCTTTGATAGCTATGCCACCGCACTGCGCCAGATTTCCGTGGCTGCATACCGCATCGAAACCGAAGGTTCTGCCATTATACGCCATCGGTTATATCGTGTTTCGCAGTCGGAACGGAAGGTCATTGAATAACACGTTGAAGACATGCCAGCACGAAAGATTATAGGACTTTCATCCAGTTCCTGGGCTTCTCCTGTCGTTCTGGTGAAGAAAATGATGGTTCCGTTCGCTGTTGCGTTGATTATCGAGCGTTCAATAAGATTACACACAAGGATGTGTATCCCATGCCTCGAATTGACGACGCCTTAGACACACTACAAGGAGCTGCATATTTTTCCCGCCTTCATCTGCGATTAGGATATTGGCAGATTCCCATGGACGAGGCTGAAAAAGAGAAAACCGCTTTCGCCACGCCGGACAGACTTTATGAATCTAATGTAATGCCTTTGGCCTCTGCGAAGCTCCAGCTAGAGCACTGCACGGGCTCGGGCTTACCCGAAAGCCCGGGCCTGGCCCGGCCCGTGGGCCGGGCCGGGTAGAGCAGTTTTTTTCACTGGCTTGGACCGGGCTCGGGCACGGCGTGTGCTTTTTGACACGGGCCCGGGCCGGGCTCGGGCTTTTTGACGCGGGCCCGGGCCGGGCTCGGGCTTTTTGACGCGGGCCCGGGCCGGGCTCGGGCTTTCTGATGGTGTGCATGTAACATGCAGCGAGTTATTCTCGGGTGTCTCAACTCTGAAAAACACGTATTTTTTGGTCTCGGGCCGGGCTCAGGCCTAAGGTATAGGGGTGGCGGGCCGGGCCGGGCGGGTAACATAGATTATTTCCGGGCCCGGGCCGGGCCCGGGTCTCGCCATAAAAGTTTTGATCGGGCTCGGGTGGGCCGCCCATAGTAAAAACGGGCCCGGGCCGGGCTCGGGCTGAAATAATCGGCCCGTGCAGTGCTCTAGCTCCAGCCACGTTTGAGCGTATGATCGACACTGTTCTTCGTGGCCTAAAATGGACGATCGGCCTATGTTATATGAATGACATCGTTGTTTTTTCTTCCAGCTTCAGCCAACACCTGCAGAGATTAGACGGAGTCCTCCAAAGCCTTTTAAATGCTGGCCTCAAGGCACCCGTACTGGGCGCCGAAACGTCAATCTGTTGTTTTTGTGTTCTTCAGTTGGCGAGTGTACGTTTACACAGCCACCCGATTAATACTAAAACGTGCGCATACGCCAGCAGTAGCATCAAAGCCCTGGATGACGTCGTTTCAAAAGATGGCATTCAACGAGACCCTGAGAAGATTGCTGCTGATCTTCAATTACCTTGCCCATCCAATGAAAAAAACATTGCGCAGCTTTCTCGGCCTGGCATTTTACTTTCGCCGTCTTATACGCAATTTTGCTATACAATAGCAGCTCCTCTACATAAGCTACTGGTCACCGGCGCCTCCCTCACATGGTCCGAAGACTATGAGTCGGCATTTCTAGCCCTTATGAAACACCTCACTTCACGACCGGTGTTTTGCCACATTTATGAGAGACCACCCACTATACTCCACACGGGCGCAAGTGCACAAGGCAGTGCTCCTGCAACGGGGTCCCGCATCTAAAGAGCAGGTTGTGACGTATGCCAGCCGGATTCTCGCTATATTAACGGAACTACACCATCACGGAGCAGAAATGCCTGGCTATTGTTTGGTCCATTCAGAAGTTTCCCCCTTACCTCTACGGTCGCCACTTCACTTTCGTCACCGACCACCATGCTGTGTGTTGGCTGTCATCTATGAAGAACATGTCAGTTCGCCTGAGACGCTGAATAATGGGCTTACAAGAATATTATTTCACGATACGTACAAGTCTATGAAATGACATCATGGTCCAGACGCGCTGTCGCGATGTCCGCTTTCGCCTTCTATCGATCATGCGCACTCTGCGTCTCTGCCACGTCGCTCAGACGCAACGCCTGCCTCCTACCAGCTCACGCTAATGTCACTGGATCAAGCTCAGCTTTCTTCACGCTCCGATTTCACTTCCCTTCAGCGCTCAGACTCCTACTGTCGAACTCTCATTGATCGCCTTCGCGGCTTAACTAAACCACCCAACAGTCGCTTGCGACGCCAGATTCGCCAATTTCGCCTTCAAGATGGGGTGCTTCATCGGTACATTTATCTTCCCACGGGTAACAAGTGGGTCGCAGTCATACCTCGCTGCCTTCGTCTTCGAATTTTATTGCGATAGCAATTATATGGACACTCCAAAGCAGATTTCTGCCGTCGTCGTCGCTGTCGTCGTTGCCGTGAGGTTTCGTATGACGTCAGTGGAGATGAAATCGTCGCCGCGCGCCGAACGCTGTATGTGCGAGTGAAAGGGCGCGAGGTACGCGCGCTTTCACGGGGAGTGAACGCATGGCGAAGAAAAAACGCGCGTTCTGCGCCGTGCTCCCTTAAGGGCTGCAGAAGTAGGCGTCTCTTTCCTTCTTTACAATCACCATATATGTAGAACAAACGCGCCTTCTTCCGACGCGCGAAAGGCCGTGGTAGGGAGGGGGAGGAGGAGGAGGGAAGGGAGGCGACTTTTAGCTGCGGCATCAAGTACCTATTTATATCAGAGGCTCCGGCAACAGTCACCAACGCCGTACGCATTTTGTGCGAACGCGGGCAAAACGCCGACGGCGTCGACAACAGTTCTGCGTGTTGCCGGTGCTGCTGCATGTCCAAGGGTATACACCTGATAAAGCTACTATAATTACTCCGTATAGCTCTCTACAAATTTGCTATCGCAATTGATGCTTCGCCTTTCAGGTGAAACTGCGACAACTTTTTTGACGCATTTCACGGTGACGTTGCCGCCGGCCACTTAGGCTTCCACAAGACCTACGACCGCATCAAGACCCGCTTCTTCTGTCCTGGATTGTCCACAGCGGTAGCCAAATACGTAGCCTCGTGCGCGTGGTGTCAGCACCGTAAGCGTTCCACATCCACTCCTGCCGGTTTTTTCAGCCTCTGCCATGTCCGACCGAGCCTTTCGAGTTCGTTGAAATTGACTTATACGGCCCTTTGCCGTAGACGCCCTCCGGTCAACATTGTATCGTCACTGCTGTAGACCATCCAAAAAGATACGCCGAGACTGTGCCTCTTCGGTCTGGTGCTGTTTCTGAGGTTGCTGACTTTTTCTTGCAATTCATTGTCTTGAAAGATGGTGCTCCTCCCGGTCTTTTGTCCGATCGTGGCAAAGCCTTCATGTCCCGCGTCCTCGAGGAAGTCTTGCGGGAGACTAATACGAAGCATAAAACCACTTCTACATATTTTAATTTCATTTATTATACCCCAAAAACCCCAGTTGGGGTATTACATGAGGGATGGGTTTTAACGGCAGTGAAAGAGTGATTCCAGTGTTGTCTCGAATTGATTTGGATCGGAGTGGTGCACGGCAGTTGTAGGTAGATGGTTCCAGTCCCGTGCTGTCTTCACAAAAAAATTAGTGAGGATGAGTGGTAGATTCCGCCGGGGGAGGGTAAACTGCTCTGGGATGGTTTGTGCGGCTGGATAAGCGATGGACTGGTAAGATAGCTAGAACTTCGAAGGGAGCATTCTAAATTTGGAGTAATGGCATAGCCTTGATATGTGACGTCGCAATTCAAGGTTGGTGAGGTGACCACGAGCCTTAAGCTTGGGAACGTTGGAATGGTAAGAATACACAGAGTAAATAAAACGAGCTGTACGATTTGGGACTGATTCTAGAATATTAGATAGGTTAAATTGATGAGGGTCCCAAATACAGCATGCGTATTCTAACTTAGGGCGAACAAATGTGAGATAAGCTATTAGTTTCACTGATGGCGGAGCGAGTCTTAAGTTCCTACGAAGAAAACCCATAGTTCGATTCGCGGAGTTAGCTATGTTAGCTACGTGGGTAGACCAGGAGAGATTGCTTGAAAATGTTACGCCAAGATATTTGTAAGATTCAGTGGATGATATTGCGGAGTCGAAAATGATATATTGTGCTGGATGGTAATGTAGCCTGTGGTCGAAATATATTAGTGAAGTTTTGTTTATATTTACGGACATTAGTCATGTTTTACACCAGGACTCGATAAGGTTTAGGTCGTTTTTTGAACGAAATTATTATCTGCGTCGTTTCTAATGGAATGATATACGACGCAGTTATCTATCTGAAAATAGACGAATGGTAGAAGAAATATTAGCTGGGAGGTCATTATTATGAATAAGAAAAAGTAGGGGTCCAAGTACAGTGCCTTGTGGCACATCAGAGATTACGGGGGATCGGTTAGATGAGTGGGTATTAGCATAGACAAACTGTTGTCGATTGGTGAGAAAACTGCGAATCCAATTTAATACATGTGTATTAATGTTTAGTCGAGAAAGTTTTAGGGGTAGCCGTTGATGCGGAACTTTGTCGAATGCTTTTTCGAAGTCTAAGAAGAGAGCATCAACGCGTATGTTTAAGTCAAGGGTGGAACAATTATCGTTATAAAATAAAGCTGGTTGGGTGTCACATGAGAGTCTTGCTCGAAAGCCATGTTGACTGGAATGAAAGAAGTTATTGCAGTCTAAGAACCTAACAATGTTAGAGTAGATCACATGTTCGATTAGTTTAGAACAGATAGTATAGTAAGTGAAATAGGGCGATAACTGCTGCGCAAAGATGGAGTACCTTTTTTGGGTCCTGGAAGAATCTTACCCACTGTCCAGTCCACCGGCACCACCCCTATTGATAGTGACTGCTGGAAAATATGGCAGAGTATAACACTAGTAGTCGATTTCGTGTTTTTCAGCATTTTAGCGTTGATACCATCCACGCCGCATGAGGATGAGAGTTTTAACGAGTCGATTAGTTTTGCAATACCATTCCGACAAAATGTGATGTCGGGCATCACGGTATGGTCGTGATACGAAAGGGGAGGTAAATTTTCGACAGGTTCGGCAGTAAACATAGAAGAAAAAAAGTTGTTAAGCTGTTCGGCAGGCTCATGATCAGGAATTGGATGGTTTTGTCCATCGCACAATGCTAAAGGTTGGGAGTGATTAGGGTTATTGTTGTTCGCGAATTTGTTAGGGTTATTTTGTAACATAGTGGACAATTTCTGTGAAAAAAATAAAGTTTTTCTTTGTTTGCGAGCCTTTCGAACTCTTTTTCTATGGCATAGTAGCTTTTCCACAGCCATGCGTCATTGGAGCGTTTTGCGGAACGAAAAAGCCTTCTCTGTTTATTGGTGAGTCACTGCAGTGTCACATTGAACCATGGGGATGACTTTTTTTCGGTTACGATAATCTTGGGCACATGGTTAGAGAACAGGTCTAGTATTTTCTTTTTCAATAGTAACTAGTTGGTCTCGACTGAACGCTTTGAAAAGTCAGTTAAGTAACTAGTTGGTCTCGACTAAACGCTTTGAAAAAGTCAGTTAGAAAAGAAGTAGCAAATTCTTCAAGCTCAGAGTTTATAGCAGAATAATTACCCTTATCGTACAATGCTATTGTTTTAGTTATCTTTGTGGGATGCGAGAGTTTACAGGAGTACGATGCATGAATTACTGAATGATCACTGAGCCCTGGCAAAAACGTCATTTTGATACCCTGTCGGGATCAGAGGCAAGAATAAGATCTAGAATATTATAAGAATTGTCGCTGTAGCGTGTGGGTTCATTGATGAGTTGTGTTGGTCGAGAAGTTAGGCATGAGTTGATGAAATTGCTCTCTATACCGTTTTTGGAGGCTACCCATGCTAGGTTAGTCCAGGATATTGCCGGATAATTAATGTTGCCGAACAGCAGTATGGGAAGATGTCGATAAGATTCGGTTAGAGAGCGAAGGGCCTCGTGGAATTCGGGGACAAAAAGGAGGTCACTACCAGGAGGGCAATAACAAACTCCAATTATCGTGGGGGGATAGGAAGCATTGCAGAGAACGAACATAATTTCCAAACACGAGGTTGTCTTGATTTCGGTGCACTGAAGAATTTTATGACTGTCTATTAATACGCCACCACCACGTTTGTTAGCATGGTCACGTCGGACAATATAGAATTCCGGGAAGAAATGTAGTATCCCAGAGTCAGTTATAGTAGGGTTAAGCGATGTTTCAGTGATTGCGAACAGATCTGATTCTGTTGTGTTAACTAGGTTTTGAAGAGCATCTACTTTAGGCAGAACGCTTTTTATGTTCGCATATAGGACGAAAAATGGTTTCCTTCACCGATTAATACTGCTGGGGCCCGTGTGTTTAAAGTGCAAGGAACAACCTTTTCTGCGTTGTGGTCGTAAGTATAGGTGTTGCTACCAAGATGAGTTTGTCGTGCCGTAGTTTAAAGAATTGCTGTTGAGCCTTGCCGAACACAGCGAGATGCTTTCTTGATTTAAGTGTGTTGGGGGAATAATCTTCCGAGATCCGATACTGGGAACCCTTCAGTTTATAGGCATTGGATAGGACTTTTTCTTTAATTTTAAAATGTGCAAATTTAACAATGATTGGTCTGTTTTTGTTTGCTATGTACTTCCCTAGCCGATCAGCTCTTTCGATATCCAATTATTCAATTGTTACGTTTAGTTCTTTACTGCAAAATTGTAACACCGAGGCTTCAGATTCCGACCATGTTTCGCAGTCTTTCTCTGAAAAACCAAAAAATATTAAGTTTGAACGGCGTGCTCGGTCTTCTCAGTCGTCCAATTTTGCTGTGATTGTTACTATATCTTTCGCGTTTTGGTCACAAAGAACATGGATATCGTCGATTTTTCTTTTATACCCACCATCGATTTGCAGTCGTTTTCTATTTCAGTTAGCCGGTCGTTAATCTTTTTTATAGCACTGTAATTCTGTGATAGCTTGCGCTGGATGGATTTAAGTTTTTGCAGCATGGAAGTTTGACTAGACTGGATTTCGCAGAGTGCCGTAAATATGTCGCAGGATGTTTGCGTCTCGTTAGAAGGGGTGGTGGTACCTGGGTTTAATTCTGTATCGCCTGATAACGCTAACATCTGTTTGATGACATGCGCACAAGCAATTACAACTTTAAAACAAGACTAGGCTTAGCAACACCAGAAGCGCCGCATAACGAGTGCGACGTGCATATAGGGAATATTGATTATTTACCTGCAAGAAAAGGCGTTGCAGGTAAGTGGCCGTGACCATAGCTGCGGTGCTGCCAAGCCCATTCAAGGCCGCTTTGGGCCTGGAGGGACATATATATATTGACGCGTACTCTATCTAAACGTTTCAACGACGATGACGGTATGTGCATTAACTGACTCTGAGTAGTAGGACAGGCTAATTCGAATAGGAAGATGTCTTGGTGCTGGTGATTCTCAACCTGTTCCGCCGTCTTGTTCAACGTGTTGCCTCTTGTTCGCGTTGACGTGTGAGAATATATATATATATATATATATATATATATTCCGGTGACAAGGAGGATGTAATCCGAAGATTAGCAATCGTTAGGGTCACGTGAGGTGGTGGCGATAGTGGATGTGTTGGCTCGTGCACTGGGCATCGGGGCGGCAAAGTTGAGAGTACCCGTGCTCGTAGGTCCTCCAGCTGAGAGAGCGGATCCGTGCCGTGTTCAGCACGCGACCGTTCCGGAAGCAAGGGCGCCTCCGGGGACAGGCCAGGGAGAACGTCGTCGTATTGTAGCGCGGGACCATATCAATGCCTGCAATCACCCGCAAAACGAACGGCCTTACTGAACGCTTCCACCGAACGCTCTCTGACATGATTTTTATGTACTTGCGCCCTGACCACACAAACTGGGACAACATTCTTCCTTTTGTTACATTCGCTTATAATACTGCGATACAACGGACTACGGCTACAGCCCTTTCTTCCTCGCGTATGGACGATCTGCGTCCTCTGTCTTCGACACCAAATTCTTTTTCTCTCCTGCTTCGCCTAACACCTCCCACCCAGAAGAGTTTGCAGCTCGAGTCGCGCATTGCCGTGAAATTGCTCGTCACGACACCAAAGCTACCCAAGAAAACTGAAAACGTCACTGTGACAGTAAACGCGGTGACATCACCGTCCATCCTGGAAGCCAAGTCCTCCTATGGACGCCGGTTCGAACCCCTGGACTTTGCGAAAAATTCTTTCACCGGTACATTGGGCCCTACACAGTCCTACAACAAACTTCCGCAGTAACTACCGAGTCACTCCGCTTCCCTCCGTCGCGGACCACCGTCATCGTAGCGCAGAAATTGTGCACCGTCTTCCGCATGAACCACATAATTTTATTCCCCGTTCAGCTGATCTTTAACTTGCGGCCAAGTTGGCTGCTTCCACGAGGGGGGGGGGGGGAATTAGTGTAACCACATTTAACGTACTTCATCGTTCTCATTTGTATATAGCCATCATCATCCCTGTTCTTCCTTTGCTTCGTGCTTGAGCCTGAGCCGTGTCTGCGGAATAAACGGGTCTGCCAGTGCTGCCTGTCCTGGTCGACCAGTCTTCCGTCTTTCTATATATATTGACACGTATGACACGTATACATGTTTATCTTTCACCGGTGGCCGCTTTCCACCGGCTAACAAATGTTAAACGTTATCGCTCGGTGCAGGACGCGCCTGTATCGGAAGTTTCTAGAACGTTATCGATGCTTCTTTCCATTGCCTGTTTTCACCGACGCTTATGTTATCTGATTGCATGACTGACACGAATTGTCTAGAACTTTCTGGAAGACACGCGGGCATCAGGGATTAATCTAGAACCTTCGATGACTCAGGTATAAAAGCCGACGCGTTTCGCCGCTGATCAGATTTTCGACGATCGCCGACTGTGTTCGCCGCTATCGTTGTGCTTTGAGTGTACCTTGCTTTTGTGGGCACAGGTTCGCCCAATAAACAACCAGTTTCGTCGTACACAGTTTTACGACTGTTTTCTTCAGCGTCACTACTACGTGACAATATATATATATATATATATATATATATATATATATATAGTGTGACCGCCATTTGTGCATATCGTCGTCGTCAATTGTACATACGATTCATCATCATCTGTTGGCTCGTGTGGTGCTTCGATTCTGTCTCGGGCGGCTGAAGGCCGATGTCTCACACTATGTATATATATATATATATATATATATATATATATATATATTAGAAAGAGAGAGAGGCCTTTCCCCCTATCAAATTGTTTGTACGTCACTGCCTTTAGGTAGCTAATTCGGAGAAGTTTAGCATTCAAAGGGTGTATGTGATCATGCTCATCAACGCATATTCTAGGAGCCCGTACATTTGAGAAAGCCACATCATGATGCTACTAACATCGGCCTGCTCCTCGCTTTGCTTTCCTGTCAGACGTATATATGTTTTCGAATCCAATAATAATGAAAACAGCTGCGCAAATATTACTCGGAGACAACTTATTAGAGAACAGTAGATCTCAAAAATATTCCGGCATAGTCCATCTCGCCATGAATGTCGACGTTATTGCGATTAGCATCGAAGCAATGTTCTGACACGTCATATTGGAACCACCAAAACATGTCATATATGAGGCGCGTATGTAGCCGGGTGGAGCCTTCCTCTACCGCTTGGAGCTCACGCTGCTGCTTGCGGAAGTGGCCAGTTTAAAAGCCAATGTACACTTAGCACGGCTGAGCAGAATCTTGCAGATTACTTCTGGAGCACAGCAGATGAACGTGTTGATCGGTAATGCTGATGGTACTAACATCGACAGTAATTTTCTTCCTCATCGAGCTCCCACTGTAGCTTGCGGACGCAGGGAGTAATGACACAGGTTGACGTGAAAGAGGTTGATTAAAAAGCGGCGCATACCTAGTACACACAGTCACATACGCAGTGACCCATTACGCCATGAACTACCTACTAACTGAAATTGGCGGGAAAACGGTATAGGCGCGGACAAACAGTCAGACATACTAGAAACTGGGTGAAGCTCCCAAACAATGGTAATTGCTTTAAGATTTGGCCTGCTAATGAATGAACACATAGTATAGTAGCGTCTCTGGGGGAGAAGCATACTTGCTCAGAAATTTTGGTCAGGCAGTGTCCGAAACCGAACTTGAAGACAAGGGAACCGAGTTTCATGAGGAAGAATGTTCTTCGCTACGAATTTTGTAAGGCCGAGACATAAATGCAACAACTCGCGTTCTAAAAGAATAAAAGCACATAGTTTGTGAGCAGGGCTCCTACAGAATAATACGCAACCAAACTTCGAAATGGAGAGGTCGTACATCACCCGAGTCTCCCTGCGTATTCCGAAACTACTATAAGGCTATTGGCTACTAGTACTATTAGGCTTTTTTGATGGGAAGCGACAAACTCGCGGTTTCCGTTGGGCCCAGGATCCTTTTAATAATGACACGGCGCTTGGCAGCTTTTTACACTAAACACAGACTTCATACAGACAAGCTGACACGATACAGACGCTTTACATACACACGGACTAGAGTTCGCGAAGTCATTTCTCCTTCTATATAAGAATGTGCCTAGCACTCATGCATCACGATTCGCCGCTGTGTGTCGTCGTTGCGGTGACCATGGCGGTTGTTGCGTAGTGCGTTGCTGCGTCGTCTGACACTTGAAGACAGCTGGTGTGTTGCTCGCGACGGCCACGTCTTACGCCATCATCATCACGCCGCACCTTTTCGCGACACGGAAGCAGGGAAACAGCAGGCTGGCAGAACACCAGGCCACTGCTGTAGCTGGTCCGTAACGCCTAGCCTGTATAACGCGTCGGCCGCTATAACGTCGGGCTCGGTCGGCAGACAGGTAGCTCAGGCGTCAGGTGCCCAGCAGGAACCACTGCACCAGGCCGCAATTACAGCAAGCCGCTGGTGCACAGGAGAGTTCAGCCACGAGTGGGATCTCCGACCAGGTCTGCACCGTAGCAGGACACGCGGTCGCCGGTACCCAAGTAACGCAAAATGTTGCCGTAACGTTCTCTGAATGTGCACAAATGTCGGCGTATAACGTCCTCTTTTTTGATCGCCAGACAACGTTGGGCCGTAACTTTGTGGCAGCGTTAAGCAGCACATTCACGACGTTAACATAACGCTAACAGAACTTCCTGGCAACGTAAAGTGGATGTTGCCTTTTGTCACTTGAGCTTTCAGGCAACGTACGTATGTGACGTTCAAGCAACACTCAACTGACATCGCAGAATATTTGTTGACATACATAACAGCAGTGCTGTCAGCATGACATGGCTGACAGCACTGCAAATCCTTAAATTTATATTTGTTTGACAGATAATTTACTCTAGTAGTTTTCATGTTGCATATGCATGAAAATGTGAAACAAGAATTAGTGAAAAACAGCGTTTTTTACGTATATATCTTGTGTAGCTTACCAAGATATCTGTGTACCTTACCTTGTGGTAAGATACACTATGTACGTGAAATAATGCTGTTTTCACCAGTTCTTGTTTACATTTTCATGCATATGCAACATGAAAACTACTAGAATGAATAATCTGTCAAACAAATATAAATTTAAGGATTTGCCGTGCTGTCAGCAGTGTCATGCTGATAGCACTGCTTTACGGGCAGCTCATCTGTCTTGCACTATATATAGTACCAAACACAATCTTTCTCAAGTGTTTCACATGGTGGTTTGCCTGACTTGTCTTGCTGTTGTCCATAGCACAGCATATAAATGCTAACTGCAAGTAAAAGTGCACAATGCAAAACTGCGAAGTGGTTCATAAGAACAATTTTTCATTTTGGCTATAACAGCAAGAGAAGCAGCATGCACGTCCAATGTGCAGAGGTTCTCGTATAAAGGTTCTCGCAGCACGAAAGTGAATATATTCCACAAATGTTCATTTCCTTAAACATATCATTTAGGCTTAGACCACATAAAAAATCAGTCTTTGCTTCCGACTTGCTGCTCTAAAAATCATGTGTCGGTAGCTGCATGTGCTTTCAAGAAATTGCATAATAGCCAACATCATCTGCTGAGAACAAACGCTAGTATGTAGGAATTGTTTGTGCAGGAGGAATATGTGGTGGCTGAATAATCACCCATGAATATGCATTGGTCCACCTTAAATAATAGTGAATGCCATAGACAAACCTGGTTATAATGTCAAACCATGCATTTATTTACTGTCTGCTTACATCATCCTGGCAAACAAATGACACTTATATAACAGTAACTTAAAAACTGATAACACACTGATAACACACTTAAATACATTTTCTATTAAACATCAAGGTCTTCTATCACATGTTAAGACTCTACTAACAGCTACAACTACAACACAATATATTTTGCCTTCCCATGTGAGTCAAACTTCGAATTTTTTTGCTTTTTGTTGAGTTCCCTTATTGCAATGCCAGAACACAATTTACACTTCTTAATAACAGCACAAATACTGTCCTCCTTCACTTTGCAATGTACAACACAACACAGTAACACTGCGGTTAGATACTATCTCCTGCCAAGCATCCAGCCGGTCTTTTTGCCTAAGCTTGCAGACATGGCAGCAAGTGTGAAGTAGTCAACACAGCCCAAGGTGTAGAGTAACAGAAAGTCATCCAAGCACTGACAGCCAGCCATCACGTTTGCAGAGGATGGCCAGCAGCACAAGTGATGCACACATGCCTCCCTCGGTAGCTTCACTTGCATCCAGACCTCACTGGTTTCCAAGTCAATAATGCGGTAACCTGCAGAGACATCAATTACATAAAACTATAAAGTGCCATCTGAAACACTGAAGTAAGCCATGTTTACTGTGAAACCAGGCTATAAAAATGCTTACAAACAACTTAACCTTCGCATAACTGTGAAACAAACAATAGTGACTTTACGCAGGAGAATAATGCAAAACATCAAAACCAAATTTCAGTAAAACCTAACCATTATAGCTATAAGTTTGGACACAAGAGCAAGGAAAGCACAATAAACAATACCCACAACTTCCTTTATTGCGCTAAGCAGTTAAGACGTTAGTATCAATATATTCCTTTAAAATACAGCTTCCTTGCAATGCCACGGCAGCTTGTTGCATCCAGTTCAGTCTTGGAAGAAAACAAAAATTACCAAATTATGTGAATGCTCTACCACGGTACCAAAACCACATTTCATTCGTGATGAAAGTTCCAATGAGTGAGTGATAAATTTGACTTGGTGGTACAACATATTGGTGAATTGCAGCACAGATATTGACGACAGAAAAGACGAGACAATAGACGTGTGCTGGCTTCCAACAAAAAGCTTTATTTTCAGCGACCCATGTTTATAGCCGTCACTCATCACATTGCACACGCGCAATTCACACCCTTAGGAAGGTCAACTCTGTGATAAGTGTACAGATGCTGACACACACAGAGCCTAGTCGCGCAATCTTTTCAGCTTCAATAATTTCACGTGTTAGTTGATCACCGCTTCTGCTGACAACAGTACACCGAGCAAACAATGGTTCACAGGCACACGAACTGCAACAACATGCAAGCCAACTATCATGCATGTTTTTCTTGACATTGTATGAGTGTTCTCTCAGCTGGTCATTGATACAGCGTCCTGTTTGGCTTATGTACTGTTTACCACAAGAAAGAGGGGTACAGTAATTCATGTTGCTAACATAGGTGACGAACAGATTTTTGTGCTTTTTGTTACACTTGTGTGCTGCGCTGAAACATTTCCTTTGATTACACAACTTTATAAGCTTCTGAGGTGCAAAGAAGACAACTTTAACTTTGGAACGATCTGCAGTTTTCACGATACTGTGAGACAGCTTATGAATGTATGGTATGACAGCCACTTTAAGGCTGTCAGATGGAGTGATCACACGGCAACCACTCGGTGCATGCGCTTTTCAGAGTAGAGGTCATGTGGTCACTGCATCTGACAGACATAAAACTGGCCGTCATACCCTACATTCATAAGCTCTCCCAATATCAAGAAAATTGCATATCATTCTAAAGTTGTGTAATCAAAGGCAATGTCACAGCACGCCACACATATGCAACAAAACACCAAATTCCGTTTGTCACCTGTGTTAGCAACGTGGTTTATTGTATCCCCCTTGTGGTAAACAGTATATAGGTCAAGTGGGACACTGTATCAATCACCGGCTGAGAGAACACTCATACAATGTCAAGAAAAATGTGCGTGACAGTAGGCTTGAATGTCATTGCAGTTAGTGTGACTGTGAACCGTCGCTTGCTCAGTGTACTGTTTCCAGCAGAAGCGGTGATCAATTAAGACATAAGATAATTGAGGCTGAAAAGATTTCGCGACTTGGCTCTGTGTGTATCAGCACACCTTCTGTACACTTGTCAGACAGAGTTTACTTTCTTCCTAAGGGTGCGAATTGCGCATGTGCAATGCAGTGACTGACGGCTATAAACATGGGCCAGCAAAAATAAAGCTTTTTGTTAAAGAGTTGCCGCATGTCTCTCGTCTTGACTCTTCTGTTGTTGCCTACATGTGCACTGCAATTCAGTGCCTGAACGACCGGCTACGACTACGCTATTGGTGTTGCATATCGGGAGAAGGGTTGAATATTGCTCAGCACTGCAAAAGTTGTCGTTGCTATCCGCGGATGACGAATATGGAAGTTCTGGCCATGGAAAAACCAATTTAGAACGCGAGCTTTTGGAAGCGGTGTTAATCGAAAATTCTGGACCTGATAAGTAGGTTAGGGCCACTTCGCAGGCATTTTTAAACAAAGAAATGCAACTCATGAGTAGCCACAAATAAGCTGATTTGTTAATTCTGCTTTTGTTTCTTTTTAAAGACGATAGTGTTTCTTGGGCTACCTAAACGCGAAAAACTTTGTCACTCGATTCAACCGCTCAGTCAAAACCAAGCATGAGAACATGATTTTTTCTCCTCAGGGGCACCACATTTCGAAAGATATGCATCAAATGCATCTGAAAAGTTAATCATTTCGGTGCAATACATGTATTGCTACAAACATTACAAAAACAAACTTGAAAAAATGTGAATGATACTTACTACCCACAGCTTCCAATTTATCGGGGTTCAATGTCGACTTCTCATCAGCATTGCCGTCCTTCAAGCACCGACAAGGAGCGAGCCCCTGTGATGCTCCTACGCCGAGCGCCAGGGCTCCCCACATCAGTTATGCCAGTTCTTTGCAGAACAGGCAATCCCGGCGATGGCACTGGAGCAGGCCCCAGTTATCGTTGCCAATGTATACAACACTTCCTAGGTGTACCTGCAATAAAATATGACAGAGACAGATTAAGACTGCTTACGTGTGGGAACGTGAAAGCACCTTTAGTCAACCATATGGCTGCAATGTGACGTGCACAGTGTGGCACGCACTAGGCACACCTTAAGTCAGCCAGAACCAAAGAGCTGCCGTGGCATAAGGGAAGCGTGCTCCTTTCACACTCCAGGTTCTATTCCCACCCACTCTGCACAACTTTCTTATTAAAGCAATTAATTTGCTTTGTTTACATGAGCCTACCTAAATTTGTCATCACTCCAAGCGTTTTGATGCGCTTTTATTGCTTGTGCAATAGGCCATTAGTTTTATGTCAATAAGTGCTGGTAGCAAAAAGAAGTATGTCTAACCGTGCGATAAATGTAACCGGAAATGGCAGGTACGTCCAGTGGCATTAGTGTAGGGGCTGCACACAAAATTATATAGCTTACCCTGTTTTAAATTTATTTTAAAGAGCAGTTTCAGTGACCCAAGTAGAGTCTTTCAGCTTTTTGCAGTGCAGAAACAGGTACAGTTTGTGCCAGCCAACCAGATGAAGAGCTCTCCTAGTAACTGTCTCTAATCACCCTCTCAGCAATTAGTGATAGCCAAAATACCGCTTGTATCTCTACAACTGACACATGTCCCATTTCCTTAATGTGGTATTCGTCACTGATTTTGATGGTCAATTTGTTGCCACAGATGAACAATCGAAATCTGGCGCGCAGCACCAGTCGTGTCAGTGCATCGTCAAGTGGCAGGAACATATTTCTCCCTTGAGTGAATAATGGTGCTCTCCTGGGCACATGTTGAGGCACCAGCCAGTCTGCCCCATGTACATTCGACCGAATATGTACATGATCAAAGGAACAGACTATGCTACCCCTGACGAACACAAGACAAATTGGGTTGCATCTTTAACTAAGCAAGCCTCAATTCTCATGTGGACTGCTATGCACGCACAATTCCAGCGAAAAATAAAGTAGGCAGGATATGCACGACAGTCCACAAGTGAATTGAGAAAGGCAAGCAGGCAAGGGAGGTTTGCTTGGTTAAAGATACCACCAAATTTGTCTAGTGTGTATGAATGTGTAGTGTGCTCACTGTATTCCTTTCACACCTGGTCAAATGTACACAGAGCAGACTGGCCGGTAACTAAATTTGCCAAATAAATTCACCATATTTCACTCAAAAGACCAGCATGCTCGTCCAGTTTGGCCGTGCATTGCCGCGATAGGACTTGGGGCTGGATTAAGATCATCTGTTTTCACCTACGGTGAAAAATTGACACGAGAGATCAGTGAGGCATACCGCATAAACAAGACATGCGAGCCAGGCCCATGATCAATTCATGAAATAAAAGGCGTCCTTTCTAGATTACAAGTGATTGAAGTTAGTCTGCGCCCCCCCCATATTTACTTTCCTTTTTACACAAATACCATTTATTGTGATTTTATGCCTTTATATTACAACTTACGCCTTCCCCCTGAAAGAAATTGTGCACAACATAAGCACACATCCAGTGTTGATATTTTTAATCATTCCATCAAAATAAATGGTCAGTTAGCAGCAGTCATGTTGTATGGTACCCTTTTCCTCCCCATGTAAATTCTATCCTGAAAAGTTACATGAACTGACCGGCAAACTGATAAGTACACTACAAATTTTACCTAGCAAACACGGCTGGTTCTCAGAAAATGCACAAATACGGTGATAGGTATCTGTTGTCATACTGTAGCAATAGTAAGTGCCAGTTAGCTTCGACACTAGACAGTTTTAGTATAGCATATGCAACTAATAGCGTACGCCTATACGCTATAGTACAGCGTAGGCTAAACAGCACACATTACAGTTTTAGTTGGCCTGCGAGATCTGATCTCAGAGGCCATATGCCATCGTCGCACCTATCTCTCGACTTCACTGACAGGTGGCGCTGACATATCTCGAAGGTTTCCCTCGTTAGGCTTTGTGTCGTTCGAAACGAGAAGCGATCTCGAAAATTCCACAAGGTTAACCATATTACACAGTTGTCAAAGCGGCCTGAGGGTAAGCGAAAGCTGTTTACACAGTCATTTGCTACGAACGAAGCGAATTCTGCAAAAGCCAAGCCAAATTCAATTCGAAGCGGGCAGCGGGGACCGCCGCCATGTTTAACGTAAACTACGCAAACCCCACACAGACGGTAATGCTAAATCTGAGAAATAGCATGCATACGCTATCGGTCAGATAGCGTTCTGCACATGCGCAGTGATGACCCACTATTTTATAGCGTAGGCAATGACATAGCGTACGCTAAACTAAAACTGGCTATTGCTGCACTACTTCAGCTGTCAGGCATCTACAGTGCTTAAGACACCACATATGTGTAAGTGCACAACAAAAACAAGGCGCATCAACCATAAATTTGACTTGATAGTAGTGACAACATAGGCTGTTTCGTGTAGCTAAGACACTAGCCAATATGTAGAAAGTATATGCACAAGTATACATACCTATAGATATTTGCCTACTTAACTTAAAACTATAAGAGTTGCAGTGCATATGATGCTTGTTCTAGACACTGGTATTTTTGAGAAAACTACTCTTAGAATTAGATATAATGCTTTTTCAATTCATCCAGCCAGTAAATGAAGTCGTACACATATCATAATTTGGACTTGCAGGTTGAACATATTCTGACCTGAGCAGCGCCAAGCAGAATGAATAGACCGAATGCCCACTGTGCTGACCAAATACACAGGATGAAACAGAAAATATGGAAAGGGACCCCAAAGTATTATAAATACTTCTTGACAGCTGTAGAATTAGGGCTTGTTGGTTGATTGTCACTATTAAAATTACACTAAAGCCAATCAGAATGTTCTGTATGGTGTAGTTAAAATCAAATTCATTTGACGAGCAACATTGCAATAACCAGCAAACATGGCAAGAGCAAGCAGACATGTGCGAAATAGTGTGCTTTTTTAATAATAGAGCATCAATACAATGAACTACCTACCAGTTAGCTATGTGTTCTATGCTGTATTGACTTGAAAAAAAAAGAAAAATAATGTAACTGGACACAGACTCGCAACTGCTACAATGCCTACTTGCATGAATAAGGATAGCTTGCCAAGAATATAAAAAAATGGGAGAGAAAAAAGCAAGCTTACTAGAAAACACTTCAGAACTGTAGTAATTGCAGCACAGTGAAAACTGGCCTTAATGTATCATTTCAAGAAGTTTAAAGTGATCAAATGTGTATTTTCCAGTGGCAGTTATTCTTGGAACAAGACAGAAATAATCGTGAATATGAATGTTAAACAATGGTAAGCACACTGTGTGCTTACACCTATGACATATTTGGCCCATTACACTTTGAATTCTTATATGCGCAGAAGCTGCACAAGAATGTAGTGTAAACACTAAAAATTTGGAAATAAAACCCTACAGCATAGGAAACAGTTTCAAAAGAAAACCAAAATGAAAAGTGATAGAGTGTACTAAGCAAAATTAAAATGTAACTTGCAGCCAAGCGATTGATGCAAGAAAAAATACTTAACATCAGGACATGTTAGGCCTACTTTTATATAGAACACAATAAGGTGTGCATAACACCTATGAACACAAATAAACAGCAAGTTGCATAAATATTTGGCCTAATTAGTAAGCTGTGTTGACTAATGTCGATTAACTTATCCACAAATGATACCGAGATGCTACTTTTTGGAACACGTACACTAAATACATACCTGACCCGACCATCCAGATTACACGTTGCACTACGGCAGGCATAGCCAAGGAAGGGGTCTGGTGGCTCCTCCGTTATGTGGGCACTGTTATGGGTCACAGCCTCGCCACTATAAAATAAGTTCTGTGTTAACTTATAGCAGTGGCACATAGCTTTATAAAGCTGTCAAATTGTCTACACATGCATGGAGCATCTAAATATAGTCACACAAACAATGTTTGCATTATGGCAGGGTGGCAACAGAGCACAAAGTAGAAGTCACTGATGAATGTCCTGATAATGGGGACCCTTTGATCACAGTAATATTCTTGACACGCAGCAGCACATAACAAATACATGTTTGGCTACAAAACAATTCATTTTCTTTTCATGACTCAGTTTAAGCAACTTTCCCCTGTCACGTTTAGTTACGTATAAGGTATGTCAAAACATCTTGTCTTAAAAAGTAAGTTGGACTAGTAGCCCCCCCCCCCCCCCAAGCTGTGATTCCTTAATTTTTTTCTCTAAAACTGTCGTAAACCGTAAAATTCGTAAGCAGATATTATTTACAACGTCGAGGCAAGGAAACATGGCAAGGAAACAAGTTTCTTTGCCATGTAAGCAAGGAAACGTCATTGCAATAAGAATCGGTGAAGAGGCAAATGAGTCATTATGCAACTTCAGCAGAAAAGCGGGAGCTCATGCGCAGCACGCACATGATGAACACGATTATTTTCGAACGTTATGTTTCTCATCGGAAAAAAACGCTTATCAAGATTTTCAATTTCGCATCGAAGCAATAAACTTGCGTAACTAAGTGCTGACAACCAGCGTTCAGCAAGCATCAGCACAGGTATCACTGTTGTCGCAGGACTTCTATTTCATACGCTCGCGCACGCTATGCACACACGAGAAGCTCACACAACACGCGTGTAGTTAGCCAGCACGATTACTTACCTTTTGAATAGTACGACGCGGTCGCGAAGCGCTCGCCAAGTTGCCGGTTCTGCGTCGACGACGTTACTCCCCGCATACATGCCGCTGCGCAGTGGACGAGCTGAGGCCGCACTCCACCCAACTTTCCACGAGAACAAAGAGGCCGCACTCCACGGCATAAAAGCGTTGGGCCACATTTGCCTGGATCGCCACGCATACGGCGAGTTTGCAGTATGACACAAGGTATCTTCAGGCACTTCTGTGCTCGCAAACTGCGACCCACTTCATAACAGCAAACACAAAAACACACGATCAAGCAAACGTGACGCTCGTAGCACCCCGCACATACGACCGCCATCACAGAACAAGGAGGAAAAACAATAGCGCCACCTGCATACTTGGGAGAATGTTGTGGCCTCTGTGATGACAAAAGTATTAACCAGTACGCTCACATACTAAAATTTTGTGCCGGGTTACACACAACTACGTATAGATGTTGCGAGACAAAATAACCGTAGAACAATCTATATTTTACACTATAGTTTAGCGTAGAAACAAATTTTATAACGTATTTTACCTTTGAATTGCTTCCACCGTTTGCAGCCAGCATAAGCATGGCCTTCGAGATTCGTTTACCTTATCCTTATCAAGCCGTCGCTGTGGCATGATTTCAACGGTTTGGGCTGTCTCGAAGCTGTCTCGAAGCCAAGCCATGACGTTTAGCGATGCTCCCTACTTTTCCTTCGCCGTCACTTAGTTTTAAATAACTTTCTGATGTCGTCAACATGAATTGTAGCCTCAGGAATTGTTGACACGATATCGGAGGTACAGATGTGCAGTATTCGATGTTTCCGTGCGCGTTGTGACTGTTTCAGTCGGAAAGGATGAAATCCATGAGGGTTGATAGCTCGTGTGGCGCAGGTTACACCCGTATCGTCCGCATTTCCTTTCGTGTCGGTGTGTTGAATGTGCGCGGGTTTTGCTCCTGTCGTCCGTACCTTCTGTGTTTATCGTGCGGCTCGCGAAGATTCCTCCTAAAAAACATGTCTGCAGCGTGCATGTGTCATTTGTGGTGTGTGGAACAAATGTGCGCTGGTGTACGATGTGTTTGCAGCCGTATTGGTGGCTTATAGTCCTTTGCTCTAGTGCCATTTCTATGATGTAAACCATACGTGAACTGAAAAAATGCACTGTTTTTCATATGGACAAGTAGATATGATCTGTGTGTATCCACTGTGCAGTGTGGATGTGTTCGTCATTTTTATGAAGCTCGTATCATGGGGCTTCTGCCTATTCATGATGGCCCTTGCTTAATGTTTCCACTTTTAGGGGCATGTGGCGTGCAAGGAGTCACAAAGTCTTGTGCATTTCGTGTGGAAGAAGGGAATACTTTTATGCGTAACTTTGTGTATTATAGGTGAACCGTTGCAACAATTTGCATTTTGTCCATGTGAATGCTTCTGCCATTTGATATAATTTGTAGCAGATCTTATCTGTGGAGAAGCATAATAAACATAGTTTAACATGGTGTTCCTTAGATGATATTAATTACTGCATAACCACTATACATCTCCATACCTCACTGTATGATAAAGATGAATGTTCAGTTTAAAATGAAAATATCTTATAGTTGCATGAACGTATACATGCGAAATGCTACAGCAGCCTGGCATCACATTAATGTCAATATTGGTGACATCCGGCAACGTTCTGGGAACGTGCTGTTTTGTAACTTTGCTACATTGATACCATTTACACATTAAATTGATGTTTACATGTAACGTTGACACAGCGTAGGTGTCGGGACGTTGCTGTGACATTTATTTGTGACATCACTTGAACGTACAGCTGGCAACGTACATTCAACGTTGAGGTTGGCTGTTTAACGTTGCCTGACATTTGTTACAATCAGGCAACGTTTACGCTACGTTCTATGTTACTTGGGTACCCGAGCCTTGAACCGCCGTTCTGCGAGCTGACGTTCGAGGCTGCCGCTCCCTCTCACGCTCTGCGCGCTCTCGTAATGATGATGATGATGATGACCTTATCATCTTTGGCGCATACCTACTCACGGGGATCGGCCAAGAGTCAGGCATATTTTGTACATGTGCTAAGTGAATAAATTTAGCAAATGTCTAATTTTCGTAAATGTACTAAAGAGAATAAATAAATTCTAAGACGATTCAGTAGACAATAAATATATAAAAAGTATAGATACAAGGGCAAGAGGTAATTAGGTAATGATAAATGAAATAATATGCTTAACAATGAAATCGGTTTGATTCAAGAATAAATTGTGAGTGTCCAAGCACAGAAACTCCGAAAGAAAGCAGTTCCGGAGTGTTCATTGGCAGGCCGAGCTGTCGCATTGCAATTTGCAATGTTCGTTTTCTTAGGATGGAGAAACGCCGGCAGTCCAGTAAGTAATGGTCGATCGTTTATAATGCGTTACAGAAATGGCACAAAGGAGAAATCGCCAGACCAGATCGGTGCATGTAGAAATTTAGGCGGGGGACTCGACATCGCAGTCTTGTTAATGCCACTTTTGTTTTTCTGTATTGGCAAGAAAGTTCCTGCTCCAAGGGAATTGTAAGTGGTGCAGTTTGGTGGATGATGCTAGATCTGATTTCGATGCCATAAGGGTGTATCTTCTAAACCTGGCAGACGTTACACTCTCGTGCTCTCACGCCGCTTCCTTGTCCGTGGCACGGGGTCGTCTTCTTCCGTTATCATCATTACCAATTGTGTTCTTGTTGTTGCCACAACACGATCATCATTCCAAGCTGGTCTTCTCATCACCGCACGCCACTGTCCACATCATCACAGATTTTCTGCATATGTTACGCCTAGGTAATTCTGCGATTCAAGCGTTGTAATGATCTCTTGACCGTACATAAGTGAGTTTCGGATAGAAAGACAGAACGGGAAAAAAAGTTCATTTTTTTGCTTTGATTGGCATCTGCAGTCACCAACTTCAATTTCATTCAAACAGGGCTGCAAAATTGTATTGAGTGAATATGTACCATTTGACGCCAAAAAAATTCTGTATCAGCGTAAGCGTACACCTGCGTGTCATGTTGTACCGAAGTATTAATCGTAAAATTTTAGATTCCAGCGCATTGTGGCAGGAAAAGAAGACGCTGACGCAGGACTACGGGTGCGCTAACTGGCGCACGACACCGTGAAGACCGAGGAGATGGCCCTGAACACGTTCGCGGCGCTGTGTATTATTCTCTACTACATGGTGCTGATCGCTTTGGGCGTGGTCTCTGGTCGCAGGCTGCACCAGGGCGAGACGCTTTCGCGACACACGACAGGAGCCTTTCGGCGCACCGGCCGCCTATTCTGGCGCAGCGCAGCTGTCGACGACACCGACGACTTCTTGCAGCGGTTCTTCGTGTGTGACCGCAAGATGCCTCTCATCCTGGGATTCGCCTCTATGACCGGTACAGTGACTGTTCGCACTTTTCGCAGCATGCTGACTGTACTTAAGTTGCGTACCATGAGGTTGCAGCGCTTGAACAACTTTTCCCGCTAGTGTAAATGATGGTAAACTGAAAGCCAGGCTCTGTAAGAAGAAAACACTAGGTGCGGAAAATGTCTTCAACACATCTTTCATGGAAAGAGCTCGACACAAGGTATGCATGGTCATTCGTTCGGAAATATTTGGGCCAATTGCTGTTTTTAGGCAAGGCTTGTAACTGACATATATTCCAAGTCGTAGATGGCAAAGGAGTTCTGCGAAAATACGAAAGGTAAAGGAAGTGCCCGAAAGCAAAAATTGTCATCGAGCCCGACGAAGCTGAGTAGAAAACGTTCGCCATGAAAGTCGGTTTCCTTCGTTGCAGCGTGCTGCTCTCGGGGGATAACTCAGAGGGAAAACAAAAGGTCGTGTCAAATCACTTCACGGAAAGCGAGGCAAGAAACAATGTCATCATCATCATCATTATCATCATCAGCCTATATTTTATGTCCACTGCAGGACGAAGGCCTCTCCCTGCGATCTCCAATTACCCCTGTCTTGTGCTAGCGTATTGCAACTTGCGCCTGCAAATTTCCTAACTTCATCATCCCATCTGCTTTTCTGCCGACCTCGTCTGCGCTTCCCTTCTCTTGGTATCCATACTGTAACCCTAATGGTCCACCGGTTATCCATCCTACGCATTACATGGCCTGCCCAGCTCCATTTCTTCCGCTTAATGTCAACTAGAATATCGGCTATCCCCGTTTGTTCTCTGATCCACACCGCTCTCTTCCTGTCTATTAACGTTAGTCCTAAGATTTTTCGTTCCATCGCTCTTTGTGCGGTCCTTAACTTGTTCTCGAGCTTCTTTGTTAACCTCCAAGTTTCTGCCCCATATGTTAGCACCGGTAGAATGCAATGATTGCACACTTTTCTTTTCAACGACAGTGGTAAGCTCCCAGTCAGGATTTGGTAATGCCTGCCGTATGCACTCCAACCCAATTTTATTCTTCTGTAAATTTCTTTCTCGTGATCAGGGTCCCCTGTGAGTAATTGACCTAGATAAACGTACTCCTTCACAGACTCTAGAGGCTGACTGGCAATCCTGAATTCTTGTTCCCTTGCCAGGCTATTGAACATTATCTTTGTCTTCTGCATATTCATCTTCAACCCAATTCTTACACTTTCTCGATTAAGGTCCTGAATCACTTGTTGTAATTCGTCTCCATTGTTGCTGAATTGGACAATGTCATCTGCAAACCGAAGGTTGCTGAGATATTCGCCGTTGATCCTCACTCCTAAGCCTTCCCAGTCTAAGAGCTTGAATACTTCTTCTAAGCATGCAGTGAATAGCATTGGATAGATTGTGCCTCATTGCCTGACCCCTTTTTTGATAGGTAACTTTCTACTTTTCTTGTGGAGAACCAAGGTAGCTGTGTAATCCTTGTAGATGTTTGCTAAGATATTCACGTATGCCTCCTGTACTCCTTGATTACGCAATGCCTCTATGACTGCTGCTATCTCTACTGAATTAAATGCCTTTTCATAATCTATGAAATCCACGTCGAGAGGTTGATTGTATTCCGCAGATTTCTCGATTACCTGATTTATGACAGAAACAATGTATCAAGATGCAAAAAAACCAGTCCATCTGATACTACTGAAACAATTGAAAAACACAATGTTTATAAAATGGTTACGGGAGTACACTTGAGCAATAAAAAGCAGTACAAAAATTGTCAATATGACAATTGTTCGAGCAGTACTGAACTGCAAACCAAGTACCTACTGAAAAAAATTTGTCGCAGTTTCAGACGATAGGCGAAGCACCAATTGCGATAGCAAATTAGTAGAGAGCTATACGGAGTAAGGATAGTAGTTTTATCAGCTGTATAAACTTGGACATGCAGCAGCACCAGCTACGCGCAGAACTGTTGTCGACGCCGTCGGCGTTTTTATATAAATACGTATTTGGTGCCGCAGCTTCACGTCGCCTCTCCTCCCTTCCTCCCGTCCGCCCACAGCCTTTCGCGCGACGGAAAATGTTGCACTTGCTCTGTATATATGGAAAGGAGGAAAGAGACGCTTAATTCTGCAGCCCTTCAGGGAGCACAGCGCAGAATGCGCGTTTGCTCTCCGACGTGCGTTCGCTCCCCGTGAAAGCGCGCGTCCCTCGCGCCCTTTCACTAGCACATACAGCGTCTGGAGGGCGGCGACGATTTCATCGCCATTGACGTCATACGGAACCTCACGGCGACGGCGACGCCGGCGGCAGAAATCTGCTTTGGAGTGTCCATATAATTTCTATCGCAATGAAAAGTGCAGCCTAAAACTAAATCGAAAATAATTAAAGTGTACCTCTACTTCGAGTCACCTAAAAGTTGTTCCGACTCAAAATTCGCGCACATGATTTTTCACGAGTGATACCATTTTATGTACCGAAATATTTACGCCACATTTGAGAAAGTTTAAACGCAACGGTATTTCAGAGGTTTGCTGCGATGGCTGTTACGCCGTTTGTTTTATTTTACAGCTATTACTAAAGCTATATTTAAGTTATTCAGGGGAGTTATGGAACTGTTTTCGGGCGGCCGCTGCAGGCCAGCGTAAATCAAATATGAAAGCAACCCAACGTGCGTCTGAGCCCTGAATTGGCTTTGAAAGCTAATGACCAATGATTCTAAAACAAAAGTTAGCTAGCGTATGTTTTGTTCGGATGAACAGAAGCTGATATGCACCGCTTTTAAATGGGCTACCTAAACGCGAGAAACTCAGTCTGTCTGTAGTAGAGTAGCAGTCTGGGTCAGTTCTTACATACTGAATAGTAAAAACCAGTCAAAAGACGAAGGACAGAGAAGAGACGTGGCACACACGACGACTGGACTAACAACTGTGCTTTATTGAAGAACCCCGTCTCTCAGGAAAACCCGGCGAGCATGCGCAGCTCAAAAGCCGACGCCCACACACGATTAAAAGTGATTGCAAAACGCCACGTAGCTAAGGCCAGTGCGATAGGAAACTAAGTTTCTTCTGCATCAGTGAGAGAGAGGTAGAACTGATGCAATTATCCCCTTGCAAATTGATATGGTAAGCATCGAGAATTTAACGCTCCGTCTAGCCCTTGCCCCTACCAAGGATTTTAACATTGGAAAAAAGCGGGACGCAGCCGCATTCCCGACAATGGCGAGGCAGATTTGCTGCATCAGAGGAATTCCAAGAATTGTAGTGTTCTCGCAGCCTCTCATTAATACACTGGCCTGTTTGACCGATGTAAACTTTTTCACAAATCAGCGGAAGCTCATACACCACACGTGTAGCACAAGGAATGTAACCGCTGTCATGAAACGCGGGGGGTCTATTCCTGCCGCGCGCCACGCGTGAGCAAAGGCCTGGAAAGTTTGCAGGGAGCAGAAAAAACAACGTTAACGCCCTGCCTCGCAGCAACTTTCTTGACGTTGTGGGAGACCCTATGTACGTACATAGGGCATCACTTCAAGTCTATTCCGTTCAGCCGCCGTTGAGACAGCCCTTTTTCGCTCTCGCCTCATAATCTTTTGCAGCAACGTTTCTGTCACTGCCTTCAAAAGCGCTTTTGGGAAACCAGCGGCCACCAAACGATCGAACTGGTTGTCAAAACTTGATTTTATTCTGTGGTGGCAACTCTTTCGCAAGGCATTTCGAAAGCAATTCATAGCAATCCCTCTCTTAACAACTTTTGAGTGTGCGGACGCGTACGGTAACAACGCCTTTTTACTCGTCGGCAAGAAGCACCAGCATACATGGCTATCGTCAAGAAAAGTTAGTTCGATTTCTAAAAATCTAAACGAGTGGTTAGTAGGCAGTTCATGTGTAAAGCAAAGTGCACTCGAACAAGCCTTAAAAAGCGTTAAGACGTGGTCTACTATGACAGGCAAGGAGTCATTCGGTGAAAGATTTAAAATAATCAAGAAATCGTCCACATATCTGAAAACTTGGCACACACGTTTATCAAGAAGACAGCCTTGAAGTATGTTGTCAAACTTCGCTAAAAATATCTGGCATAGGACTGGTGCGACGCTAGCCCCTATACAAATTCCTTTCTTCTGTATGAAGAGGGAGTCCTTGAAAACTACTACGGTGGAGGAAAGGTACACTGTTAACAGTTCCAAGAACGCATCAACAGAGACTCCGCAAGCATTTTGGAAGGCGACTAGGCCATTCTGATCAATCAGTTCACGCACCGCAGCAAACAGTTCACCATGAGGTATGCTATAAAACAAGTCCTCTATGTCCACAGAAAAGGCACTGTTGGCACCAAGAATTCCATTGCTGAGCACTTCAACTACTGCCGAAGCATTCACTGCACTGTAAGGGTCCGGAACGGAAAGGGACTGCAAGTGAAGCTGCAAAAACTGGCCCACCACCTTCTTCCAAGTGCCTGCCTCTGTAACGATAGTCCTTAACGGGCACTCAACCTTGTGGGTTTTTGCAGTGAAGAACACTTGGAGATCATTTCCTTTGCATTTCTTCACCTTTTGAGACAGGGTTAACAAATTATTGGCCTTTAGGAAACTAACAGCTGAAGACTTCAGATTTGAGGGCTTCCGTTGCGTAGGCTGGAAGTTCTTGGCCTCTGCAGTCAATGCTTTCTCGCCGAAGGTGCTTGTGGGAAGGACCACAAACCCTCCCTCTTTGTCCGCTTGAAGTAGAGTCAAATGTTTATCGATGAAGTGGTCTACGACACGGTGAAGGACACGGTGGCTGCGCTTTTGTTGATTGCCATCTACCTTGCGTAGAGCGTCGATCCCTTCAGACAGACACCGTTGCTTCTCATCTTTGTCAGCTTTCTCTGCTACGCGGCGTACACTGGCAAGAAGTTCATGGCCGCTGACACAAGGCTCCAAACTGTATTTGGGGCCATTCTGAAGAAGCTCGTGAATATCCTCAGGAACCGATGCTCCTTCCAGATAGGTAACAGAGCCTCTGTGGACCATTAGACGTTCCTTCTTTGGCAAGTGCCGGCGCACCTGATTCCAATACACCTCAGTTGCTTGGCCTGCCAGACGTCGGTGTTCTTGGAGGCAACGGACGCCGGAAGGTTCGCCACGTCCGGAGAGGCACAAAACCCGAAGCCAGTCATGCAGGAGTCTCACCTGTCTCCAGCACTCCGATTTCTATATCTTGGCTATCCGCTTCCAATGCCCCGAACACGGCACACAGCCGTCGTGTGTGCCACGTCTCTTCTCTGACCTTCGTCTTTTGACTGTTTTTTTTTTTACTATTCAGTCTGTCTGTCTGTCTGTCACTTGATTCAACCGCCCAGCCAAAACCGATTCCACCATCCGGCGGAAACCAACCAAGCTACTAGCACTGGTGGCACGGGGGTCATACACGCAAACATTATACAGGGCAAAGGAAACCTCAGGCCTATTTGAGGCAAAATATATGTACACAACCGTGAACCGCAGCGTTCATTTAATTAAGAACAGAGATATGACTCCTTTTTACGTTAGTAAATGAAAAATCAGCGCGTTGGAAATGGTGTCGAAGAGACGCTACGCGTTCAAAACCAGCCTCTCAAGCCGCTTTTCTGTAGCCGGCTTTAGGCCAACAGTAATAAATCGACCCAACAGATGGCGCGAGAGCAGGGCGACAGGGGGTAAGTTGAATTGAATTCAGCAAAACCTTCATTGCATCCATCATGGGGGGAGTGAAAGGGGAGGGGAAGAGCGTGAGGGCTGGGAGGGGGAGAAGAGAGGGTGTTACGTATAAGGGGCGGCAGAAGACTTTTGTCTTTCAACGTCATTTGCAGCGAAGCAAGCAGATATACGGCCAATTTTTCTAAACGGTAATCCTTCGTTTTATCGCGCAGCATTCTGTGACTCATTCTTGGCACGCTGCGGTAGGTATGTAGGTTTGTCTCGCCTCACTTTATTGAAGGAAATGACTGCGTGGCCGATGGTGTAATCGAACCTCCGCTGTCGAGCACAGCAATCAGTGGCTCTAACCACTAGGCCACGATTCCTTTTTTGTTTGTTTATTGCCGGCAAAACTCGATTCACATAAACACACTCGAGTGGAAATGCCAAAGGATTAAAAACATTCTTCGGATGCCAGCCAACGCAACATAAGCTGAACTTTTTAAAATTAGAAAGGGTTCATATACACTACAGTTTATACGCACGGCACGCACGCCGGAACACAACTATGTGTCCTGAAAGGAAAAAAAAAAAGAATTGACAGCCACCCCTTTTGTAGCACGAATCTACAAAGAAACCCATCCGGGTTTCTCAGAAAAAAAGCTTTGCAGTTGAAGAAAAATTCGTCCTGGTCCTGGACCTGTTCTCTGATCCCGGACCCGGGCAAATTTTTCTTCAACTGCGAAGCTTCCTTTCCTAGAATCCCGTACGGGTTTCCTTTTTATACTCGTGCTACAAAAGGGGTGGCTGTCAGTTTTTGTCTTTCACAAGCTGTCCTCCACGTTGCGGGATTCCGCAGAACTCGTGTGTTTTATTCAATTCAAGAAACGTTATTACAGCCTCGCGAGAGTACTCGAGGACATGTTTTGCATCAACATCATTGTGGCGAAAAGCCAACCGACATCTTCATATACTGTGCAGGGGCAGTAACATTAAAGCATAAACAGGTACACCATCATCATTTTTACTGCTACAACCTGAGTCCAGGCGAATCTGATGGTAGGTCTTTCTTCAAGATAGTACGTTGGCGTATGTCCTAGAAGCACATTGCGTCCCAACAGCAAAAAAATTAAAAAATAAACGTACTCAATCGTTTCCGAATTTTCACCGCATGAAAAGTTGATACCCCTAGGAACAAATAGGTGTTTCTGTTTCATCCATGTTTTTACAAGAAGCCTACAGTAGGCAATTTAGGAACAAATGTCTTCACAGCAGATGGTGCAAACATTTATTTAACACGTTTTAACAACTCTTGTTCTGGTCTTGCAGCGTACAGACAGCTATGCAATGGCACAGAAAAAAAAACATTACTTACAGCGTCCTTAATAATTAATTACATGATATTCCACTCAGATAATCATTACAAAAACGTGCAGTTAGGAGCCAACACAAAGGAATATCTGTATAATAACCATCTATGGTTCCTGAAAAACGCGCAGACAAAACAAAGAATTCAGGTGCGGTGTTCAATAAGCGAATTTAACATACAGTCCGCAGAAAGCCGTCCAGGATTTCTCGCAAAAGCAAAACGCGATGGACCGACTGTTTCAGCAACAAGTAGGCCAAACCAGGCCCCCATCGCAGATGCGGCGAAAAACGTTTGTCCTACTTGTCCTCTGCCACGTTGACCCTAAATGAACACAGCAAGAACACGATGGAGCTTTTGGAAGTTTTGATGCGAACAGTGTAATATGCATACTTCTCTCGTCCCACAGCCAGCAAGCTCTTTGAAACACTCGGTGCGTGCACCACATTCCACTTTTACGTCTTCTTGTCTTGTGACAGCTCGCGTTCTAATGCGCTGCGCTAGACGGCGCTATTAACGGTACACGCCCACTTTGCCCAGTACTTTCCCCGTAGCACACTACGTAGAAACTGTGCACTGTTGTACCAACTTCATGATCACCCAAGGTAATCGTATTTTAACATTTTTCCACTGCAGTACAAATGTGATCGTCGCTTTAACATACACCGCGTGGAACAGCCATATGGACAGAGTTCTCCACTCTTAGGGTGAACACGGCTCAGCGTGGCTGCGCTCTGCGGAGCGCCAGTCCGTCCAGCGCGGCCGCGCATCAAGCGAAGCGGCGCAGGCGCACATGGCCCTAGGGGAGGTGCCTCGCGTCGTCTGCTACAGCGCGGGAGCGCGGCGCTCTTGCCTTGCTGTGATACACTTCACTAAACGCAGGCGACCGAGCACCCGAGGCGGCGGCGTCGAGGGAAAGCGCGTTTCACTAACTGAAACATTTTCCAACTGATTTTGCCTACAGCTTTGTGAACAGCCTGCTTAGTCAATATATATAAATAGAAACAAGCTATTCAGCACATAAACGACTTAGCATTTCTTTTTAGAGTTATGCCTGCGTTCCATAAGCTATGTAGTCTAATTAACAAAAACATATCAAAAGGCATTTCTTCTCTGTGGGGTGCAATTAAGTACACGATGGTATGCTGATTCAAATTAAACTCTTTCTTGCCAGCTGCGGGCGCTGTGTCTACTTCTTCGTTCTTATAAAACCCCGCATTAAACTGCGCGTATGATGAACCGACAGTGGCTGAAGCACAAAAAAGTACAAAGTTAGTTTTTGCGTGCCCATTAAAATGGTGGGGCAATTTCATTTTACTGCCACAGCTGTTGGTGCAGTGCATCCTGACAAACACATCAGGAGCGCTTTTCGTGATTCGGCTCACGACGTGATGAGCCTAGGGGGCCATTTCGCGCTTCTCTTGATGCTGTAACGAATATCGTTAATTAACCTAAGAAAATGACCAACACCTGCCATAAATTTCACAGAAAGTTAGAGGATGATTGTTCAATAATGAATATTTTATCATATTTCTCGTTGACTCTACCATTTAGGAGGGCAAAAAGAGTACTTCGACTGTAACTAAGGAGTGGCATCCGCTGCTCCGAGGCTGTCTTACTGCCGTGAAATGTCGCTCGCAGGTGTGCATGGGTCGCTTTGCGTGATGCACAAAACTGCTCTGTCTCGTATAGGAATTGATTTGGCAGTAATTGCACGCACAACTTTCATTTGCTAAATCCAATAAATTATAAAAAATTGTTCTGGTCACACTTTACGTAAAAGTACGGTAGCAGTGCCGGTTCATTGTCGCATACCTGACGCAGGAAGTCGCATTCACATTTAGAGGAATCATTGATCCATCCTGTGATAGCATTGATAAGCTGATGGCGTGGACATATATATATATATATATATATATATATATATATATATATTGTAAAGGGTTTATTAGAGATCGGAGCAGCGCAGCGTCGACCGTCAAACGAGCCACAGCTTTCAAGCACGAGCGCCGTTGCGAGCCAAAGCGCTGGACCCACTAGCGTCTGGGCAGAGTAGAGCTGGACCCACTAGCGTCTCTCTTCGCTACAATTACCCAGGGAGTGTAAGGGAGCCGTCCGGCGACCTAACAGCTCGTCAGGATGACAGGATCGTAGTATGGCTTGAGCCGGTCGACGTGGACAATGTCTCGTCCACGACGGCGCTGGTCCGAAGACGGTTGAACTGGTTCGATAACAAAATTCACGGGAGATGCGCGTTCGACGACGCGGGGCCTTCATACTTTGGGAGTAGTTTCGATGAGAGGCCAGGGGCGGTGAACGGGACAGAGAGCCACATAAGCGCGCCAGGAAGCAAGGTGACCGCGGAAGTGGAGTCGCCGCGAGTGCTCAAGCTTCTGGCGCTCTTGGTCGTTGGAAGTAAAGGCACGTGCGAGGTCACGGCATTCTTCAGCATGCCGTGCTGTGGCAGAAATAGGTGAGCCCTCGGATGCATCCGGCCGTTAAGGTAAAATTGTATCGATGGT
This sequence comes from Dermacentor silvarum, assembly GCF_013339745.2. Taxonomy (NCBI): domain Eukaryota; kingdom Metazoa; phylum Arthropoda; class Arachnida; order Ixodida; family Ixodidae; genus Dermacentor; species Dermacentor silvarum. The sequence continues at coordinate 18,336,099 of NC_051155.1, read as the reverse complement.
ATGCGACGGGTGCCGACCGTATAGTAAGAAAAAGGGCGAAAAGCCAGTGGTGCTCTGAGTAGCGGTGTTGTACGCGTAGGTGACGAAGGGCAGAATGGCGTCCCAGTTCGTGTGGTCGGAGGCGACGTACATTGAAAGCATGTCGCCGAGCGTGCGGTTGAAGCGTTCTGTGAGGCCATTGGTTTGGGGGTGGTACGCCGTAGTTGTGCGATGAATAACGTGGCACTCTTTAAGAATGGCTTCAACCACTTCCGACAGGAAGACACGTCCGCGATCACTGAGGATCGCGCAGTGTGGATCGGTGTGAAAGGATGCACAGATTTCGGAGCGCAGACTGCGAGGAACTACCAACAACCACTGGCGGCAGTCTGCGGCATAACTGCGTCGGTGAAGCAGGTTGTCGCGAACCGCGAAATGGCGAGCCTGACGACGCAACGTACGAGTGGTTGACTGGGGTGATGGGTCGGCAAGCAAGTCTATAATCGAGGCAATCCACGGGTCCTGGGGCTGCTCGGAAGCGATATCCTCAAGGTCGAGTGTAGAAACAGCTAGCTGGGATATTGAGCAGCAGGTATTGTCGTCAGGCAAGGGAGAGCGTGATAGGGCGTCAGCATCAGAATGTTGGCGTCCGTTGCGGTACAGCACGCGGATATCGTAGTCCTGCAGGCGAAGTTCCCAGCGGGCAAGACGACCTGAAGGATCCTTCAACGATGACAGTCAACATAGTGCATGGTGGTCGGTGAAGACATCATATGGGCGGCCATACAAATAAGGCCGGAACTTAGTAAGAGCCCAGCTGATCGCCAGACATTCTTTTTCCGTGACAGTGTAATTGGTCTCTCCTTTCGTAAGGGTGCGACTAGCATAGGCCACGACATATTCAGGAAAGCCAGGTTTGCGCTGCGCAAGGACAGCGCCGAGGCCAACACCGCTGGCATCTGTGTGTACCTCTGTAGGGGCCGTCGGGTCGTAGTGGCGCAAAATTGGGGGAGTCGTCAGCAAACGACGGAGATTTGAGAACGCTTCCTCGCACTCTGACGACCACGAATGAAGGGGTCCGTTGCATCCAAGGAGCTTCGTCAGAGGTGATATGATGGCGGCGAAATTTTGAATGAAGCGTCGGAAGTAAGAACATAAACCTACGAAACTTCGCAGTTCTTTGATGGACGTAGGTTGAGGGAATTCGGCGACGGCACGAAGCTTGGCTGGATCGGGGAGAATTCCATCCTTGGAAACGACGTAACCCAGTATCGTCAGCTGCCGCGCTGCAAATCGGCCCTTCTTGAAATTGAGTTGTAGGCCGGCTTTCTCAAACACGTCAAAACACGCCGTAGGCGTTGAAGGTGCGTGGAGAAGTCCAGAGCAAAAACAACGACGTCGTCAAGGTAGCACAAGCACGTGTGCCATTTCAAGCCCCGCAGAACGGTATCCATCATACGCTCAAAATTTGCTGGCGCATTACAAAGTCCAAACGGCATGACGTTAAATTCGTATAAGCCGTCGGGCGTGACAAAGGCTGTCTTCAGTCGATCGTCATCTGCCATAGATACATGCCAATACCCTGAGCGCAGATCGAGAGATGAAAAAATTCTGCTCCTTGTAGGCTGTCAATAGCGTCGTCGATTCGCGGAAGCGGGTAAACGTCCTTACGAGTGATCTTGTTGAGGCGCCGATAGTCCACACAGAACCGCACAGAACCGTCTTTCTTCGTAACAAGGACGACGGGAGATGCCCATGGACTGTGGGAAGGTCGGATCACTTCGCGGCGGAGCATATCGGCCACTTGTTCATTAATCACGCGACGTTCTGTAGCCGACACACGATTAGGGCGTTGCCGCAATGGCGATTGGGAGCCAGTATCTATGTGGTGCGTAACAGTTGACGTCCGGCCCAAGGAAGGTTGCCCGACGTCGAAAGAAGCACGAAGTTCTTGTAGGAGGCACAGAAGCTGTGATCGCTGGCCCGGTTTACGGTCATCGGCAACAGAAGAATCGAACACATCTATAGGCAATGGGCCAGACGTAGAAATCGAGCCGAGCGTACTGTAACGGGCACAGTATGGGTCTTCGGGAACGTCCGTAATTTGTACGTCTGCGATAGCTTCAACAGTGCCCAGACATTCTCCTCGGAGTAGCACCACAGGGTACGAGAACGGGTTACAAATAAATATAGCACTATAGTCGGGTACAACTTTAGAAGACAGGAGGAGGCCCCGCCCAGTTGACCGAAGCGCAGCAGCCAATTCCTCCGCGACTAAAGAAATAGTCCCGCTCAAAAAATTGTGACTACTTCTAAAACGCGTATTTGTCGCTATAATTAAGATTTGTGTATCTTGACGAGTGGTTTGGTAAAACTATCATGATGCAAATGCTACCGCACATGCCGGATCGCGAGAGAAAAATAACTCCGTGCCTTCTACAACGCTGTGCGTCGTCTGCTACGAAGCAAGATCGACGGCACCGGGCGTAGCAGTCGCTGGCTTAATAGCATAAAATTCATAAATACTTTTTGTGTCTTTGCACAACCTTACTTTTTTAATGTGTTGGGCTTATTTTTAATTAATATATTTTTGCTTTTTTTTTCGCGGTTGCGAACCTGTGATCTCGTAAGTTCGGGCACGATCGCGCGCGGCATTCCGTGCCAGTTTTCGGCCATGGAGCCCAGCGAGGTGACATCGGAACGCAATCCTTTGTTGCCGAACGAGCCTTGTGTCGCCTCGATGACCACACCACCAAGGAGCCTCGGCAAGAACAAGAGCGGCCACATCCTGAACAGCGATTCACGCAACATGATCTTCCACTGCTACACGTTTTGGCGTAACAGGCAGCCTGAACCATGGCCTGAACGCAGCGTGGAGGACACGAGCAAGTTCGTGCCGACATGCTCGGTGTCAGTGAAAGGACTGTGTTCAAGGTGAGGGAGGAAGTTGAAGCTTCGCATTTTTCGGGTGGCAAACTGACGACGCCCTCGCGAAAGCGACCACGCAATGCGGAGAAGAGAAGACGCAGCGCGAAGTTTGACAGTTTCACGTTGTGCGCGCTGAGGTCATGTGTGCACGATTTCTTTCGCCGCAACGAGATACCGACGGATAACTACCGAGTTCTCGGAGCGTATGGAACTCCCATCACTAAGGCGGTGTACTGTGCGTCGCCTGCTTGCCGAGATCGGCTTCAAGCACGAAAAGAGAAGCCGCAACTCGCTGCTTATCGACCGGGATGACATCACCGATTGGCGCAATCGCTACCTCCGTGACGTGGAGTGCTACCGGGCGGAAGGCCGAAATATCTCTACCTGGATGAGACATGAGTGACGGCTGGACACACTCGGTCGATAGTGTGGACAGACACCATGGTGCAGAAGCGCGGACGCCTGTTCGCTCGAGCAAATGGCCTGACGACGGGTCTAAAACAACCTTCTGGGAAAGGTAAGCGCCTGATCGTGACGCACATCGGCAGCGAGGATGGTTTCGTCGACGGCTGCTTGGATGTATTCAGAGGCCAAAAGACAGGCGACTACCACGAAGAAATGGACGGCAATCGCTTTGAGGGCTGGTTCAAGGACGTTCTGCAGAAGTTGCCAGCTGGTAGCGTCGTTGTTTTTGATAATGCACCTTACCATAGCCGACGAGAAGAGAAATTGCTGACGACGGCCTGGAAGAAGGAAAAGATACAGGAGTGGCTCACAAGCAAGAACAACACCTACGGTGAAAGGATGATAAAGAAGCAGCTGCTTGAGCTGGTGGCAGCTGTAAAGTCACGCTTTCTGAGCTACATCGTAGACAACACAGCTGTAAGGGCCGGTTGCATTGTACTCAGGCTCTCGCCGTACCACTGCGAATTTAATCCCATTGAGCTTGTGTGGGCCAAAGTCAAAAGTGGCATCGCTGCGGACAACAGAGACTTCAAGCTGTCCACGGTCGACGTCATCTTGAGCGAGAAAATCAAGCAGGTAACGGCGGAAGACTGGAGGAAGAGCATTCACCATGTGATGGACTTGGAGGCAAAGTTCAGACTTGACATGTCTGAGAGCGAGAACATTCAACCCATCATCATCCAGATGGGTGAAGATGACACTGAAGAAAGCGACTCCGACTGCGAGCTGTCTGGCATTGAAGAGAAACTGAGACTTCCACCCAAATGTAGCAATTCGCTACTATGGAAACCCAACCGGGTTCCTCGAAAGAAAACTTCGCAGTTGAAGAAAAATTCGTCCTGGTCCGGGACTCGAACCCGGGACCACCGCCTTTTCGAGTCCCGGACCAGGACGAATTTTTCTTCAACTGCGAAGTTTTCTTTCGAGGAACCCGGTTGGGTTTCCATAGTAGCGAATTGCTACATTTGGGTGGAAGTCTCAGTTTCTCTTTAATTACTTATCTCCACCTAGCGGATTTCCGCTGAACTATTACATCATATGTCTGGCATTGAGCACTCGACGAAGCATAAAGGCTTCTTATTAACAAAAGAACAGCCCTTATTAGGGCTACCAAAATTTTGCTGATGGGTTCGCAACAACCAACCATCCATTCCGTGGCCTCTCAAATAAATAAGCAGTTCCATTTATGACATATTCCTTATAATAGAAGCTCAATTCTGATAAGCAACGTCCTGCACACATTGTGCTCGATTTAAGAAGTAGCATAGAAACACATTTAAATGCTGGCATATCTGAATTGAAACACTATTGTTAACCCTAATTATCGTTGGCGGGCTCAAAAGCTCATTCGGGGAGCCACCGTCGAGTTTGACGCGCCCCATAGTGAAATACCATAAGTCAGAGCATGCTTTATGGTTCTGTTAGCAGTCTGCACTGGAAATCAGTCATGTCATAGCGAGTGGTGGTGAAATAGCAGCAGACAACACGAAACTGACAGCCACTGTCAGCAGCTTGAATGCCAAAGCACATTCATGTGGTTGCATTGTTTACTTTATCTGGCTCACACAAGTAATGCAAATAAGAGAACAAATATAAGACATCATTAGCTTAGTGAGACCCAAAATGCTCATTCAGGCAGCCACCGTCGAGTTTGACGCGCCCCATAGTGTAATAGCAGTACTCAGAGCACGCTTTATGGTTCTGTTAGCAGTCTGCACTGGAAGTCGCAGTCATGTCATAGCGAGTGGTGGTGAAATAGCAGCAGGCAACACGAAACTGACAGCCACTGTCAGCAGCTTGAATGCCAAAGCACATTCATGTGGTTGCATTGTTTATTTTGTTGTCTGGCTCACACAAGTAATGCGAATAAGAGAACATATATAAGACATCATTAGCTTAGTGAGGCCCAAAATGCTCATTCAGGCAGCCACCGTCGAGTTTGACGCGCCCCATAGTGAAATAGCAGCAGTCAGAGCACGTTTTACGGTTCTGTTAGCAGTCTGCACTTGAAATCGCAGTCATGTCATAGCGAGTGGTGGTGAAATAGCAGCAGACAACACGAAACTGACAGCCACAGTCAGCAGCTTGAATGCCAAAGCACAATCATGTGGTTGCATTGTTTATTTTGTTATCTGGCTCACACAAGTAATGAAACTAAGAGAACAAATTTAAGGCATCATTAGCTTAGTGAGGCCCAAAATGCTCATTCAGGCAGCCACTGTCGAGTTTGACGCGCCCCATAGTGAAATAGCAGAAGTCGGAGCACGCTTTATGGCTCTGTTAGCAGTCTGCACTGAAAATTCAAGTGTTGTCATAGCCAATTTTCAATTTATTAATCTGACTCGAGCAAGTAATGCGAATGCAAGCACAAATATTAACGTGATTAACTTTGTTAGCATTTTTTTGTCATATTTACGTACCGGAAAAATGCTCAGTAAAGTTGAAGGTGTTTTAGTGAGTCACTTTGTTCATTACAAGCCGTAGGCAAAGTGACGGACAGATTCAGACAGTGATATTGGGGAAGTAATAAATGGTGAAAGTTGCAAAAGCTCTCACAGCACTGCTTTGCTGGACTCCATTCACTAGGAAACTGCATTTGTAATGATGAAAGCGTCAAGACAAGAAATGATACCCCACTGCACAATGTTATATATGTGTACGACCACATGTGACGGGCAGCAAAACCATCTGTTTATTAAGACTGAATGCAACAACATAGCAAGGTGCTGTTTCACAATATGGCACCTTTTCATGTGCACTTCTGGCAAGCTACCGTATGCACTGATGCTAAACACATTAACAGGGGTAAGAGACGAAGTAACTGTGCAAGCCATGTGATGCTTTTAACATTTTGTATCTGTCAATGTTTCTGTTGTCACAGCTGATATAACTTTCTTTGGTGCAAGTTGGCTAATCACGTTGCGGCAACAGCACAAGAAGCAAGGTCAGAATAGTATGAGAAAACAAAGCAAGGTGACAGACCGAGGAGGCAAGGTAGACAAGATAGAATGGCTTTAATGACATCGAAGAGGCCAGCCCTGCTATTCACAGGACTTGGTGCTTTGAATGAGACGAGTTAATGGAATTGCAAAGAAAGTCGTGGCTGCAGCATGCTTACAAGATAAAATGCAAAAATAAAAGGATAAAAATAGGAATAAATACATACACGTACGCACGCAAGAACTCACATATTCACACACATGGACACAAACGCGAAAACTAAGATCTAAAATACAAAAACGGGCAAAATAACAAATATACACAAACACACAAGAAAACACGCACACACATTTAACGCAGACGCGAGTAGAACTACTAGGAGTCAGTTCACAAGCAGCTGTGCCTACTTGGTCGTACTTTTTTTTAATGCACACATTGGCTCTGGTGCCTTCACTGTCATAGGAATTTTTTAGTAGCGACATACCACGACAAAGCGCAAAGCTGTGTTGTGGGAAAGCAAGTCGAGCGCTGACAGCACAGCTTATGCGCGATTGTATCACAGCAGGCTTTCTACAGCTGGCGCGTGCAGTGAGCGAAGAGTTCTAAGCCACACAGCGACGCGAATACATGCCAAGCTCCCTTGCAACGGCACCAGTGTATCAGTCATAATTTTATATTAGCATTCAGGCTGACATTAAGGAAACAAACACTGCTTCTAAACGCCTGACCGTTAACAATTCAATGACATTCGCTCAAGCAGCGCGTGTTAGTCACTGATTGTTAGCATTGGTGGAAAGCAATCAATCGACGGGGCTACACAACACTCGAACGACGCTGCTAGACGCTCGGCTGTCTTATCAACTGCTGCCAACGATCGGTCGTTTTCACGCTGAGCTGGCAGCAACGAATCTTTGCGTTGGAGGTTGCTTTCACAAATCTTTTCTGTTGAGAAACTGGCAGGTTGGTTTCATCCGCGCACTCTTTTCTCATTTATCCTGATAATGGTTTTGCTCCATCACATCACCACGTCCGACGAGAAACGCAGGGGCACAGTGCACAAACACACCCGCCGCTCACAGTAGGTACCAGACTTTGGCGAACTCTCCTCGTCGTAACTTCACTTAGGAGCAAAACAAAATACCACGGAACAAACACGTACGATGTTTGTTTGCAGCGGTATGTCGCCGTGGGATCCTGTTTCCACACGAAGCGCAGCGTCACCGATGTTCGCTGCAATCTTTCTTCGCCAGCTCACGGCTCAGAACAAACGCACGCGGCACAAATTGTGCATCATAAGCTCACAATAATATTTCCGGCATGACAGACCACCACAAACACCAAAGTTCGAAGCGAGGGCGGCCATGTTAGGCATGTTCTCAGTCGGCGGGGACACCGGCCGTCCGGCTCATGACGTCACCTGAAGTGCGCGTCTATTGGTGCCAGCTCGTGTGCATCCGCCTTTGAGGGGCAAATGCCGCTGTCTTCTAAAGTTGTATCCGACTATACTGAGAGCCCTGTGTGATGTTCACCGTGGCAAAAGGTAGCAGTAGACCTTTTCGGGTGGAAAAGCGACCAGACGGGGAAAGTAGTGCGATGGCGTCGGAGAGGCTGCTGCAGTACATAGAGACAACCACTGACGAGTTAGGAGGAACGGTGGTGTCGTGTCTGACGAGGAGTTCGTTGGGAAGAGAAGCATTGTCGGCGAGCGTCAAATCTGAGTGCGGCGACAGTTCTAATTCGGCCCGTGCGCAATGAATGACGGCATTGTGGCGGGAGAGAAAATCCCAGCCGACGATAACGTCATGGGAGCACGACGACATTACAATAAATTCGATCGCGTATACAATGTCCTCAATGAGAACACGAGCTGTGCACGCCGCTAACGGGTGAATACGCTGTGCGCCGGCTGTGCGGAGGGACAGTCCAGTAAGGGGCATCGTGACTTTCCGAATCAAGCGACAAAGTTTGGCGTCCATAACTGATACGGCGGCTCCGGTGTCCACGAGTGCAGATGTGTGAACACCATCAACAAACACGTCTATCACATTCGTCGGGCTACCCTGAGGACTTTCGCGTTTCGCCGGCATCGCAGCCCTTGCCTCGTGGACTGCGACGATTAGTTTTCCTCTTCCCGAGCTGCGGGACGAGGCCATATCGGTGATAGCGAGCGTCGGCGTGGAGAAGGTGAGCGGCGGGTATTGGACGTTGGGCGGAACGTAGGTGACGATGCCGAAGGGTCGTCGTAATATGGGCGGGGAGAACCGACCATACGATTTGGCGCGTATGCTGTAGCGCTAGGCGACTGCACGCGATTACAGTAGCGTGCGACGTGACCTGCGTAGCCGCACGCAAAACAGATAGGCCGGTTGTCAGCTGTACGCCACCTATTCTCTGTGTTGGGCCCCGTCCATGTAGGAGGACGCGTTGCGCGGGTCGGCTGGTGATATGGCGGCATGGCGGGCTGTGGTCGGGGCACAGTGATGACGTCGGCGTAAGTGAGAGGCCCACCTTGAGGGAAGGGGTGGGGCCTGGCGACGACTTCCGCGTAGCTGAGTGGTGCAGCCGGAGAGATCTGTTGGGGCGTGGCGACGACTTCAGCGTAGCTGAGTGGTGCAGCCGGAGAGATCTGTTGGGGCCTGGCGACGACTTCAGCGTAGCGGAGAGGTGCGGCCACAGGAACATGGTGGTGGCGCTCAGGCATAATCTCATTGAGTTCGTGCACAATGGCGCGGCGGAGCGGGGGCTCAAAACTTGACGTCGACTCTTGTACGGGTGGCGGTTGTGCAAAGGACATCAAGGAGAGCTGGCGTGCAATTTCCTCGCGCACGAACGCTTTCATTTCTGTCATCAACTTTGACTGCTAAGAAATGGCCGACAAGCCAGCGAGGTGTTCGTCGCGTGATGGAGGGCGACGGGTCAACGACCGCTGCCTGTGTAGCTCGTCGTAACTTTGGCACAGTGTAATGATCTCTGCCACAGTCCGAGGATTTTTGGCAAGCAGCATGTTGAAGGCATCGTCTTCTATGCCTTTCATAACATTCCTGATCTTATCAGACTCCGACATGGTCGCGTTCACTTTCTTGCATAAGTCGAGGATGTCTTCGATATAACTTGTGAATGATTCTCCGACTTGCTGAGCTCGTTCCCGCAAACGCTGTTCGGCGCGCAGCATACGAACAGCACAGCGACCAAAAACATCCACAAAAGATGTCTTGAAGCCCGACCACGTCCGAAAATCGGTTTCATGGTTGTTGTACCATAAGCTGGCAACCCCGGCGAGGTAGAAGAGCACGTTGCTGAGCTTAGCTGTCTCATCCCATTTATTGTGGGCGCTTACCCGCTCGTAGGTCGTGAGCCAATCCTCAACGTCGGTGTCATCCGCGCCTGTGAAGATAGCAGGGTCCCTGTGGCGAGGCACACCAGAGCAAGGTGCTGGTGCAGGGGGAGGCACTTGTTGGGAGGCTTCTTCAGGCATGGTCGAAGGTACGGTGCGGGATCGAAGTTCCAGGTTGCAGGTTTTGAGGGCGCAGCACGCTCCACCAATTGTAAAGGGTTTATTAGAGATCGGAGCAGCGCAGCGTCGACAGTCAAATGAGCCACAGCCTTCAAGCACGAGCGCCGTTGCGAGCCAAATCGCTGGACCCACTAGCGTCTCTCTTCGCTACCATATATATATATATATATATATATATATATATATATATCATGTGATAGCATTGATAATCTGATGGTGTGGACGTATATATATATATATATATATATATATATATATATATATATATATGTAACTGGATTTTTCAATGGGCCAAGCGTATTTAGGAAAGTCAGAAGCACAACTTCGCGGTTATCTTAGGTTTAATATTTTCCCAATAGTTTCGGTCGGTGGACCGACCTTTTTCAAGGGATACAGGAAAATCTTGCAACAGTCTTTTTATATCTTCAGGCAGAGAAAGAAGGCGCCAAAAAAAGGTGAGAAAGGAGAGATATAGAGATATATGACAAAGTTGAACATGCAAAAAAAAAAAAAAGGAGAGTTAAAGGAAAGACCCCAAGACCTGGTCGTGCCAGACAAAGCAGAGGGCAAGGTCGCTGTTAAGCGTGTTTCACATGCACAATTGACGGACACGCCTGTCAAGTTAAGTTGAACATGCAAAAAAAAAAAGGGAGGGAGGGAGGGAGGGAGAGTTAAAGGTAAGACACCAAGACCTGGTCCTGCCTGACAAAGCAAAGGGCAAGGTCGCTGTTAAGCGTGTTTCACATGCACAATTGATGGACACGCCTGTCATGTTAAAAAAAGGAGAGAGAGAGAGAGAGTTAAAGGAAAGACACCAAGACCTGGTCGTGCCAGACGAAGCTTAGGGCAAGGTCGCTGGTAAGCGTCTTACACATGCACAATTGGCAGACACGCCTGTCATGTTAAGTTGAGCATGAAAAAAAAAAAGAGGGAGAGTTAAAGGAAAGAGAGTTAAAGGAAAGACCCCAAGACCTGGTCGTGCCAGACAAAGTAAAGGGCGAAAGACGAGAAACACGAAAGAAGAAGAAATAACCTGCAAATGTAGTAACAGCGTGGCGAAATCAGCATGAAATTGAAAAGCAAGGGCAAAACACGAAAAACACGAAATACGAAGAAGCAGCCTGCAAATATGACAGTAACAGCCTGGCGAAATCAGCATGAAGTTGAAATTGAAAAGCAAGGGCAAAACACGAGAAACACGAAACAAGAAGAAATAACCTGCAAATATAATAGTAACAGCGTGGCAAAATAAGCATGAAATTAAAAAGCAAGGCACAATAATGTGGGTGGTTCGGTCCGCTCCCCCACTGCGGTAGTGGGCATTCTTTCGACATCACACACGTGTTCGGCTTGCCCATGCGGGGATTAATTTCTGATTTTAGCTAATTTAACTTATGGACAAAGAAACGAGAGGTTTCCCATGTGTTCATTTATGCCGTGCGTGATTGTTCTAAATTTGTGGATAAAATATGACTCTCTTTGTTCCCGTTCACGAGAAGAGCGGAAGCCTGACTGGAGAAGAGTGACACGTATTTTATCAAATGAATGCTCAGGCAGACTGATATGCTTTGAGAATGGGAGATGTGGTAGTGCGCGGGTGTGAGCTCTGTGGTTGTTTAGACGGAGTCTGAACGCGGTTCCAGTCTGGCCTATATACTGTTGGTCGCAGACTTCACAATGGAGCATGTAGATCACATTGCTGCTGTCACAATTTAGAGGTTCCTTAATTTTGAATGCGAAATCAGAGGAAGTAGCCTTAGCAAGACAGGTTGAAGTCATGTGCTTACAGACCTTGCAGCGGGGTTTACCACAAGGTCTGCAGCCTGATTCTATGTTTTGAACCGTGGTTGTCCTAGCTCTGACGAGGATATCTCTTAGATTTCTTCCCCGGCGATAGACAACTCGGGGTGGCTCTGTGAAAATTGAAGACAAACGTGTGCTCTGCTGAATGATATTAAAGTGTTTGGCTAGGATGTTGTTCACGTGCGGTAATGTAGATGAGTAGGTGAGGATAAGGTTGGTTTGGTTTTTCGGATGGCGGGGCTTTGAGCCAGTCAAAATTTCATTTCTGTCTAAGGCTTGTGCTCGGCTTATAGCATCATCAACAATACGTTCCGGGTAGTGCTTCGCCACCAGGGCCGTTCTGAGTTCCTTTGCATGACATTGGAAGTCTTTCTCGTCAGAGCAGATGCGGCGGTATCGGTGGGCCTGTGAATACGGGATGGCTTTCTTGCAATGTTGTGGATGGCTACTTTTGAAATGAAGATATTGGTGGCGGTCTGTTGGCTTTTTATATAAGGTTGTGAATATGCGATTATCTTTAATTTGTACCGTGACATCAAGAAAGTTTACAGCTGATTTAGAATAGCTGTAAGTGAAAGCGATTGACGGATGAACTGAATTAAAATCTGCTACAAATTTAAGGAGACTTTCTTCGTCGTGGTGCCAAATAAAGAATATGTCGTCTAAGAACCTTTTGTAGATGAGCGGCTTCAAAGGTCTGGCCGCAAGAAAAGGTTCTTCAAGTGATGCCATAAAAATATTCGCATAATTAGGAGCCATCTTCGTGCCCATTGCCGTTCCGCTTATCTGGAGGAAGTGTTTCTCGTCAAATTCAAAGTTATTGTATCCTAGTACTAACCGCAGTAGCGTTGACAGCGTGTCCTCGTCTAGACCTACAAGCGTGTTTGCGTTCATGTAAGCGTTGACTGTCGCGCCAATGCCCTCTGCTTGTGGTATGTTTGTGTATAGGGATATTACATCCATTGTCACCAGGAAGCTTTCTTCGGGGATCTCTAGTCCAGTTATTGTGCGAAGAAATTGGTTGGTGTCCTGAATGTAAGATGGAATGGTCGGGACTATGTCCTTAATTATGAAGTCTAAGGCACTTGAAATTCTTTCTGTTACCGTGCCGTTGCTTGAGACAATAGGGCGACCGGGGTGGTTAGTTTTGTGGATTTTGGGTAGCAAATAAAAACGACCAGGGGCTGGCTGAATCGGCAGCATTGCTTTAAGCATATCTTTAGATATTTTCCCCTCCTTGTGCAGTGAATTTAATTCGCGGCATATTTCTGATTCGAACAATTTAGTGGGGTCCTCTGTGAGTTCCGTATAGAATTCCTTATTTTCTAATTGTCGATATCCTTCTTTCAGGTAGTCGACCTTATCCAATATTACTATTGCGCCACCCTTATCCGCAGGTTTAATTACAACATCTGATCGACGGCTCAGTGAGTCCAACGATTTGCGCTCTTCGTACGACAAGTTTTGTCGAAAGGGTTTCACTTTTGAGCATGCTCTCATGATATCTTTTTGGACGGCGGATATATACATTTCCAAATATCTGTCCCTCTGATCTGGTGGTGACCAATTTGTTCCTGATGCTCCGGGGAATGCTGTTCGGCTGGGTTTATCATGAAAATATTCCCGCAAGCGAAGATTTCTGGCAAAATTATCCAAATCCTGATAAAACTGAAACTCATTAAATTTACCGCTTGCCGGACAGAATGTAAGGCCTTTAGCAAGAAGACTAATTTCGGAGGCCGTTAACCGGGCAGATGAAAGGTTAACTACCGTTGTTTCTACGCTGTTATTACTTGTGGTGGTCGCAGGGACGTTCGCGCTGATGGAAATCGTCTGAGGTATGCCATCCCGCTCTAACTTCCGACGCTTACGCTCTTTTGTCTCCCCTATTTTCCTATTTTCATACTCAACTAGGTCGTTTCCCTCTATTTCGCTGAGATCTGATTTGCATTTCAGTGAGTGTTCAGCTTGTTCAAGTTCGTGAGATTTGCGTTCACTGTGGTCAATAATTATTTTCATGAGATTAAGCGACGCTTCATGGAGTGTTTTGTCCCACTGTGCCCGCTCATGCCGATCTAGTGTTGTCATTGCCGGATTTAGCTTTAGACACAAGCCTTTTGGTACCAAATTAGAAGCTGCATATGACTTAAGCGTCGTGCTGTGAAGATTGTACTTTACGCGTTTCTCAATCGTTTTCCTGATTTGCTGAAATGCACGTGACCGTGGTTTAGGGGAGCGGACCGTACCTGAACCCTGAAATTGTCAGTTCTGCCGTGGCTGCGTCGGTCGCCGAGTGACGTCCGCAAAGCTTCGCAGGTTGTAGGCCATCTGAGGCGGTCCTGGAGGGGTGGTGGACTTCTGGGCCTGGGGTGGTGGTGTGCGCGACGAGTCGACATTTGTGGCACGCTGTGGAGTGCCGGAACTCGCGGTGGTCGCCATGCCGGCTGGCGGTAGAGTCTGCTGGCGTGGATGCCAGCGGCTTGTCTTGGTGGTCAGCAGGCGTCTGTAATGAAGCGCCAGCATCGCCACGCCTTCAAAGCTGGGATGGAGACCGTCTGCGGCCAGGACCCTCCAAGGCGGCATCTCTTGGAAGACGTGGTCTAGATAGAAGACCCCGCGTCCCAGCTCTCTTCGGTGGCAGAGGCGGCGCACCTGGTTCACATATCGGGACGCTTCTCTGTTGAACCAGTGGACGAACCGCTTGTTCGCTCCGTGGCGGCGGCGGTTGAGGGCTCGAGGCAGTGGCAGGCTCAGGCAGATCTCTGCTTGTGGTCGTTGTTGGCGAATATTCTTCACGAGTTGTGTCAGCTCCTCCAGGGCTTGCGTCGCTCCATTATCCGCAATGTCTATGGTTCCCACATGGAGCACCAGTTTCGGCACTGTTGGTGCCACATGCTGAAGGAGACCTGGAACATCGCGGAACCTTGCGCCGCTGTAGCACACGAAACCTGGTGTTCCGGGTTCGACGGGGTTGAAGTTCTCGTGGACGTACTTGATGGTCGAGTCTCCGATTATGGCACAACTTATCGGAATGCGAGGAAAGCGAAGAGATAACCGCTTGGAAGTGGAGTAGTTGGCAGCCATTGCTGTAGAAGTAACTGGATTTTTCAATGGGCCAAGCGTATTTAGGAAAGTCAGAAGCACAACTTCGCGGTTATCTTAGGTTTAATATTTTCCCAACAGTTTCGGTCGGTGGACCGACCTTTTTCAAGGGATACAGGAAAATCTTGCAACAGTCTTTTTATATCTTCAGGCAGAGAAAGAAGGCGCCAAAAAAAGGTGAGAAAGGAGAGATATAGAGATATATGACAAAGTTGAACATGCAAAAAAAAAAAAAAGGGAGGAATGGTGGCAAAGGAATGGTGGCAAAGGAAAGTTGTGCTTCTGACTTTCCTATATATATATATATATATATATATATATATATATATATATATATATATCCTTTGAGTTAATGCACGCCGCATGAACATGCTGTTTCTGTCCATTTTCAATAGGTGGTTTGAGTTGCTAATTTATAATAGACGTGCGTGTTTGTAGCTTAGATTACGTCTTGACAGGTAATACAGTCGTTATTCGCTTCCACTTCATTTCAATTCTTCCTCGGAAAAGGTCACATGCATATTCTCACCAACATTTAATAATTTTGTGGGGTATGCATCCCGAAGAAGGGACTCATATGGCCGCTGCGTTACGCCATACAGGTGGGCACCGTGTAAATTTGGCGAGTATAATGAACTGATTTATCTTTTTTTAGGGGGGAAGGGAGGGGGG
Source organism: Dermacentor silvarum (assembly GCF_013339745.2). NCBI lineage: Eukaryota > Metazoa > Arthropoda > Arachnida > Ixodida > Ixodidae > Dermacentor > Dermacentor silvarum. The sequence continues at coordinate 18,320,696 of NC_051155.1, read as the reverse complement.
AGGCTGAGTGGGTAAAGCCGAAATACTAATACCGCCAAAGGAATGGTGGCCGCGCACAAGCCAAGCTGTTGCCGTCGTGAGGAAGTCGCCGGCCCGGTGGTCGGCAAAAGGGCTGGCCATTTACAAAAGCCAAGCCTGGACCGACCCACAAAGGGCCGTTTACTTTTTAACTGACCACGGGCGTCGGCTTTCGCCTTGTTCGCCTTGTTGGCTTTCGCCTTTCGCCTTGTAACGCAACAAGGTTTTGGCCTTGTTGCGTTACAAGAGTGAAACACCTGTCGAACTTTTCATTTCTTTAGTACACTACGGCAAGTGAGAACCGCCGTAATTGCCTCAGCGTTGTTACCGGTGCGGTAATATCAATCAGCGGGAAGTTTCATGGGGTCCGTTCGAACGATTGCTGGGTTCGTTTTCTTGTCGCTTGCACAATCATGTGACCACACGCATGCATTGGTCGCGTTATCGCTTCTAAACAAAAGTAAAGCCTTTTCAGGAACACGTCAGTGACACTGACATAACAAGCGCCGTGAGCGTGCATGAAATGGAAACATATGCACTGCCGATGAGCAATAATCCGTCGTTAAATGAATAAAAGAAAACAATAATAAAAAAGTGAGCTCCAATCCATGTTGTGAAGCAGGCTGGCCAGCGAAGCTGTGGTGTCGCCTGTTCCGATCGACCAATGTGACGTAGCCTTGAAATGGGTCCTGCTGGGCGTGAGCACGACGCCGTTGTGCGTATTGATTTTGCTATTCCTTCCGTCGCTCATCACATTCGCGCTGCTCTTCAGCCACCTTAACTGCGCGTGTCTTGCTTTGGGCAGGAACCGCTGGTTCTACCTAGCCTGAGCACGACGCCGTTGTGCATATTAACGATGCTGTTCCCGTCGCCGCTCGAGTACACGTTGCTCTTCGGGGGTCCGAACTTTGCGTGGCCTTTCCGTAGCGCTATTGCAGCACAAATGAAATCAGTTGCTAGGCGGGTTCTTGTTTTACGTATCACTACGTAATTACGTCACTCCCTGCTTCGTATGCTACAGTTGCCGCTTCCTGGCAACTGCAGCTTATGCAACCATAATCTTCACTGGCAAACGCTTGCGGCGAACGTTATGCACGAAGTCGAGCCTTTCTGGTTGTTTTCTTTATTTGCCTCGCACCGCCGGTGTCTCCGCTGCCGTAAAGCCCTTCAATGTCTAAAAATAGTGTCAACCACCCGTTCCACGGTACCGCTCGGCGCGGCCAGCGCGATCTCAACAGTGGCGCCGCGCATGCGGACTCTGCCGTAGCAGACGACGGCTCACGCGCTACCAGAGGAAATCCGCGGAAAGCTTCGTTCGAGCCCTACGGAGCAGACTTTGAGGCGAGATTTTGCTTCGTCAGTCAGGAACTGGCCTTAATAATGCCGGTTTGGAAGCAGCAATACGACCATGCGAGAAGGCGCATTACCAAGTGTGCAGCAAGATTTTGCGCTCGCCGGATTTGGTAAACAAAAAACACAAAGCCGTTTGACATCGCCTTGTCGGTTGCGGCAATTGAAGGCGCAGCAGCACGCGGTCACATTGAAGTTCTTGTCCCTAACACATTTGAAACGTTTGCGCGTACAGCAATTTCGTCGCACAGGTCCGAGAATGGCGGTTGGAGCGTGCTGGAAAGAAAAAAAAATGTGCAAAAGCGCAACGCGTGCTTCCACGTGGCACTGATTGGCCAATGGGGGAGCGGAGGAAGCTGGTGCGACAGGAAGCGGCGAGGAGGAAACGCCGGGGCGAGCGCGATGGCGGCAAAACCTAAGAATGTCGCTACTTTGGAAAGATTGAGGGGCTTTACGCTGCCGCGGATGCGAGGGCCATCTGGTGGTGCTGTAAGGAACCCAGCGGTGCACGCGGCGTGAGCCTTCCGTTGTGATTGGTTGAATTTTCTGTCTACGGAGATGCATTGATCCCGAGATCTTTGTCATATGCACTTTCGCTGTAAAAAATTCAAGGACACCTAAGCAATTTAACGCCACTGAGCGGTCCTTCGAGTGACCAACTCCTCGCGGGCAAGCGGGCTCATTGAGACGCTTCGCGCATGTTGATTTTGCCTGACCGAGGCGCAGTTAGAGCTTGTGCGAACAAGGAACGCGTGGATAAGACAGGCTTTCCATAATGAGAGGGAGGGTAACGTAGCGCAACAGCAAGTAGCCTCGTGGCAATGCCCTCTCACCTCAATCAATACCGTGGCAGCATGTGTTCCCCCCTTTCGCCCGCTCTGATACGTCGAGGCCCGAGCCAGCAAGCGCAAGCCACCGCCAGACGTCGCGTCGCTGCCAGTAGGACGTTAGGTTGGTAGCGAAATTGGTAATTGGAAATTGGGCCGTTGGTAGCGAAATTTCCATTTAGGCAACACATTTTTAAATAAAAATTGTTGAAAATGGGTAAATATCCGAAAACGAAGCTATCAAGTTTACAACTCTGTAACCGAGCAATTAAAATGATCTAACAATTTAGCAATTTTATCTTATACTACATATAAAGTGGACAAAATTGACATATTATACATGGCTATCAAATGTATCACCAATATGTCAGTAGTATTTTTGCAACACACTTGTAAAGGATGTATCGAATTCACGAAAGATATACATTGATGTACCAAATTTGTCCTCTTTGGATTCTCTAACGGATGCAGTTGACAGAACTGCGACATTTGTTCTTTGTACAGAGGTACATATTTGTAAACATCTTGCTATTATTTATTTTTTCAGACCAACGAAATTTTGAAAATAGTTTTACGACATTAAGGCCTTAAATCAAAATTGCGCTTGCAGAAGTCACTTGAATTTCACTTTCTCTATCACATGCAACAAATTTAATTTAAATCGACCGAGCGGCCATCTCAGAAACTCGTTTCTGCGTTTCACACGTATTTGATTAGGTGGCATAGGAGTTGGGCCCGAGGTAAAGCTTCCTTTTAACTGTTGTTTGTAGGATGAAAACATTTTGGCTGTTTCTTTAGTAAAAGTGTGGTAGAAGAGTGGGAACCTTTTTTTCCAGTATCTCTCCAAACGCAGCGTTCATCAGAATGCCCGACTCTTTAGATAAGAGGCACAGTAATTGAAGTTTGCAGCGTCTTTCTGATGCCTTTAAGCGAAACTCCTGTACATTGAAGTGTGTTGTCTCTCTCAGCCACGTGGGTCGGCGGAGGATACCTGAACGGCTCTGCAGAAGCCGTGTACCGGTTGGGCTTGATCCACTGCCAGGCACCTTTCGGATACGCCGTAAGCTTGCTCTTGGGTACGTCCGGAAAAATTTATTCTTTACTTTCCTGCATACTATCCTGCCACACCCCAGCAGCCATGATTTTGTCAACAGGCGTTCAAAGAACGTTTGCAGTAAATATCTTGCTCCCACAGCCTACTCCTTGCAAAGCGCAGTATGCTCAGCTTGCTTTCTCGTCTCGGACGGCAGGACTGGGACACGTAGTCTGCCATAATAATCGTTTGCATTTTCTCTTGTTCTTAGTAAAATCCCTTGTACCGACGAACAAGGATACCTAGCTCAGTAAGCGAAAATCTCATTACATTATAGGAGCAGTGTAGACACAGCAGGGAAGGCCACAGTTTATAGTTGTTCGCTGTGACGTCACAAGGGGCACCGTACCTAACCCCTACTCAGCGACCTGTGCATTCTCACATACACGTCTATTGCACTTGTAGCGCACCTATGCAACTCACCTTAAGTGAAGGTAATACATATAGATCTGACGTTTAGCTGAGCAAGCATTATTTCATTGAGGTGTTGATTTTGATACTTAGTTCTACGTTCAGCTAAAGCAAAAAAAAAAAATGTTGCTGGAAATGCCCATGAAATGGAGCATACACTCGTTCGCCATACAATTGTCATTCACTCCCTCTCTCACAGCGTGTGATTGTGTATGCTTGTGCCCGTGGATAGTCCAACTGCAAAGGTTCTTGTTTATATGAACTATTTATTTAATTCAATCTTAAGCCTCGTTCAAGCAAGATAAAGCGATGCGCGGCAAATAAAAAGAGACAATATTAAGACAGCCGTGCCAAACAGGCACGGATGTCTTTGAACACGTGATTCCGTCATTGAGTACCTTTTGGCCTTCTTTTCTCGCTGGCAGACGATGCGCTGTGAAAATAAAGAAAAGTGTTGTTGTGGCTTCCTGCCCGAATTATTATTTCACTGGTAACGCGATGCTCTCGACCGAAATCTCTGAGGGAACGTCAGTGCCGGTGACAATTCAGAGAATCCTTTTGTTTACGTTAATACCGAAAATACTTGAAGTTGGACCACCCGTGCCCTCTTATGGAGCGATACCCTATTGCGCGTACTTTTTACTATTTTCTCGCAACAGCCGCTAGCTCACATCATCTTTATTGAGTAATCCGTTCGGACAGTGGTTATGTGTTCACAGTGCTACGGGGTTTATTGACAGTTAGCGGGAAGCGCAGTCACGTCGGGTCCAGTGCCGAGCAGTCTCAGTCAAACGCAAGCGCGACGCGAGCTGCTGCGTCGAACGGCAAGAGCGATTCTCTCTCTCTTCGTCATTGCAACAGTATTCTTCGCACAACACTTTGAGAATGTCTTTTTCGTTCAGTGCCTCCTGCTGCTATAATTTTTCTGAACATGCAGCAAAAGTTTAACAAATCGTCAACACTGAAAAATGTAAATAATTCATTGTGGGGTTTAATGTACGTAACTTGCGTAGAGGATTATTATGGACCCTGCATTGGAGGGCACCGGAATACTTTTTGTCACCTAGGATTTTTTGACGTTCTTTCATTCATGGTACAAGATCATTTTGGCACTCCTGTCTCAACGAAATGCGGCCACGCGGTGGACGGGATCGAAGTTCTGACCACGAACTCCGCAGCACAGCCACTGAGCTACTGCGGCGGGTCAACATGCCTAAGCAGCAGTTGTATACTCGTGGACGTGCATGTTCGTAAATTCTTCGCACATATCTATGGTGTGGCTGTTAGCTTGTCAGTGCCTCTGTTTGCCGCTCATACTCGTAGAAGACAAACTTAGACGTCAATGCTTTGCGCCGGTGGGCTCTTGGAGTTTTGTGCTTCGATGAGTTTGTAGTTCGCTTAGGATATTTCAATATGTTTCTTGTGTTGTGAGCAAACGTTGTAGTGAAACAACTTTTTTACTTCCCAAACACATTGTCGGAAATATCTTTACCCGGCCAGCGATTCATTCTCGGTTTATCGGGACAACAATCTGTTCAGACAAGTGCGATCCTTGACCAGACGTCTCCTCGTGTTGTATGAAATGCGCATTTCCACACGCCAACTCTTAAAAAGCTCGGTGTTGTGGTGGCATGAAAAGTGAACGAAAGGACAAAGAATAATTTCGCTTTCATTCAGACTCGTAGGTGCTCATCCCGGATTCACTTCAGAGCTGTGCAGATCTTTTTATCGAAACAGACTAGCTAACTTATAGAACCAACTATTGACCTAGAACAGATAACAACCTATAAATATCGCAGATAGTTTTGACCCCCAACTGGACTGGACCCTGACCGCGCAAAGCGCGAGCTCGCGTTTCGACATTTAGGGACGAAGCTCCTTAGGGTCGAGCCTTGTCCCTCGTCGCGCCGTCGTCCCCACGCTAGTACTCGCCGGTCCCGCTTGAGGCGCAGCTGTGCTCTCTTTCTCTTTCTCTCTCGTTCCCGACGCGTGCTCTCTCTCACTCTCGTCCGTAGCTAGGGGCGCTGCGGTGCACAAGGGCTATGTAGGCATCGGTGCACAAACGATGCCTACATGCTGCTAATGTCCGCTTTTTGATCGCCAGGCAACGTTGGGCCGTAACGTTGTGGCAGCGTTGAGCAGCACATTCACGACGTTGACATAACGTTAACGGAACTTCCTGACAACGGAATCTGGATGTTGCCTTATGTCACTTGAGCTTTCAGGCAACGTACGTATGTGACGTTCAAGCAACCCTCAAATTAGATTGCAGAATATTTGTAGACATACATAACAGCAGTGCTGTCAGCATGACACGGCTGACAGCACCGCAAATACTCAAATTTATACTTGCTTGAGAGATTATGGATTCTAGTAGTTTTCATGTTGCATATGCACGAAAATGCGAAACAAGAATTGGTGAAAAACAGCATTCTTTTACATATATATATCTTGTGTATCTTACCAAGATATCTGTGTATCTTACCTTGTGGCGGTAAGAAACACAAGATATATATAAGTAAAAGAATAGAAAGGTACGTCACTGGTACGTGGTGTTTTTCACCAATTCTTGTTTACATTTTCATGCATATGCAACATGAAAAATACTAGAATGAATAATCTGTCAAAAAAAATATAAATTTAAGGATTTGCCGTGCTGTCAGCAGTGTCATGCTGATAGCACTGCTGTACGGGCAGCTGATTTGTCTTGCACTATATATAGTACCAACTCGCCCTAATCCAGAATCTTTAAAGTGTTTCACATGATGGTTTGCCTGACTTGTCTTGCTGTTGTCTATAGCACAGCATATAGATGCTGACTGCAAGTAAAAGTGCATAATGCAAAGCTACAAAGTGGTTCATAAGAACACTTTTTCATTTTGGCTATAACAGCAAGAGAGCAGCATGCACGTCCAGTGTGCAGAGATTCTCGTATAAAGGTTCTCACAGCAGGAAAGTAAAAATCTCCCGCAAATTTTCATTTTCTTGAAACATCATTTAAGCTTAGGCCACAGAAAAAATCAGTTTCTTTGCTTCCGACTTACTGCCATAAAAATTATGTGTCGGTAGCTGCACGTGCTTTTAAGAAATTGCATAATAGCCAACATCAGCTGCTAAGAACAAACACTAGTATGTAGGAATTGTTTATGCAGGAGGAATATGTGGTGGTTGAATATGCACCCATGAATATGAATTGTTCCACCTTAAATAATAGTGAATATGTCGTAGACCAACCTGGTTATAATGTCAAACCATGCATTTATTTACCGTCTGCTTACATCATCAGATTGGCAAACAAATAATGACACTTAGATAACAGTGCCTTAGAAAAACAACGTGAACAGCACTGATACCACACTTAAATATATTTTTCATTAAACATCAAGGTCTTGTATAGCATATTAAGACCCTCTACTAACAGCTACAACACAATATATGTTGCCTTCCCATTTAGGTCAGACTTCGAATTTTTTTTTCTTTTTTGTCGAGTTCCCTTATTTCAATGGCAGAACACAATTTATACTTCTTAATAACAGCACAAATACTGTCCTTCCTCACTTTGTAATGTACAAAAACACAGCACAGTACCACTGCGGTTGGATACTATGTCCTGCCAAGCATCCAACCGGTCTTTTTGCCTAAGCTTGCAGCAAGTGTAAAGTAGTCAACACAGCCCAGGGGATAGAATAACTAAGTCATCCAAGCACTGACGGCCAGCCTTCACTTTTGCAGAGGATGGTCAGCAGCACAAGCGATGCACACATGCTTCCCTCGGTGGCTTCACTTGCATCCAGAGACCTTACTGGTTTCCAAGTCAATAATGCGGTAACCTGCAGATACATGAATTACATCAAACTATGAAGTGCCATCTGAAAAACTGAAGTGCGCCATGTTTACTGTGAAAACAGGCTATAAAAATGCTTACAAACAACTTAAGCTTCACATAACTGTGAAACAAGCAATAGTGACCTGACGCAGAAGAATCATGCAAAACATTAAAAGCAAATTTCAGTAAAACCTAACGATTATAGCCATAAGTTTGGACACAAGATTAAGAAAAGCACAATAAACAATACCCACAACTTCATTTATTGCGCTAAGCAGTTAAGACGTTGCTATCAATATATTCCTTTAACATAAAACTTCCTTGCAATGCCACGGCTGCTTGTTACGTCCAGTTCAGTCTTGGAAGAAAATAATAATTAACAAATGAAGTTAATGCTCTACCGCGGTACCAAAACCGCATTTCATTCGTGACGAAAGTTCCAATGAGCGAGTGATAATTTTGTCTTGTTGGTACAACATATTGGTGAATTGCAGCACAGATATTTACAACAGAAAAGACGAGGCAATAGAGATGTGCTAACTTCCAACAAAAAGCTGTATTTTCGGCGACCCATGTTTATAGCCGCCACTCATCACATTGCACAAGCATAATTCACACCATTAGGAACGTCAATTCTGTGTCGGATAGGTGTACAGATGCTGACACGCACAGAGCCAAGTCGCGCAATCTTTTCAGCCTCAATAATTTCACGTGTTATTTGATCACTGCTTCTGCTGACAACAGTACACCGAGCAAACAATGGTTCACAGGCACACGAACTGCAACATGCAAGCCAACTGTCACACACGTTTTTCTTGACATTGTATGAGTGTTCTCACAGCCCGTCATTGATGCAGCGTCCTGTTTGACCTATGTACTGTTTACCAAAAGAAAGAGGGGTGCACTAAACCATGTTGCTAACATAGGTGACGAACGGATTTTTGTGCTTTTTGCTACACTTGTGTGCTGCGCTGCCACATTTCCTTTGATTACACAACTTTATAAGCTTCTGAGGTGCAGAGAAGACAACTTTAACTTTGGAACGATCTGCAGTTTTCATGATACTGCAGCTTATGAATGTATGGTATGACAGCCACTTTGTCTGTCAGATGCAGTGACCCCATGGCAACCACTCGGTGCATGCGCTTTTCAGAGCACAGGTCATGTGGTCACTGCATCGGACAGACATAAAAACTGGCCGTCATACCCTACATTCATAAGCTCCTACAATATCAAGTAAATTGCATATCATTCTAAAGTTGTGTAATCAAAGGCAATGTCCCATCACGCCAGACATATGTAACAAAACACTAAATTCTGTTGGTCACCTGTGTCAGCAACGTGGTTTATTGTATCCCAATTTCTTGTGGTAAACAGTACATAGGTCAAATGGGACACTGTATCAATGACCGGCTGAGAGAACACTCATATATAGAATGTCAAGAAAAACGTGCGTGACGATAGGCTTGAATGTCATTGCAGGTCGTGTGACTGTGCACCGTCGTTTTCTCAGTGTACTGTTTCCAGCAGAAGCGGTGATGAAGTAACACGCGAAATAATTGAGGCTGAACAGATTTCGCGACTTGGCTCGGTGCGTACCAGCACACCATCTGTACACTTCTCAGACAAAGAGTTAACTTTCTTCCTAAGGGTGCGAATTGGGCATGTTCAATCTGCTGACTGACGGCTATAAACATGGTTCGGCGAAAATAAATCTTTTTATTAAAGTTGCCACATGTCTGTCGTCTTGACTCTTCTGTCGTTGCCTACATCTGCACTGCAATTCACCTATAATTTTGTACGTGCATAGAAACTACTGGCTTGAGAGACTATAGAGGGAAATGGGGTAAATAAAGGAGAAAGGGAGAAATCACAAAAATGATCCATCCATGCCTCATGTATGAAGTCCCAGACGGAGTGTGCTGGTCTGGGCTGGTTGGTACATCATTAGGACGGGAACACACAGCGCTAGGACGGGACGAAGTGTGTACGACAGACAAGGAGTGGAGTGTCGCATGGACTGTAGTGTCGAAGTAGACTGTAGACGTGGACTGTAGTGAAGGACTGTAGTGTTGTTATTGAGCATTCTCCTTTTTTTTAACTCCCAATGTGCAGCTTCAGATATGTCTACGACGGGCTTCCGTCGAACCCTCGATTTCATGTCTACACAATGTCTTTGTAGCCTGAGGAACTCCCACACTAAATGTTTTGTCATCAGTCGAGCGCCTGAGTGGCATGTCGAGCAGGTAACTGGTGTTGTAGCACTTGCATCTTAGTTGGGCGAGTCGTCAGCTTTGTGAACTTCCATGATATATTTCTGTGGTTCCTCACTATAGCAGTACAATATGTTATGGCATTAGCTTTTCTTGAAAAGATGCCACTTGGCAAGCCCGTATTTTATCAGAGAATAGCTGGGGCGCGCCTTAGCGAAAAAAAGGAACAGCAAAAGGCAGTTTTATGTCGGCTACCTTCACAACAATACAACAAAAATTGACATATATATATATATATATATATATATATATATATATATGTATATATATATATATATTTGAATGAAGTGGAAGCACAAGCTCGGTAACACGGGGAAAAACGGGGAAAAAAGAAGAGGAAGTGGATAGAACAGCCGGCCCAGTGAACGGGTGCTGTGTCTTTGTCTCCTGTTCTTTTCTTTACAATGGCGCAGTCGGCTAATACTGAGACTTCGGAAGATCTGGCCCCGAGCATCGCAGGCGGACGGACCGGGACCGCATTCGTCGCCGCAAGTATTCGCCACATCATCTGGGGACGGCGTCCAGGCCTCCTCAGTGGCTCTCGCGAACGACGGCGCTAGTGAGCTCAACCAAGCCCTCTCTGCTGTCTCAAAACGACTTCAGACAATGACCGACGCGTTTGCGTCAGTCGTCGGACAAAGCACACTTTCACTGCAAGCACCGACGACTCTTCCTGATTTCTATGGTTTCCACGAGGACCCTGTAACTTGGGTGCGTACCATAGAGTCTGTAGCTAATCGCTACGCGTGGACAGACGCCGTGAAGAGGTCCATGGCATAAGGTAGTCTCCGAGGTGCAGCTCAGGCTTGGAATTTGTTTGAAGGACGAGCCTATCCAACTTGGTCCAGCTGGACCGCGGCGCTGCTCTCTGCTTTCGAGAACTTGCCAAGCGCCTATGACACTCGCTTTATGCAGATGCGGTCACTCCATCAAGCTCCAGATGAAGACATAGCCGAGTACATTTACGACAAGCTGTGGCTCCTTAGCACCTGCAACCTTACCTGGGCTTCCCCAGCGGCCAAGCAGTATGTCATAGATGGCATCCACGACTCCACGCATGCTGTCGTCCTGTCCGTGCATGCGTTAGAGACAACGCCTGACGCTTTCGTCCGCAAAGCTTCAGTGCTACAGGACACAGCTAAACGGCGTGGGGCTGCCACCACACAGCCGTGTGCTACTTCTCAAGTTCCCCTGATGCAGTGTGGAAGCCCCTTCGTTGGCGACGCTAGCCACTGCACTAGCGACGGGGTGCAAGACAAAAGACAGCAAATGCGATACCAGAGCAGCACAAGGCCGTTGGTGTCAATTCACGTCGACGGTATCGGAGAGATGACGGCGCTTGTAGACACAGGCGCTGAGCGTTCAGCGCTGCTTCGGCGGCACGCGTCTGCCAATCTCCATCCCTGGACTCAGGCACCCTTGCGATGCCTAGGGGGAAACGCACAGCCAGCAGGCACCATTGACCTGCGGCTACACACAACCGCTGGTACAAAGCGACGTGCCCGTCTTCGACGACTTGCCTGCCGACATCATTCTTGGCGCGGACTACGTCCTTGCTAACGACGTGCAACTGAACATTGAGGGCGGTAAAGTTATGCTGCAGGGGCGTAGCCAGAAAATTTTTTCGGGGGGGGGGTTCTCCGGCCCGACCGGGGGGGGGGGGGGGGCAAGCTTCTGCTTTGCTCTACGTCACGTGATCGATAATAAATATCGGTAGTTTAAGCAGACTCTATACATGTATATGAAAGACATGGGATCCCCCCCCCCCCTCGCGTGTGCTTGTGCTTGTGCAGACATTATGTAAAAAGTAAAGTAACTTCATTGACATACAGTAAGTACGACAGGTACAGTGGGCGTTTGGACCAACGGTCTCTCATCGCGCCACTGAATGGACCAGTCTTCGAAAACGCATCATTGAGACGACCCGTGCGATCGGAGAAGACATCATTAATTGTTAATTTCCGTTAAGCGTAGATGGCGTTGTCCTCGTCGGGGCGAAGTGCGTTTCACAAGTCAAGGACGGCTATACGCGTGAAAATGCACGTGTGACCAGGGGCCGTATTCTGAAACGTTCGCCTAGGCGAAATCACCGTGCACGCTGATTGGCTATTTGAGCAAAATTGAATGACGTCGGGCTCAACCACCCAATCAGCTCATCTAATTTTGCTAAAACAGCCAATCGGCACACGCCTGAAAGCGAAAAAAGAAATTTCGCCTAGGCGAACGTTTCAGAATACGGCCCGAGGCTATACCTACTCCCATAGCAATAGCTTGTTCGCTGCGTCTTTAATTGCGCTAGAAAACTTAAATACGCGAAAAAACGCGTAAGGCTTTTTTTTTTTACGCTTTCGTCGCCCTGCTCCCTCATACGAGAGGGTTGCATTTCCTGCGGCCATGGGCTGCTGTGTCTTCCGCTGTGTGCGAGCGTGCTGCCGTCATTTGCCTTTACGTCAACAGATTCAGAATTGTACAGAATATTTCACCGCACAGCATAGATATGGCATGTGTACGCATTTTAAGTAGTGCGTGCAACTCATTTCTGCTTCACTTACGCCAGTGCAAACAGGAAGCGGCCTTGTACCTCACAGAATCTCGACTGATTGGTGTACTAGTGATGCAGGAATGAACTCCGGTCTTGTTCAGTGCATCGTGCATATAATCAATTTCTCAGGACGCGTGAACTCCAACGAGAACTGTCAGCGCCTGCAACAAGAGTTTACTTACGCTATGCTGCGCACAGCAGTAATTCATGCATGCTTGTCGGCTGTCTGTTTCGTGCATTCTGTTGCGAGTCGGTGGAATTTCACTGCTGTCATCAACCCCTTCGTGTGTACATTGCTGGTTTGGGATCCCACAACACAACAGTAATTACCATGCCTTCCGTAGCGGCGCAATCGCAAACAAGAGACGTTTCTCGCGCAGACTAAGCCTACGTTCACACACTTGGAAAGCGGCAAGCGGGCAGAAAGGCCAAAGCGTCCGGAAAGGCCAAGGCGGCCGGAAAATTTTTTCCGCGCCTGTCCAAGTTCACATTTGTTTTGCTACCGCCGCGGCCGCCGCTACCGTTTTCGTCCAGATCCATCTCGTCTGCGTACGTTTGTCGCCGTGGTGGCGCTCATTATCGCATTATTTCGAGCGGTATGTTCATTCTTTCAGACACATACCGTCATCAAAAGTGATCAATTTACGCAACTTCGCGTGTCATCTGCGACCTTCGGTAAATTCCTCGTTGGCGTTCCGTAATTCTCCTCACACGGGCGCGGTAGCGCTGAGTCACAGGTTGGTGCCTAGGCGTGATAATATTTCTTTAATAGTTTTTATTTACAAGTTGTAATAACATTTCATCATTTCGTATTGTCGGTGCCTCCAGGACACCGAAGGGGCGACGGGAACACCACAGCTAAAACCTGGGCTGGCCCTTGTGTTGGGGCTCGCCAAAGCCTGCGCGTCCTACGTGAGACCTACGCTCCCAATCTATCGTCGCGACGAGAAAAGCACCCCGCGACTTCTGCAACATACCGTACACGTGCGAGCAGAATTATGGAACGCCAACGAGGAATCTGCCTAACTATTGTCTGCCGTGGAAGTGGAAGAAGAAATGGCTTTTATACTTCTGCCTACTTGTTTTCTAGAAATGGACAATGAATAAACGGAAGACGCGGACACCTCGGAAACGGCGGTGGTGGGTTCGCCTGGCTTTGCAAAAGCGCTATAAGTTGGGTCACGCCAAGGCTTCGTTGCCGCACCTCCGGACGCGCGACGTTGAATACTATCGCGAGTATTGCTGACAGTACGTTTTAGTGCCACTCTTGTAGTAGAGCAAGGGCTGGTTCTTGATCGTGTCAATCAGCATTACAGCCTACACTTTTGGTGCCATGTTCAATTTTACGACCGGTTGTTTACATGCTAGTGTAGCTTCCAGTGAAGCAAAACGACTTTCCGCCGCGTTTCCGCTTCGCCATGGCGAAAAAAATCAGCCCGAGACCGATTTGGCTCGCTGCCTGTTTTTCTGCCTGTTTTTCCGCCTAGGCGGGCGGATTTTTCCAAGATTTTGCCGCTTCCGACAGCTTCGAGACCAAGTGTGAACGTAGCCTAAGATCGTGCGCGAGCGCGGCCTAACCGGCACCTGAAGGGAAGCGGCGGAAATGTATACCGGATATTTCGACCACCTGGGGTCTTTCACGTGCACCTAAATCTAAGTAAACGGGCCTCGACCGTTTTCGCGATCATCTAAAATGCGGCTGCCGCATTTGTTGCTTCATTTGTTGCGCATTTGTTGCGCATTTGTTGCTTCAGAATGCGGCCGCCACATTCTCGCCCAAAACTTCACAGAGAGTCAAAGCCTTGACAAACACCTTGACAGTTTTTTCCATACGCAGACATGATTCGCTGTAAATTACCAACCCAAACGGAAGCGCCCAGGAATGAACTTGTGATAGTTGCACCGGTTTCATGAAAAATGTCAGCGCGAAGCGACGAGAACTAAAGGTGGGTAAGTGTGTGTGTTTGGGGGGGGGGGGTGCGGAAAAAATTTCGGGGGGGGGGGGTTTGAACCCCCCCAACCCCCCCCCCCCTGGCTACGCCCCTGTTATGCTGCGATCCACAACCTCCTGCGCGCCTCCGACTGAGTCACAGAGAGGTGAGCCTTCCGGCAGGAAGACCCTTTCTAGCGTTCTCGAGCAACATCGCGCCCTGTTTGCCGACAACAATGCACAACTACCCGGTACTGACTTGCTTGAGCACCGCATTCCGACAGACAGTCACCCACCTATATGCATACCAATGCGACGGTATGCTGAACGTGAACGGTCTGTCATTGCCGAACAAGTAAGTGAGATGCTGGCTGCTGGCGTGATTAGACCGTCGTGCAGTCCTTGGGCCGCACCTGTTGTCCTTGTTCGCAAGAAAAACGGCTCTTTGCGGTTCTGTGTTGATTATAGAGAGCTCAACAAGCATACTATACCGGACTCCTACCCACTGCCCCGCATTGACGATGCCATCGATACAGTACGGAATGCAAGATTCTTTTCGTCGTTAGATCTGCGGGCTGGGTATTGGCAAATCAATGTCGCAGAAGAAGACAAATTTAAAACCGCGTTCCGTACACCTTCAGGCCTTTACGAGTTCAACCGTATGCCCTTCGGCTTACGGACAGCTCCCAGTACGTTCCAGCGTGCTATGAACACTGTGCTGGGTCCGCTTAAGGATCATGGCTGTGTTGTGTACCTCGATGATATCTTAGTTGTGGGCACAACAGAAGAAGAACATCTTCGAAACCTAGACGAAGTTCTTGAGAGGCTCTACAACGCTGGATTCCGACTAAATCATGAGAAATGCCAATTTGGACTTACGGCCATCTCGTATCTGGGTTACTCCATCTCTGAGAAAGGCGTACAGCCTCTCCCTGAAAGGATATCAGCCGTTACGAACTTCCCCACTCCGACGTGCATTAAGCAGCTGCAGTCGTTTTTGGGCATCGCGTCTTATCTGCGAAAGTTTGTTGCCAACTTCGCTTCGACAGCTGCTCCCCTTACTGACCTGCTCAAGAAAGATACGCAGTTTAAATGGGGCCAATCACAGGAATGGGCGTTCCAATCGCTCAAACATCAGCTGACCGACTGCCCTGTACTGAGCCACTTCAATGAAGACTGGACCACAGAGGTGCACACAGACGCTAGCCAGGTTGGACTCGGAGCAGTACTTGTGCAGCGCGACCCAGATGGTGCTGAGCATGTTGTCGCCTATGCCAGCCGAAAACTTTCAGATGCTGAAAGTCATTACCACTCCAACGAGTTGGAATGCCTAGCTGTTGTGTGGAGCGTTGACGACAAATTTAGACGCTATCTGCTTGGTCGGCATTTCACGGTGGTAACAGATAATGCTGCAATTTCATGGATGTTCTCAAAGCAATACCTGAAGCATAAATTTGCACGCTGGATAATACGACTACAGGAGTATGACTACAGCGTCCGACATCGCGCCGGTACTCTAAACCAAGTGGCTGACGCATTGTCGCGAAATCCTAGTGGGGACGACTCGTCTAGAATGAAGGAAGCCTGGATATTATTTTCACAGCAAGACGTCACCGAGGCTCAACGCCAAGACACTGACGTGGCGGCTATCATAGCTTCACTTGCGGACGCGCAGAACAGCAACAAATTTGTCGTGCGTGACGCAACTCTCTATCGTCGTCTATGGAAGAATAAGTGGCAAGTTGAAGAACACCTTCTAGTCATCCCTGCTTCGTTGCGGCCTGGTATTCTTATTCACGCCATCCACGATACACCTGAAGGCGGACACTTAGGTCAGCGAGCGACACTAAAAAAAGTACAGGAGCGCTTCTGGTGGCTCAAAATGAGTAAGAGTGTTCGTGATTACGTCGCTAGCTGCGAAATATGCCAACGACACAAGCGGCTTCCAGGGTGCCAGCCTGGGCTACTCACACCCATTCCACCTCCTGCTACCATATTTCACACAGTTGGCATCGACCATGTTGGCCCCCTACCAACGACAGCGGCTGGCAATCGCTACATCCTCATTACTGTTGACCATCTATCCAAATTTGGGGAGGTGGAAGCCGTGCCTTCTCTGGCGCCCAGCTACGTGACAAGATTTTTGAGAGACCGATTTGAACTGAGGCATGGTCTTCCGACCAAACTAATATCCGATCGGGCACCCACCTTCCGCAGCTCCGAACTCCGTGCCTACCTACGCCATGCAAGAGTTGAGCACCACTATGCCTCAGCGTACCATCCGCAAGCAAACGGCCTGACGGAGAGAGCTAATCAGACGATTCAAGCACGTTTGGCTCCCTACTGCAGAAATAGTAAGCCGGGAGAAGCAGATTGGGACGAACATCTCCAGGCTGCTGCTTACTCAATGAACACTTCACTACAGAACTCAGCTGGGACATCGCCGTACGAAATAGTCTATGGCCAGTTACCCCGCCTTAACGCGCTCAATTTGGATACCCCGATCAGATTTGGACGCCCCTTCGCGCGACAGACATTATGCCGCAATATTCGAGAAGAAGCTCGCAAGAGTGCCGCGAGAGCCCAAGACGTTCAAAAGCGTCATTACGACCGTCGCCAGCGTCCCGCGCCGCAGTACCAGATAGGAGATGAGGTGTGGGTCCAACGAGGTAGTCGACCACCGGGCAAGAAGCTTTGCGCTAAATTTGAGGGTCCCTTTGTGATCACAGAACGACTGGGGAAGAACACTTGGCGTGTTCGCTCTCTGGATCAACAGGGAACCTTGGACAGGAGAAGAAAGAACAATTTCGCCGTCCACGTGGCTCGTCTCAAGAAGAGGGTCCACCGACAAATCTGATGTAGTTGTGCACTGAGTTTCAAAAATGCAGTGTGGCCGAGTGTAATGAAGTGGAAGCACAAGCTCGGTAACACGGGGAAAAAAGAAGAGGAAGTGGATAGAACAGCTGGCCCAGTGAACGGGTGCTGTGTCTCTGTCTCCTGTTCTTTCCTTTACAATATATATATATATATATATATATATATATTGTAAGCACATCTCACGTACTTCATCGTTCTCATTTGTATATAGCCATCATCATCCCTGTTTCTCTTCTTCGTGTTTGAGCCTCGGCCGTGCCGGTGGAATAAATGGGTCTGCCAGTGCTGCCTGTCCTGGTCGTCTTCCGTCTTTCAAAGTGGTGGAGGCGCGTCAAGATCCCGACGTCCTCCTGCGTTCCTGCCCTACCTGGAGCTACGTTCCGGTCGCCGCCTGCGCCCGGCCACCCCCACAGCTATGACCACCCCTGCGTCGGCCGCCGGCACTATCGCTACCCCTAACGATCCTGCTCCTACGACATCGGCTGCACTGACATCGTGCACCATCACCACCACTCATCGTGATCCACCAGTCTTTGCGGGTCTCCGCGGGGAAGACGTCGACGACTGGCTCGACAACTATAACCGCGTGAGTTCGGCCAATGGGTGGACCGATAGACAGAAGTTGACTAACGTCGCGTTCTATCTGACCCACGTTGCGAAGACGTGGTATTTTAACCACTAAACTGACTTCGCCGACTGGTCAGCGTTTACTACCAGCTTGCGGCAAATTTTCGCGTCTTCATCTGGCCGTTCAGAAGTCGCCAAACAGAAGCTAGCTGCGCGTGTTCAACTTCCACAAGAGTCATACACATCGTACATCGAAGATGTCCTGGCTCTATGCCGCCGCGCCAACGTTGGAATGACGGAAGCCGAACACATTCACCATATTCTGAAAGGCATTGGTTCCATCGCATTCAACGCCTTAGCTGTCCAAAATCCTACCTCGGTTCAAGATATTACATCGACGTGCCAGCGCTTGGACGAGCTTCAGGCCCTCCGTCATCACCGTGACAGCGACCTTCCAATACCACCTCATTCTGATTTACGTGCTCTTATCCGCTCTATTATTCGCGAAGAACTTCAGGAGCAGCAACAGCGGCGATCCACTGTTGCAGTGGCGTAGCCAGAAATTTCGTTCGGGGGGGGCTCAGGTTGCGTCGCGGCCTCCTCCTTAGAGAATTTGTCGAGGGATCAAATGCATATACAATAGCTGCATTGCCAATGCCATTGTATATTAGATGCTGCAAACGAATTATTGAATGCTATGCACTGTCAAGTAAAATATGTATTTTAGGGGCGAAGCTCCTTAGGGTGTGGGTCTGTCCCTCCTCTGTAGTATGTAGTAGTAGTAGTCGTCGTCGTCGTAGTAGGTAGCCGCGTCTACTTTTATGAAGAAAAAAAAATTCCGGAAGTTGTGTTCGCAGCGCGGAATCGAACCAGGGACCCCTCGCTTCCGAACGCGCGGCGCTAACCACTACGCCACGAAGCGCACATGGACACACGCACCACGATGACAATAAATACCCAACATTAACGAAAGACTGCGCGTTTATAACGCGTTTGTGCTAGCGCGTTACGGCCCGTGTAAGAAGCTGGTGTAAGACGCTGTGGCCTCTCCGCCTTACCCCCATATTCATAAACGCTCCTCGACTTCAACTTGACTTGCCACCGCCTTGGGCAGCGCGTTCGAAACGCGTTGAAGGCGGTGGCAAGTCAAGTTCAAGTCGAGGAGCGTTTATGAATACGGGGGTTATACTCTCTCAGCAGTCATGTGATGGCGTCGGCAAACGCGGTGCACGTTCCGGCATGTGTAAACGGCTGCGTAAGACGCTGTGGCCTCTCCCCCTTACTAGAGAGTACTGCACGTTTCTAACGCGTTTGTGCTAGCGTCCCCTTAAGCGGGAGATGGTGCAATTATAATGAAGGGCGCTGTTATAAAATAGGAATGACGTCACATATGGCGCGTGTCATTGGTGGAAGTCAATCGTTCGATTTAGTGCGGCGAGACTGGGCGAATTACACGGAAGATTCTCGGTTTACCGATGATTCCCTCCGGAGCTTCGCCCACTCATCATCATTCACCCCGTGGATATGCGGTGTTTTTTGCTGCAGTGACAAACAAAGCCCCCTGTTTGAGCAGGTCAGCAGAGAGAGGCCTGGCCTCGCGCGAGCGTTGCATGCTGCCGCCTCGCGCGTACATTAAAGGGGGGGGGGGGTTCATAAAAGGATATATTCGTATGTCCCAAAAATTGTGGCAGAAGTAACTGATATCAATGTGTCCGCGTTTTCTTTTGTCTATTTAATAAGTAAAGAAAATATCACACGAACTTTAGAACTATATCAGTTCGAAACGAGCAAAGCAGTGTGTGCAGCTGATATGAAAAACGTAAAGGCCAAGAAATGAATAAGTTGAGGAGAAATATTTTGATGAATCTTTGTCATTCAAGAACCTTGTTTACATTTTTGTACATATGCAACGGCCAGGAAGAACCTCAATGACGCTGTCCTTCGGTGCAATAGATTGCGCAGGAGCAGCTGTAACCGGTCGCGTATTACAATTACACCGAGATTATACTCGCAAAAGTGAGTACAAATAAAATGGAGGAGTTCTGAAGAATATACATTAGAAATGCGAAGATAGAATGGAAAAAATAAATGCGAAGATACAACTCGCTAAGGGGCAAAAAAGAGTCGCTGGAAACAAAGTTCTCTGCTTGTATACACAAAACCTCGCAACAAGATATTTAAAGACACGTATAAGTCTGCAATAAATCTACGTATTCAGGCAAACGTCACTGCATATAATGCGTCAAACAAGACAAATAAACATGTTGCGCAGTCACAGATAGCAAACTTTGCGCACAGAAAGACAGATGATCCAGGCAAGAACAAAACTATGATCGCAGAAATCGTGATATGTACTCGGGCCATGCGGCGGTCGCGACAGCGCCATATGGGTAGAGTAATAGAGGAATATTACAGAAATCCGTTCGAAAATGTTAAATTTAACTGCCTGCACCGCGCCAACAATTATTCTGCACCCAAAACTAAAGGAGGGTTTTGCTTCGTTTCAAAAAAGAAATAAAAGCAGGTAGCTAAAAAGGAAAGAAAAGGACAAACAAAAGCCACGGATGATGCGGCAAGTTGAACTATCCAATATCCGAGTGTGTTTTTGGCAAACGCCGCGTGGGCCGGGGTTTCAATGAGCAAGGTCAGTCAAAATTGGTTATTGATGTCCTCGTAATTTTTGTATTCGCTTGATAATTTTGATCATGATGCTAACTGCGAGAATAAACGGCGAAAATTTCTGCAGTTTTAAAAGCTAATGAACAGTCATACGTTTTCATAATTAAAAGCTTATGGACCTGAAGGAACATAGCTTTTTACTTGCATTGATTTTTGCTGCTTCGCTATCTACAGGACAAACTTCTCTCGGCGGGGAAGTTGAGTGAAGCGGTCAATGACTTCGGACACGTTGATGCCGACATTTCTGTGGGTGTATAGAAGCGCCAGCCTAATCATGGGTTCCACAGACATTATAGAGCTCAAGTAGTTTTTTAGTAAACCCTTGTTAAAAAATATTCTCTCTGCGCTGGCAGTGGTCACTGGAAGGGTGACTAGAATCTGCAGTATTATTTACACATTTACATAGAACCTGCAGTGTCAATGAGAGCTGGGCATTTATTCCGGTGTTAAAACCTAAAACACTCCCTCGATGTCGTTGGCATCCTTGTTTACGTACCTTGCACAAGCAGTAGGCTGTTCGATTCCAGCCATGTCCGTCGTTTCGTCAGGAAGTATGGAGAAGCAGCCTGCTTTTGCATCTATAGGCTTTCTTTGATAATTTCACCTCAAATTTGTATAATTAGGTTTTGCGGATCTGGGCTTAAATACCAGGCATTACTGGGGCAACTTTCCAAATGGTTCTTCAGATATGTATCTCCACAATCAGCTCGCATGCGAAGAAGCGCTTTGGAAATACCTGTATTTTCAGGGGGGGGGGGGCTATGCTTAAATCCATAGGGCCACTGCTCCTGTGGCCACGGAGAGCCAGACCTTGTAGCACGCAAAAAAAAATTCTCAATAGTAGGCCGTTTACTTTCTTCTGTTTTCCCATATTTTACTTTGCCTGCCCTGGTCCAGCTGATCGATCATATTGGGCACGCTTCCTGAAAATCTTTGGAGAAAATTATCAGCTGCTAGCTGACAGTCACGGTGATATTTAGTATTTTCTTGTGTGTAGAAGATTGCGAGCGCGTGCTTCCATTTCTGGAACGGCTTGGACACGAGGGCTCCAGTGCGCGCATGTTGGCCCAAGTTTATAAGAACATTAACCCCATAAAGTTCCAGAATGGAAAATCTTTTAAAGCACGCCTTTGGTAATGTCAGTGCACCTTTCGCATCAAAAGTTTATGAGAACTTACACCCATAAAGTTTCGTAATTTAAATCCCTGCGCTCCGTAGATTCTGCGGCCGCTGAGAGAGGCCGCAACGCGCCCGCTCACTATCGAAAAACCCTTGAACGTTTGTGCTCGGTTGGGGCTCCATGCGTTACGTGACTCCAGGTGCAAGGGCATTGCCACGAAATCCAGCCCGGGTTAGCAATGTTCGTGCCGAAATGTCTTTTAGAGCATGAAAAAGACATTGTAGACAAAATCCAGAATGATTACCGGCGTCAGTGGTAGTTTTGGTCGGCGGTGCATGCCAGCACGAAAAAATTTCGGGGGGGGGCTGAAGCCCCATCAGCCCCCCCCCTGGCTACGCGCCTGCACTGTTGTTCCCGCCCCATCGCCAACGTTCGACTTGCGCAACCTTGTGAAGGAGGAGTTGGCAGCCATGACGACACCGACAACGTCTGTTGCCCCAGCAGCGTTCCCGATGCCCACATACGCGGAAGTCGCTGCAATGCCACCTGCTACTGTCCCTTCTGGGCCTCCTGACCTCACCTGCGGCCATTTGGCCTCTATGGGCGCCCGAGCACCTGCTGCACCTTCGTATACTCCGTGGCGTCCACCTCGTCCGGTCTGCTTTTACTGCGGTATACGGGGCCACATATCGCGTTACTGCCGTCGCCGACAGCTGGATGTAAGCCGAGGCTATGCCGATTTCGAGCGAGACGAGAACCGACGACACGACACTTACTACCCAGGCCCGTCCGCTTTTACGCAGCGTCGTTTTCCATCTTCTCCAGCGTCTGCACGTCTGCCTCAGGGCTCCCGTTCGGCTAGACGACGTTCTCCTTCTCCCTACCGCCGCTCTGCATCACCGCTTCGCCCCATCTCCCGCCTTGCTGACCAACACTCGGAAAACTAAGGATTGCAGTTTTTGGAGGGAAAACTGCGTCCTGTCGAACTTCGGAAATACGACGTTAGGATGGATTCGGAAATACCTCCTTGTCGCCCGGCCAATATGCTATCTGTAACTCTCGAAGGTGTTCCTGTGCAAGCTCTCGTCGATACTGGTGCCGCTGTTTCCGTTCTACGTAGTGATTTGTGCTCACGGCTCCGTTAAGTCAGAACGCCTTATCTTGGACCCGTTTTACGCGGCGCTAATAACGTACCCATTCACCCCGACGGACAATGTACGGCTCGTGTTTTGATCGACGGCATTCGTCACCACATTGAGATTATTGTGCTACCCGCGTGCATCCATGAACTTATTCTCGTTTGGGACTTCCTGCATTCAGCCTCCGCTGTTATATCATGTAGGGAGAAAGTCGTCCACATCACAGATACCACGGATGCACCTATTTAGGAGTCGTCACCCTCCATCTTGAACTTGGCTGTCGCTGCAGATTACGTCCTGCACCCTGGTCACGAACACATTGTAGTTGTCACATCCGGCCAGCTAACCGATGGAGACGCACTGGTTACCCCCTCTTCACGCTGCACTTCACGAGGAATTCTAGTCGCCCCTTGTTTCGTCCGGTTTTTATGTGGCCGAGCTCTCCGGTTCGCCTGCAACACAACCCCAGATCCTGTATTCTTGCCCAAAGGGATGACCGTGGCAACCTTCACCGACCCGCCACTGATCTCTGTCGCAGCGCTTTCCCCTTCTTCGTCACCAGTACCAACCTCAGGTTTGGATTCTTCTTCTCTCCGAGCCCTAAATGGTTCTGACCTAACCGCTGCCCAGTCGGATGCGTTATTCGCCCTTTTGGCTAAGCACAAATCCTGCTTTGATAGCTGTGCCAACGCATTGGGCCAGACTTCCGTAGCTGCACACCGCATCGAAACCGACGGTTCTGCAATTATACGCCGTCGCCCATATCGTGTTTCGCAGTCGGAACGGAAGATCATTGAAGAACAAGTTGATGACATGCTAGCACGAAATATTATACGACCTTCATCCAGTTCCTGGGCGTTTCCTGTCGTTGTGGTGAAGAAAAAGGATGGTTCCGTTCGCTTTTGCGTTGATTATCGAGCGCTCAATAAGATTACACGCAAGGATGTGTATCCCATGCCTCGAATTGACGACGCCTTAGATACACTACAAGGAGCGGAATATTTTTCCAGCCTTGATCTGCGATCGGGATATTGGCAAATTCCCATGAACGAGGCTGACAAAGAGAAAACCGCTTTCGCCACGCCGGACGGACTTTATGAATTTAATGTAATGCCATTTGGCCTGTGCAACGCTCCAGCCACGTTTGAGCGTATGATCGACAGTGTTCTTCGTGGCCTTAAGTGGAAGACCTGCCTCTGTTATCTGGATGACATCGTTGTTTTTTCTTCCAGCTTCAGCCAACACCTACAGAGATTAGACGAAGTACTCCAATGCCTTTCAGATGCTGGTCTCCAGATTAATACTAAAAAGTGCACATTCGCCAGCAGAAGCATCAAAGTGCTGGGTCACGTCGTTTCAAAAGACGGCGTCCAACCTGACCCTGAGAAGATTGCTGCTGTGCTTCAATTCCCTTGCCCATCCAATGAAAAAAACATTGCGCAGCTTTCTCGGCCTGGCGTCTTACTTTCGCCGTTTTATACGCAATTTTGCTACAATAGCAGCTCCTCTACATAAGCTCCTGGTCACCGGCGCCTCTTTCACATGGTTCGAAGACTGTGAGTCGGCATTTCAAGCCCTTAAGAAACATCTCACTTCCGGACCGGTGCTACGCCATTTTGATGAGAGGGCCCCCACTATACTCCACACTGACGCAAGTGCGCAAGGCATCGGAGCAGTGCTCCTGCAACGGGGTCCCGCGTCTAAAGAGCAGGTTGTGGCGTATGCTAGCCGGACCCTCTCGCCATCTGAACGGAACTACACGATCACAGAGCAGGAATGCCTGGCTATTGTTTGGTCCATTCAGAAGTTTCGCCCGTATCTCTATGGTCGCCACTTCACCATCGTCACCGACCATCATGCTCTGTGTTGGCTGTCATCTATGAAGAACATGTCAGGACGCCTGGGACGCTGGATACTGCGCTTACAAGAATACGATTTCACGATAACGTACCGGTCTGGCAAATGTCATCATGATGCAGACGCACTGTCTCGATTCCCGCTTTCGCCTTCTATCGATCGTGCGCACTCCCCGTTTCTACCACGTCACTCTGACGCTACGCCTGCCGCCCACCAGCTCACGCTAATGTCACTGGATCAAGCTCAGCTTTCTTCACGCTCCGATTTAGCTTCCCTTCAGCACGCAGACTCCTACTGTCGAACTCTCATTGATCGCCTTCGCGGCCTAACTAAACCACCCAACAGCCGCTTGCGACGCCAGCTTCAGCAATTTCGCCTTCAAGATGGGGTGCTTCATCGTTATATTTATCATCCTACGGGTAACAAGTGGGTCTCAGTCATACCTCGCTGCCTTCATCTTCGAGTTTTAGAAGCATTTCATGATGACGTTGCCGCCGGCCACTTAGGCTTCCACAAGACCTACGACCGCATCAAGACCCGCTGCTTCTGGCCTGGATTGTCCACAACGGTAGCCAAATACGTTGCCTCATGTGCGTTGTGTCAGCACCGCAAACGCTCCACATCCCCGCCTGCCGGTTTTCTTGAGCCTCTGCCATGTCCGACCGAACCTTTCGAGTGCGTTGGAATTGACTTATACGGTCCCTTGCCGTTGACGCCCTCCGGTCACCGCTGGATCGTCACAGCGGTAGACCACTTAACAAGATACGCCGAGACTGTGCCTCTTCGATCTGGTGCTGCTTCTGAGGTTGCTGACTTTTTCCTGCAATCCATAGTCTTGCGCCATGGTGCTCCTCGCGTTCTTTTGTCCGATCATGGCAAAGCCTTCATGTCCCACGTCCTCGAAGAAGTCTTGCGGCAGACTAAACGAAGCATAAAACCACTTCTACATATCACCCGCAAACCAACGGCCTTACTGAACGCTTCCACCGAACGCTCTCTGACATGATTTCTATGTACTTACGTCCTGACCACACAAACTGGGACAACATCCTTCCCTGTGTTACATTCGCTTATAATACTGCGACACAACGAACTACCGGTTACAGCCCTTTCTTCCTGGTGTATGGACGATCTGCCTCCTCCGTCTTCGACACCGAATTGTTTTTCTCTCCTGCTTCACCTAACACCTCCCTCCCAGAAGAGTTTGCAGCTCGACTCGCGCATTGCCGTGAAATTGCTCGTCGCAACACCGCCGCTACCCAAGAAGAAAGAAAACGTCGCTGCGACAGTAAACGCCGCGACATCGCCTTCCATCCTGGAGATCAAGTCCTCCTATGGACGCCGGTTCGAACCCCTGGACTTTGCGAGAAATTCCTTTGCCGGTACATTGGGCCCTACACAGTCCTACAACAAACTTCCGCAGTGAACTGTCTAGTCACTCCGCTTCACTCCGTCGAGGACCGCCGTCGTCGTAGTGCAGAAATTGTTCACGTCTCCCGCATGAAGCACTTTATTCCCCGTTCAGCCGATCTTTACACTGCGGCCAAGTTGGCCGCTTCCACGAGGGGGGGAAATTAGTGTAAGCACATTTCACGTACTTCATCGTTCTCATTTGTATATAGCCATCATCACCCCTGTTTCTCTTCTTCTTCGTGTTTGAGCCTCGGCCGTGCCGGTGGAATAAAGGGGTCTGCCAGTGCTGCCTGTCCTGGTCGTCTTCCGTCTTTCAATATATATATATATACAGTCAAAACTTAGTAGGTTGAACTCGGTTAATTTGACTTTTTACTTTCGAATGCATTGCAATGTCCAAACAAGAAACCACATATTGATATGGAACAAAACACACTAGTTCGAATGCATAAGCACGTCATTTTGGTGAATTCAGCCTCTACAGTGTCCCCTCATGCGAGCAGCGGCTACTAAGGTATGAAAAACAAGACATTCAAAAAACAGCTCTACTGCTTCTCTTGGTGTGAAGCTGTTTTACTTTGCCTTTACTTTACTCTTATTTTTCAAAACTCAATACAATGAACTACCTACCAGTTAACTATGTGGTCTATGTATTGACTTAAAGTGAAAAATAATGTAACTGGACACAGACTCGCAACCGCTACAATGCCTAGTTGCATGAATGGGGATAGCTTGCCAAGAATTTAACATGGGAGATAAAAAAGCAAGCTTACTAGAAAACACTTCAGAACTGTAGTAACTGCAGCGCAGTGAAAACTGGCCTTCATGCGTCATTTCAAGAAGTTTAAGCTCATCAAATGTATATTTGCCAATGGTAGTTATTCTGGGAACAAGACAGGAATAATTGTGAATATGAATGTTAAACAATGGTAAGCACACTGTGTGCTTACACCTATGACATATTTGGCCCACTACACTTTGAATTCTCACGTGCGCAGAAGCTGCACAAGAGTGTAGCATAAACACAAAAATTCGGAAATAAACCTACAGCATAGGAAACAGTTTCAAAACAAGAAAACCCAAATAAAAAGTGATAGAGTGTGTACTAAGCAAAACTAAAATGCAACTTGCAGCCGAGCGATTGATGCAAGAAAAAATAGTTAACATCAGGTCATGTTAGGTCTAGTTTTATGTAGAACACGATAAGGTGTCCAAACCGCCATGAAAACAAATAAACAGCAAGTTGCATAAACATTTGACCTATTTAGTAAGCTGTGTTGAGTAACGTCGATTAACTTAGACACGAATGATGCCGACATGCTACTTTTTTGTTCCCCGTTGTCGTATATCTTCCACGGGCTGGAGCTTTTCACTCCTTGAAGAGCGTAAGAAAGCGCAGCTTATCGACCGCAAAAATAAAAAAAAACTCTAAAGGCGATTAGCGTTCACGAAGACACCTGTCGGTGCTTATCAAAAGTCCACAACACCCGAGGTATGCGACTATTCAGTTGTGACAGCTCTTCATTATGCAGCAGCGCAAGCAAACTGGATGGTCTGACAAAACCTGGACATTCTAATGAGCAGGCCGAAGCCTGAGCGTAACATGCGGACAAACAATGAAGCATGACTGGGATTATCATCGATTTCCGTCGCAGTCCAAACGGCAGGTGTTAGTGACTTGTGATTGATAAATGAAAGAGACGCAGGCGCTAATTTCTGCGACCTAAAATGAACAGGACTCTTCATTTTGGGTGCACTTTCTTCCAGGGCGAAGTCTCCCTTCAGTGGAGGGGGAGCTCTCATAGAGCGGCGACCAGTTATACGCACGCACACTCACACAGGCTCATATGTGTATATATATATATATATATATATATATATATATATATACGGGGTGTTTGAGCGAACACTTTCAAAATTTATTGAAGGTTGCCTGTGGCAGATGGCCCAATTCTAGTTAATGAGCTTGTCTACTCGAAGAGGCGGACAGTACTTGCACAAGAAATTGAAATGCATATCCGAATCATTAACAATAATTCACTAATTAACTTTTTAACTAATTAAATGATGGCCCATATTGCAATTTACAAATTGTACCCGGGAAGTTCGCAAGGCGGATCCACTTGGAATTAATTCTCAGGATGACACAAGTTTCGAGATATTAATTCCCGAACTCTGTGGACAAATGCATTGGCGTTCCAGTTCATGTTTTGCTTGAATGCAAAAAGCGACATTTTGTTAAGATACTAACTGGAACGCTAATGCATTTCTCCGCAAAGTTCGGTAATTAATATCTCGAAAGTGGTGTCATCCCGAGAATTCGTTCCAAGTGCATCCGCCTTGCGAACTCCACGGCTACAATTTTTAAATTGCAATATTGTCCATCAGGTAATTAGTTAAAAACTTAATTAGTGAATTTTGGTAATTATTCAATTACGCGCTTCAATTTTTGTGCAAGTAATGTCCGCCTCTTCGAGTAGACCAGCTTATTAACAAGAATTAGGCTATCTTCCACAGGCAACCTTTAAGAATTTTTGAAAGTGTTCGCTGAAAGACCCTATATATATATATATATATATATATATATATATATATATACAGGCCGCCGATCCGTACACTCTAATGGTAAACATAATGTGACCAAGATATATATTTTTCGCATTTAACAAATTTGGTGCAGCTAAAAAAACACCCTATGTATATATATATCTATATATATATATACATATATATGAACGAGAAGAAAGGGAACCGAGGGGCCCGATTTTATTAATCATATCATAAGAAGCCAACCAACATTGACACCAAGGACAACATAAAGGAAATTACTTGTACTTACTAATTTAATTAAAGAAATGATAAATAAATGGAAATGAAAACGGATGAAAAAACAACTGTCCGCAGGTGGGGAACGAACCCACGTCTTCGCATTACGCGTGCGATGCTCTCACCTTTGAGCTACCGCGGCGCCGTTTTCCCATCCGCTTTCTGGGGTACTCATGTTTTACAACTAGAACTAACACTGGGAGTGTTAGCCAGCGCCACCACTCACAAACCTTGGGGCGGATGTGGAAGATCCTTTCTGCCGCAGGCGTCACGAGCACGTGATCTTTTTTGGGTGATGGCAACTGGTCAATAAACTCACACATATGCTACCTGAAGGCATCAATGTTGCCGGCTTCGAGCCCTCGTTATGTAATGAACGCGAAGAAAGGGAACCGAGGGGGCGGATGTTAAACATCCACCCCAAGGTTTGTGAGTGGTGGGACTCGCTAACACTCCCAGTGTGAGTTCTAGTTGTAAAACATAAATACCCAAGAAAGCGGATGGGGAAACGGCTCCGCGGTAGCTCAATGATGAGGGCATCACACGCGTAATGCGAAGGCGTGGGTTCGTTCCATACCTGCGGACAGTTGTTTTTTCATCTGTTTTCATTTCCATTATTTTTCATTTATTTAATTCAATTAGTAAGTACAAGCAATTTCCCCTATGTTGTCCTTGGTGTCAATGTTTGTTGGCTTCTTATGATATGATTAATAAAAATCGGGCCCTTATGTTCCCTTTCTTCTCGTTCATTACATAACGAGGGCCCAAATCCGGCAACATTGATGCCTTCGAGTAGCATATGTGTGGGTTTATTGACCAGTTGCCGTCACCCAAGAAAGATCATGTGCTCGTGACGCCTGCGGCAGAAAGGATCTTCCACATCCGCCCCAAGGTTTGTGAGTGGTGGCGCTGGCTAACACTCCCAGTGTTCTAGTTGTAAAACATAAATACCCCAGAAAGCGTATCGGAAAACGGCTCCGCGGTAGCTCAATGGTGAGAGCATCGCACGCGTAATGCGAAGACGTGGGTTCGTTCTCCAGCTGCGGACAGTTGTTTTTTTCATTCGTTTTCATTTCCATTAATTTATCATTTCTTTAATTCAATTAGTAAGTACAAATAATTTCCCCTATGTTGTCCTTGGTGTCAATGTTTGTTGGCTTCTTATGATATGATTAATAAAAATCAGGCCCCTCGGTTCCCGTTCGTCTCGTTCATATATATATATATATATATATATATATATATATTCAGGGTGTTTTTTAGCTGCACCAAACGTTTTTTAATTTGACAAATATATATCTTGGTCACGTTATGTTGATCATTCGAGTGTACGGATTGGCGGCCTCTAGATACAGTGCAATTTCTCCACTTAAGTGCGTAATTAGAGAAGTTACGGTAATTAACTTTCTAATTACCTACAATAAGTGGCTGTAGCAAATGAGTATTTTGGGGCCCGTCCTCGACACTACCTATCCCAACGATCAAATTTTGAATAGTGGAGTTCATGTGGGAGCTACGCGAACAATTGGTTCCCCTTGGCAGGCTCCTTGAAATCGAAACTGGCCGCAAAAAGAGCGTCGGTGTCGTTGATGTCTCCGCCCCCCACCTTTCGTCACTTCTCCGACGTCACCGCCAGTCTGGCCCCACGAGTAGCTTGCATTATGTCCTTGCTACGTGCGGCGTTTGCAGTCGAGGCTAGAGACTGATATGACGGTGTGTATGCAGTATCTAAAACCCCAAGGAGCGGGGTTGGCGCTACAGCGCATTGTGGCGCCCGACGGAATGACGAAGTAAACTTGGCGGCGCGCCGGCATTGAAGCGCTAGGCCAACGCTGCCGCCAGCAAGGAGATAACGCAAGCTGCTCGCGGGGCCGGACTGGCGGTGACGTCGGAGACGGGACGAAAGACGCGAGGCGGTGACCTCGACGACACAGACGCTTTTTTTGCGAAAAGTTTCGGTTTCAAGGAGCCTGCCAAGGGGAACTAATTGCTCGCGTAGCTCCCACATGAACTCCGCTAGTCTAAATTTGATCGTTGGGATAGGTAGTATCGAGGACGGACCCCAAAGTACTCATTTGCAGTAGCCACCCATTATTAATAATTAGAAATTACCGTAACTTCTCTAATTACACACCTAAGTGTGGAAATTGAGCTGTATCTAGAGGCCGCCAATCCGTACACTCGAATGGTAACCCTAACGTGACCAAGATTAATATTTTTTGTAATTTTCAAAATTTGGTGAAGCTAAAAAAACACTCTGTATATATATATATATATATATATATATATATATATTGTACCGAAGCACATCGGCACCAGCTCTGTACCAGCCACTGTGGAAGACGTTGACGATCGTGTGGTTCGCGCTAGGTTGGTTTTCGAACGAACCAGCTTGTTTTAACCGTCAAGTTTCGTCAAGTCTACCTGCCGAATACTCTTGTCACATTTGGTGGAAGTGCTGGGTCGTCC
The DNA here is from genome assembly GCF_013339745.2 of Dermacentor silvarum. Classification (NCBI taxonomy): domain Eukaryota; kingdom Metazoa; phylum Arthropoda; class Arachnida; order Ixodida; family Ixodidae; genus Dermacentor; species Dermacentor silvarum. Next base: position 18,289,479 of record NC_051155.1, on the reverse strand, counting down.
CTTTCAGCGTCCTGGAACTCCGCAGCCGTACGCTACCATCTGCCTTCGCTATGACCGAGGACGCCGGCCCCTCGCGAGCTGCTCCCGCTCCCACACCTGTCGTGTGCTCTGGGGTGCTTCGTCAGCGTGATCCTCCATTCTTCAGTGGCACTGACGGTCACGACGTGGAAGACTGGCCGGCCGAGTATGAACGTGTTAGCGCTCACAACAAGTGGGATGACCGCGACAAGCTGACTTACGCCATGTTTTACCTTCCCGGCGTGGCCAACCTGTGGTTCAAGAACCACGAAGCTGATTTACCACCTGGTCAGCGTTCAAAGAGACCCTCGTTTCGCTTTTCGGGCGGCCAGCGGTGCGCAAGCTTCGCGCCGAACACAGTCTCCGTGGACGATCTCAACAAATTGGTGAGACCTTCACGAGCTACATTGAGGATATCATCGGCCTCTGTAGGCGGGTGAATGCGTCCATGTCGGAACCTGAGAGGATCAAACACATATTTAAAGGCATAGACGATGACGCCTTTCATATGCTCGTGGCCAAAAACCCACAGAGCGTTACTCAGGTTATGGAACTTTGCCAATGTTTTGACGAGCTGCGTAAACAGCGCATCACCACACGTCGCCCTGGAATGCAACCGTCTGACCTTTCAGCTTTGGTTCCCAGCAGCGCTTGTATTGACTACACCTCCTTGCTGTCTCAAATTCAGCAATACGTACGCGAGGAAGTTGCACGTCAGCTCTCTCTTGTGGCATCGGTCACCGAGCCTCTCCCCACACTGGACAAGTCGCTTCGTCGGGTTATCCAGACGCAAGTTGCTGAGGCCATTCCGTCCCCTGCTTCGCCGCCGCAAGTTACGGCACCGCTACAAGTTACGCCTACGGCCCCGCTACAGGTTACGGCGCCGCTCACTTATGCTGAGGCCCTTACACGACTCATGCCCAACCGACGCCGGTTCCATCCAGCCCAGCCACCAACTTCTACACGCCGCCAAGTCCTGTACGGCCGGTTTACGCACCGTTCTCGCATCCGAGACCACCTATCAACCCCTGGCGCACCCCGGACAACCGGCTAGTGTGCTACGCTTGCGGTATTCCGGGACATGTTGCGCGCCTCTGTCGCCGCCGCGGACTCTATTTTCGCGATGGCGCTCCCAACCTGGGCCATGTCCCTCAACAAGCTACACACCGTCTTGCATCTGACGCAATGGACTCGTATTCCCGTCGCCCCGCCTTCAATTCACGCCGATCTCCTTCTCCCCGCCGCCGCTCCCTTTCCCCCATGATTCGCCGTTCCAACCATGACCAGGAGGAAAACTAACAGCCACAGTTCCTGAGGCAAGAACTGCGCCGTCGTCGAAATTTGCAAGGCCTCTTCTTTCGCCGCCCAACGAGATTGTAGTGTTTCTAGACGGTGTCGCGACGAACGCTCTTGTTGACCCAGGAGCAGCTATTTGTGTCATTAGTGAATTTCTATACCGCGAACTGAACGAAGTGACCACTCCGCTTTTTGATATTTCGCTACGCACAGCGAACTCGCAGCACGTCCAGCCTTCGGCCACCTGCATCGCTCGTGTTTTAATTCAAGATGCGCTCTACGTTGTCGAATTTGTCGTCCTTTCTCATGCGTCGCATGACGTTATCCTGGGCTGGGACTTCCTTTGCACGCATCATGCAGTTGTCAACTGCGCTCGTGCACAACTCGCCTTGTCTCCGTTTTGTACCACAACCGTCGATGACCCTCGCCCATCTGCTAAAGTGGTTGTCGCTGCTGACGTCGTCATCCCTGCTTTCTCTGTCGCCTTAGTGTCCGTCACCTGTGACGGTGTCCCCAATTCCACTACGCTTTTTGCACCGTCTGAGAAATGTGCACGTCGCCGGAACCTTGTCCTACCGTTTGCGGTCGTCACACTTGATGATGATTCCGGTGCCGTTTACGCGTGCAATCCGTTTCCCTGCCCTTCAACTCTATTACATGGCGAATCTGTTGGGCGCCTCGACACTTTTGATGCCATCTTTCCCTTTGATGCGCCTTGCGATACGACCCCACTGCCTATCGGTGCCGTCACTACTGCCGCCGCTCCCGCCACACCTGCCACACCTGCCACACCCGCCTCACCCGACCCCGACGTCTTGTTGCGCAGCATCGATAACGCGCTCCCCAACTGCTTGACCATTTTCGGGCCTCTTTCTACCTCGGCCAACCTTGTTGGGGGCGCACGTCAGCGGTTGTTCACCGTATTGACACCGGTCGCCATGCTCCACTGCGTCAGCGTCCCTACCGAGCGTCCCAAGCCGAACGCCGCGTCATTAGTGAACAAGTCGATTACATGCTGCAACGTGGCGTGATCCAGCAATCACACAGTCCTTGGGCTTCTCCGGTCGTACTGGTGCGGAAAAAGGACGGCTCAATCAGATTTTGCGTGGATTAGCGTCGACTAAACAGGATCACACGCAAGGATGTTTATCCTCTACCACGAATAGACGATGCCCTCGATTGTCTACAAGGTGCCGAATTTTTCTCTTCCCTGGATCTTTGATCTGGATACTGGCAAGTGCCGATGGCTGAAGCGGACCGTCCGAAAATGGCTTTTGTGACTCCTGATGGGTTATACGAATTTAATGTGATGCCCTTCGGCCTGTACAACGCGCCTGCGACTTTCGAGCGGGTGATGGACGCTATCCTCCGGGGACTTAAGTGGCGTACCTGTCTGTGGTACTTAGACGACATAGTTGTCTTCTCTCCCAATTTTGAATGTTATGTTGATCACCTCGAGCAAATTCTTGAGTGTCTCACGGCCGCCGGTTTGCAATTAAACTTGAAAAAAATGCAATTTTGCTGCCAGACAGCTTACAATTCTAGGCCACGTCGTTTCACAAGAGGGAATCCTGCCAGACCCTGCCAAACTACGTGCCGTTGCCGAGTTTCCCAAGCCAACCACTCTTAAAGAGCTCCGTAGCTTCATCGGCTGGTGCTCTTATTTTCGGCGTTTCATTCGTAATTTCGCCTCTATTATCGCCCCCTTGACTCAGCTACTTTCCAGCAGCGCTGACCCCTCGGCGTGGACTCCCGATTGTAACGGGTCATTTACGACGCTCCGCCGGCTCCTTACGTCCCCTCCAGTACTGCGCCACTTCGATCACAATGCGCCTCCTGAACTTCACACGGACGCTAGCGGTGTCGGTCTTGGTGCCATTCTCCCTCAACGCAAAGACGGCTATGACGAGTATGTCGTTGCGTCGAGTATGTCGTTGCCAGCCGTACCCTAACAAAGGCAGAGTCAAATTATTCTGTAACGGAAAAAGAATGTTTGGCAATTATTTGGGCGATGGGCAAATTCCGTACTTACCTTTACAGACGCCAGTTTGACGTTGTGACTGACCACCATGCATTATGTTGGTTGTCATCTATGAAAGACCCCACTGGCCGCCTCGCTCGTTGGGCTATACGCCTTCAATAATATCACATACGTGTCATTTATCGCTCGGGACGCAAACATTCAGACGCCGATGCCCTATCCCGTTCTCCGCTGCCTCCTGACTTACTTTGTTTACTAACTTCCACCTGCGATTCATCGTCCCTCAGCATTACCGACATGCCGGCCGAGCAACGCAAGGATCCCTGGATCGCTTCTCTGCATGACGTTCTCTCCCACCGTTCGCTTGAATCTGTTTCACGCACCATTCGTCGCCAAGCGCAACACTTTGTCGTTCGTGAAGGCTTGTTGTACCGCCGCAATTACCAAACTGATGGCCGCAGGTGGCTGCCTGTTATCCCGCGTCATCTGCGCTCGGACATATGCACCGCCTTCCACGACGACCCTCAATGCGGCCACGCTGGCGTATTCAAGACCTACTCCCGCCTACGCCTGAGGTATTACTGGCGCGGCATGTATCGATACATTCGCCATTACGTGCGGTCATGCCTTAAGTGCCAACGCGCAAGACTCCCCCTCATAGCACCGCGGGACCTCTTTATATTTATATATATATATATATATTTTTTTTTCAAAATAAGATAAGAAGACGAACGTTATGGCATATCGGTTTAGCGACGTTTCCGCCGGAGGACTGGCCTTCGTCACAGTGAATATAAGTGTGCGCGCGTTACAGTTATACATAGAGACACTACACACTTGTCGCTTTGTCCCACACAACATGCGCATAATCAAGCCCTAGTAAAAAAAATCGAAAGTAGTACACGGTGAAAAAAAGGTAAAAATAGTCGGGCAGTTCTAAAAATCACAGCAGATAAGAATCATCACTCCATGTAATTACATAATCACGCGGCAGAAATGATGCGGCAGAACTCATGCGGCAGAAATCAGGATTTAAAAAATGCACACACGGACAGATTTAACAATGCACACGTCGACAAAAAACAGTATATCATGCACTCACAAAAACCAAACTTCCTATTGTTTCAATTCTGCAAACCTCGCACAAACAGACACCGCGAGCACGAGCACAATTAAAAATATATCTCTAAGAACTGGTCAGTCTGAATTAGTGATACAGGTTAGTTTTCCGATGTTTTCGTTAATACCACAAGAAAGAGCGTTGAACTTGTATGTCGGGGAAGATTCTCGGACTAAGCGATCGTGGTGGGAAGGAAAACCCGATTCCAATATAGCCACTCTAATACTGTCGAAATACCGTCCAGTTGTGCACAGGAGCTTTGACAGCGAAAGGTGTGGAAGATGCTTTGCGTGAGAACGATGATTATTAAATCGAATTCTAAACTGCGTTTCTGTTTGGTCATTATATTGTAGGTGTCACGTACCACACTCATGCAGATGTCGGGCTATACGCCTTCAATGATATCACATACGTGTCATTTATCACTCGGGACGCAAACATTCAGACGCCGATGCCCTATCCCGTTTTCCGCTGCCTCCTGACTTACTTTGTTTACAAACTTCCACCTGCGATTCATCGTCCCTCAGCATCACCGACATGCCGGCCGAACAAATGTGAAAACGTAATGCTCGGGTGAACGCCATTGAAGGCAGCAATAAAGTTAAGCAGTGTAGATTCGCCAAGGGGCCAAACAAGAAATACATCGTCAATGAAACGCCTATAGTATAGTCTGATATTATTTACAGTCTTCGACGTGTTACAGTTGAAGCTGCCTTTGATTCGGAGCGCGAAGTTTGAAGCCCAGCTTTTTGCTGTTATCGTGGTTAGCATATGCATACTTTACAGCGTGGCTTATATACTGCCTGGACTATAACCTGCAAGTACGCGGGTGCCGATCTTAGAAGACGTTATAGAATCGCGAATCTTTTTAGAGCATCGGTACACTACTCGCGGTACCTCTGAGAAAATTATTCAGTCATTCACTTTGGCTTAGAATATTTGGATCCTGCTTGAGAATGGCGGAAACATACGGAATCGACGCTGAATGCGTCAAAATAAGGTTAGTAGCAGGAGTGGTCGCCGCCTGCTTTGACTTCACGAGAATATCTTCCCTTATAAAGTTATTGGCTCGTTTTATTGCGTCATCAATAACTTCTTTAGTGTACTGGCGGTCCACCAGTGTACGTTTTAGCTCTGTACAGTTAGCATCAAAATCTTTTTGTTCAGAGCATATACACCTGAAACGGCGTGCCTCGCTATAAGGGATCGCGGTTTTACAATTACGAATTTGGCTGCTTTGGCAATGGAGATATTGGCGCCTGTCCGTTGGCTTTTTGTAAAGTTTGATTGTCAAATTATTTCTGGTTATTGACGCTGTAGCTTCGAGGAAGTCAATCTCTGACAATGGGTGGTTCTGTGAAAACGTAATGCTCGGGTGAACGCCATTGAAGGCAGCAATAAAGTTAAGCAGTGTAGATTCGCCATGGGGCCAAACAAGAAACACATCGTCAATGAAACGCCTATAGTATAGTCTGATATTATTTACAGTCTTATACTGTTATAGTATTTAGGTGGCTCATGAAACATTATGCTGTGGCAAGAATCTTAGTCGAACAAGGGTGGTGACCGTCATGCGCCGTGCCTCGGAGAAATCTATGCAGCAGTACGACAATACCTGCTTTCTTGTTTTGCTAATGCCACGTCAACTGATTAATCTTGATTAAATCACTAATAAAAAAGTCGCAGTTTCGCCCGAAAGGCGAAGCATCAATTGCGATAGCAAATTAGTGAGTAAGGATAGTAGTTTTATCAGCTGCACACATTATTTTACTAACTGAATTAACAAGCATGGTGTCAGCGCGCATAAGCAAACATGAATAGATCACGCTCGGTGAGCGCAGACAACCACTGTCGAAACGCTGGCGTGAGCAAGCGCGACAGCAGCAGCAAGTGAACGCTCGTGCGGTCTATCGCTTTAACGGAAACTGTTCAACGAAAGCACAGCGCATACAAAGGTTGGAGATGGTTTTCAAGATACGATGTACGCGACAGCCCGCAGCCGCGCAAAGTACAATTACGCAGTTGCTGGCAGAGTAGAAGCCGCAACCCCTCCCTCCCGCGCTGCCTTCCCGATTTCCTCTTTTCGCGTGGGAGATTGAGTCGCCAGTTTCTCTCGCGCCCGGTCGCAAGATACGCATTTGGTGCCGCAGCTAAACGTCCCTCTCTCCCATCCCCCTACGGCCTTATGCACGACGGAAGACGTCGCGTTTTCTCGCCGCCGTGCGTTCGCTCTCCTTGAAAGCAGGCTTCCCTCACGCGCTTTCACTCGCACATACAGCATACGGTGCGCGGAGACGATTTTATCGCCTGTGGACTTTATACCGAACGTCTCGGCGATGACGACGCCCTCGACAGAATCCGCTTGGAGTGTCCATAAAATTGCTATCGCAATATAATTGTAAAGTTACAATTGCCCCGTACAACGCACTACTAGTAAGAAAACCACCCCCAGCGCTTATGGAGTTGGTGTCGCAGTGTTGGAGTTGAGCTGCCGAAGGACCCCCCCCTCCCCCTGACTTTAAGAACTGCTTTCTTCAGTAGCTCCGAGAATGGAAATTCCAATTCTCGGTCTGACACTGCAGCTCGTACTGCCTGCACCGGGCTCTTCGCTTTGACTTATTCGCGCTCTTCGATTTCTCCTGCCCTGGACAGGAGCAAGTTCTGCAAGAGTTCAACGTCGTCCTGCACTCGCTACTTTCGAAGTGCAGGCCTCGTTCAGGCTCTTGAGAGCCGAAAACTTGGTACAGTGCTATTTCATTGGTCAGTACCCCCAGCTTTGGGCGTTGTCACTTCAGAATGCATTAGAAGGAAATGTACAAGTTGAATGTCTGCTAGTGGTCAAGGTACGCTACTAGAGGTTTTAAAGTTCTAAGGCGTTTTCTCTTTGGATATACGTTTTGTGACGAAAACGTCACAAGATAGTCAAATTCTGTGCCACTGCGTAGCGCTGTAACGAGTCTTTTTTTTAAGACGATAGTCTTTCTTGGGGAACTTAAACGCTGAAAATTTGGTCTGTCTGTCTGTCTGTTTGTCTGTCTGTCACCCGATTCAGCCACCCGGCCAAAGCTGGACCACTTGCTTACCGCCCACACTACTTAAACTGGTACGGCTGTTCATACTTGTGAACGTTATCGATCACAAAGTAAATATTACGTATATCTGAGGCGCAACATCACTAGGTAAGTATTAGGAGGTGTGTTCCTTTAATAGAAAATACATAGATACGTAACTCTAAAGACCATAGTTTATTAAGCTGCGCTGAAAATGCCATGCTATGCGCGCCGACGAACGACGTTCCCCGACTGCGCGCTGACGAGCGCCCTCTGCCATGGAGGAAGGAAACCCTCTGCACAAGCTCATGTTTCCCGATGTATTGCCAGATGGCGTCCATGTCTCACGCAGCGCCTCCTCAATTTTATCAATGCCAGCCAGATGCGGCCGATTCAACATGAAGGAAGCGCTGTCTGAGGCAGGGCAAAACATAAATGGCCGCTTGATGAAATAATGCGGTAAAATGAAATCTGTTCAAACAAACCTTCATGCCAGGACGGAAATGGTACGAGAACAGCATCACGGGTGGCCGCGGATCAGACCAGCACTCATGTAGTACGGCCGGCAGAAGACTATCGTCTTTCGACGACATTTGCAGCGAAGCACGCAGATACGCGGCAAATTTTTTATCTCAAAAGCCCTCTCATAGTTACATAGGGGAGCAGGATACAAAATCTTATTATCTATTCTATTAACAATGCATCTTTATAATGTAATACTACATTATAAGTACTGCCATAATATTACATAACAATTTTAATATATAATAATATACAATATGAAAGAACATATAACCCGAACGAATAGTATTTCTCAACAATACTGGCAGCATCAACTATGCAATGATCCAGGCATGAAAATGCAGTCATTATAGGCGCATAACGATGAATCTCCGGCTAGATACTTTGGCATATAAAACAACCGCTAGAATTCACAACAAATCGAGTTGTATGATTTAAAAATAATCCGGAAAAATGTTCCTTTGAAAACTTATTCAACAAGAATAACAAAATAACTTTACTTTCTGTACGTTTTACATGACAGAATCTCGAAGCCCTGTTAAGAAAGTGTGATAGCATTTCCGGCGAAAACCTGGAAATTGATTCCATTCGCTGCCTGCTAAATAAATAAAAACAAACACCACAGCTATAATATATTAGTACGTGGACAGGGCTGTTCAACGTAGTTGGCATGGTCAATATGGCCATGTACTCAGCTGATCGATACGAGAAAACTCGCTCAGCTATCTAGCTATTTAGGGTATGAAGTATTCATTGTAATATTTAATCAACCTCAAGTGTCCCAGAGGAACATTAAATGAGGGGTGGGCAAAGGAGGCAGCCGTTCACAGTGAACGTTTAAGGAATGACCATCTATCACTGTTTTAAATTAGGTACAGTCTCTCAACATGGTGATTTGAGAGGGTAGGCTGTTTCAGTCTTGTGCCGTATGGAGGAAAAAGATTTCTGCAAGGCGTTCGTACCAGTACGCTCAGGATAAACGGCGTCTGGATGGCAACGGCGAAATGTCCAATGGGCTGATCTGTGAATACCTTGTGTGTGGCCAGGAATAGACAGCTTTATGATAGAGACACAAACGAGCAATCTTACAGGCATGAAATGCAGTCATTATAGGCGCATAACGATGAATCTCCGGCTAGATACTTTGGCATATAAAACAACCGCTAGAATCGGTGACCGGTGACCGGTGAGATGAAGAAGGTCAAACTAAGCATTTAGAGTAGATATACAAGTGTTGTTAGAATAATTAGAGATAATGAATCAGGTGGCACAGTTCTGCAAGGATCCTAAGGGTAGCTTTATGAGAACCAAAAGGGGTGGAAACATACTCAACTATTGTTCTTCCAAGTGTTTTTTAAACTATTAGTTTGGTGGTGGCAGGTGCCAAGGCTATGTTGCAACGAATATAACCCAGGACTCGATTAGAACTAGTTACGCTGATAAGTTGCGACTATGTTACATCGCATGATCACAGGGATCACGTAGGTACCATAGAAGCTAGGGCAATTATATAGGGTGTATATGGGGACATTCAAATAATTAAGTCGGTGAAGATACATTACAAAAGTCTTTATTATATTGATCGATAATAAATAGCCAGTTGCCTCACCAGTCCTTTATTATAATACGATCATTCTGCAAAACGGAAGACTATAGGACGGCTTTGCATGGGGCGGCTTAAAACGCAGTCTTTACCAAAAAGTGGGATGTTAGAATGAGTGTTGACTAACAGGTCGTTATTATAAATTGAAAAGAGGAGGAGGCCTAGTAGAGAACCTTTGAGAACGCGAGATTGCGTAGGAGAAAGAAGAACCCTGCAAGCTTAAGCAACAAGAAACTATCCGCGATCAGTTCGGCACTCGCTGATTCAGTTGACCACACTCGGGTATAAGTTCAGACATGATAGCTTGAGTGGCAAGGACGAAAAACATGGTGACGAGGGAAAATGATGTTAGAACACCGGAAATGGGCTAGTTTGGAATACACGATATGCTACAATATTTTGAAGCATACACTGGTGATGGATCATCATCATCATCATCAGCCTATAGTTTATGTCCACTGCAGGACGAAGGCCTCTCCCTGCGATCTCCAATTACCCCTGTCTTGCGCTAGCGTTTTCCAACTTGCGCCTGTAAATTTCCTAACTTCATCATCCCATCTGGTTTTCTGCCGACCTCGACTGCGCTTCCCTTCTCTTGGTATCCATTCTGTAACCCTAGAAGTCCACCGGTTATGCATCCTACGCATTTCATGGCCTGCCCAGCTCCATTTCTTCCGCTTAATGTCAACTAGAATATCGGCTATCCCCGTTTGTTCTCTGATCCACACCGCTCTCTTCCTGTCTCTTAACGTTAGTCCTAAGATTTTTCCTTCCATCGCTCTTTGTGCGGTCCTTAACTTGTTCTCGATCTTCTTTGTTAACCTCCAAGTTTCTTTCCCATATGTTAGCACCGGTAGAATGCAATGATTGTACACTTTTCTCTTCAACGACAGAAGTAAGCTCCCAGTCAGGATTTGGCAATGCCTGCCATATGTACTCCAACCCAATTTTATTTTTCTGTAAATTGCTTTCTCGTGATCAGGGTCCCCTGTGAGTAATTTACCTAGATAAACGCACTTCTTTACAGACTCTAGAGGCTTACTGGCGATCCTGAATTCTTGTTCCCTTTCCAGGCTATTGAACATTATCTTTGTCTACTGCATATTCATCTTCAACCCAATTCTTACACTTTCTCAATTGAGGTCGTCAATCATTTGCTGTAATTCGTCTCCATTGTTGCTGAATAGGCTACTGTCATCTGCAAACCGAAGATTGCTGAGATATTCGCCGTTGATCCTCACTCCTAAGCGCTCACTCCTAAGCCTTCCCAGTCTAAGAGCTTGAATACTTCTAAGCATGCAGTGAATAGCATTGGAGAGATTGTGTCTCCTTGCCTGACCACTTTCTTGATAGGCAACTTTCTACTTTTCTTGTGGGACGATAATTGCCTCATGATGACAGGTTGCCTTCCTTCAATACAGGAATGACCTTCCCAATCTGCCTGTCTGCTGGACCTTAATGTATTGAGTGATTTATGAAATATGAGAGATAAAATCAAACTAGTTACTTGTTTGGTGTTCTTGAGCAATTTAATCACTTGTTATGCCTAAGTTAGCCTCCTGTATAAAACCGATGGCGTTTCTCAACATAGCGGTTGGTAAACCACCACAATACAAATACACGTTAGGCTTCGGCGTTGGCTTTTGGCCCTGTAAAGTAGTACTGCCCAAATAGGAACCGTATAAAAAGAATCTGATTGCTATTTGTGAGGGCACAATTCTAGTAAAATACGTAGGTGTGTCGTAGGTGACGGGACGAACTCTACCGAAAAAGAAATCAATTTTCATCCCCTCTCTAATACAAAAACCTAACCTAATCTAATCTAATCTAACACAGCAATAAGACCTCGCATTCTATTGCCAAAGCTTTGGCCATGCGCTATAATGTAAAAACATATGTTAATGATTATGATGATTTATTGGCCTCCCCTTTGAAACGGAGCTGTGACAAATAGCCACCTAGCCTGCTTGATTTAATCAGGTAATGCTATATACGAGGTGCTACCCAAAAGTTCCCGGAATTGAGTGGTAAAAAATAAAGTGCTGACCATAACGCCTAATCAGCAAAGTAGTCCACTTGACCATGTATACACCAATCCCTGCATTTCTGCCGCCATTTCATGCGTTCGTGGCGCTCTCCGGGCGACAGTGTGTTGAGAACCGCCTGCGATTCCGACTGGATTTTTTCAACAGTGTGAAACCGACGTCCATTAGGCCTCAACGTTAACTTTGGGAACAAAAAAAAAGTCACTAGGGGCGAGGTCGGGTGATAGCGTAGATGCGGACGGAAGTACTTTAATTTGGTAGGAAGTTAGGAAATGTCGAACAACGAGTGATTTGTGAGCGGGCGCGCTGTTCTTCCATTCCTCCGGACGCTTGCGATGAATGCTCTCTCTTAAGCACCTCAAAACGTCAGAGTAAAGGTCGCTATTCACGGTTTGTCAAGCAGGTAAGAATTCCTTGTGGGCAATTTCATGTAGGTAAAAAAAATAACCAGCCCTTCCCCAGTAGAGAAAATGTAGGTAAGCGAAGCTTGTGTTTGTCTATGTGACATTCGTGATGATTTTCTTTGTTTCTTTCGCTCTCTCTCTATTTATCTTTGTTTCTTTCTATCTCTTTTTCTTTTCCTTTCCCTCTATTTTTCTTTCTCTTTCTGTCTCTCTCTCTCATTCTCTTTCTGTCTTTCTTCATTTGTCTCATTCTCTCTGGTCCTTGGTATGTGCCTTTAAGCTTGGACCCTTTCTGCACAATCGCCAGGATCGGCCCACTTTTCAGCGTGACACCACCACAATCAATACCACCACCACCGATTAGAGCACTACACGGGCCCGGGCCGACCCGAAAGGCCGGGCCGGGCCGTCCGAAACGTTTGTCGGCGGGCTCGGCCCGGGCCCGGGCTTAAAGCCGCGAGCACACGCGACCGTTATGCATTGCATAGTTCAATGCATTCTGTGCCAAGCTGAAGTGACCCGTGCAAGATGACTGTATATCTTATGAAAGAAAATAGCAAAACAGATGAAGTTCTCATTTCTAACAGCTGAGATGTTTCAGCCGGGCATAATGTGTTTGCTGAATCCAAAAATGTGGGCCGATCCTGGCAGCAGTGCAGAAAGGGTCGAAGCGCAATGGCACATACACCTGTGAACTAGCGAAGCTGAGCCAGGATAAGTCTAGCTAAGAGTGATGGGGACTCCTTAAACTTAGTCTGTCATCGAGAGGCAATTGATAGCCAATTAATAGCTAGTCGACAATCGATCAATAATCAATAAATTCAAGAAAATGCTGGGGATGACTTCGTAGTGCTTAGCCTAGTACAAATACGTGGTTAATACCTTACGATAGCCAATCGATAGCCAATCAATAGCTAATCAATAATCGAGCAATAACCAATAATTTCCGGAAAATGCTGGGGATGACTTGGTAGTGCTTAGCCTAGCCCAGAAGCCAGGATTAGCTAGGTGCCCATAAGCTCCGCTGTCTCTTTAGCATTGCGCCGCCAGTGGAAGCTACGCTATTTTTTTATTTTCCACAAAGACGAACATTGTTTCCGCGTAAGGAAAAATAAATTATACAAAGAACGCACCTCAAACGATTTCCAGGTTACTGCTTTTGTGATTGCACTATTACAAGTGTCGATACTATTGCATTATTTTAGCCCTAAGGTGAATTACTTTTGCGCTGCAATTCATGAAATAGCGTTTTTCTCAAAAAGTTAACAGGAACGCCCGTGTATTTCGTCGGACACGTTGAAAATTATTATCTCTAAACTGGTCAAGTCCTGAGAATTCGTTCCAAGTGGATATGCCTTGCGAACTGAGCGGCTACAATTCGTAGATTGAAAGATGTGCCGTAAAATACTTAAATAAAAATTTCATTAGCCTAATTAACCTAATTATTCAATTCGCCGTTTCGACCATCCATTAGGCCATCCATGTCAGAATTAGCTTGGAACTATATAAAACAATTAGCCTCCCTAGAGCGTCGTCGCATTAATGGGAACATAGAAATCCTGAGATATGGTCAATTCCATATTTCAGAACACTCTATAAGCATCAGTCGTTAATACATAATCTACCATTCACTTTGAAGAAATACAAAAATGTCGATAATTTCAATAAGAACTCAGCGCATACTTTGTTCGCTTGAAATGTATCTGATGTGATTATTATACTGCCTTGGTGTATGGTTCTGAGTATATAATGTACAACCTGTTTCGTTTTCTTGGCAAATGTTCATCTTGTAAAATTCAGTCTCATACTATCTTGTATAGCTGGTGTTGCGTTGTTTTGTATAGCTAGTATTAGTATTGTAGGGTTGTTTAAAATGCATTCTGTTAAAAGTTTTTCCAATTCTGTTAACTCGCCGTGACGAAAATATTCTTTGTGTTTCCGTTCATAGCTATTTCGTCCATGAGGAATTCCAGCAATAGCTGGGAATATATCTGAATTATTGCACATGTGCACACACTGTTTGCTGTACTATTGCCTTGCCTTGTCTTTTGGGTCACGTCAGGCTACGTATGTAGCTTTTAGTCCAAAATAAACGTCCAGCATGTAAACTGGAGAATAAATTTATTTGTTTTGATTTGATTTCGTCGGACACTCGTCGGATTTCATCGGATCAGGCGTTTTGATTTCTCATGGAAGTAATGGCCGCCTCATCGAGTAGTTTAGATCAAGGATTATAATTGTGCATTCTGCCATAGGCAATTTGTTTAAATTTCGTTCAGCTAAAATGAAACACCCTGTATATTTGCATGCTAAATGACATCTTAGAACCATATTGTACAAATCAAGGTTAGTGCATGCGCACCAGCGGAAAAATAGCAGCACAGGCAACGGGCCGGAATACTGATGTTCCCGTGGGAGAAACAAAGAGTTTGGTCTTGTATTGCTTATATAATGCAGCTGATTAGATTAAACCTCGAGAAGGTGAGGCTGACAGATACGGTACAATCTGTAAACAAAAAAAAGAACTTTTTTTCTTACAGGCCGGGCCTGGTCATCCACACGCGGGCCCTAGCTAAGCCTAATGATGAACGCCCGGGCCAGGCCCCGGCTCAGTAACATGGGCCCGGGTCGGGCCCAGGCTAGGGCTTTGTATTACGGGCCCGGGCTATGCTCGGGCCTCGTAAAGCGGGTCCGGGCCTCGTAAAGCCGGTCCGGGCCGGGCTCGGGCCGAAAAATCAGGCCCGTGTGGTGCTCTACAACCGACACTTGGGAGCCTATAAAGCTTCGCTTAAAACACTGAGCATGGACTTCACATTCCCACAAACTTAACGTTCCTTTTGCGGCCGCTGCGAATTTGGCGACTTGCGACGACTGTGTTTGGTTTGATGACCGTAGCTATAGACCCATGCCTCATCCCCGGTTATTACACTGGAGAGGAATGTGGGATTGTCTCTGTCTTGTTGCTTCAGTTCCGTACACAGAAACACGGTGCAGCTTCTGTTCGTCACTGAGAAGTCTTGGCACGAATTTTGCAGAAATGTACCTCATGTTCAAAACATCCGACAAAATTCCCTGAACTGTGCCTTACAATTGTCCTACAATGTTGCAGACACCTTTTATAGTTAGCCTGTAATTTCCAAAGAGAGCCTTAGGAACTTCCGCTATCGTTTCTGAGGTCGTGCTCGTTGACGGGCGTCCAGAACGTTCATCGTCTTCAACTGACATTCGACCCTCTTGGAAGCGTTTATGCCATAACAACGTCCTACTTTGGCTCAAGGCGTCTATTTCAAAAGAGTCCTCTAGCATACGATGAGTTTCTGTCGTAGTTTTGTCAAGTTTAAAAGAAAGCTTGGTGCAAATTGTTCGCTTCTTGAAGTCTGCCATATTGGTTGCTAAGAAATGCGTCAAATCAGTGAAACATTCCTTTGCAAATTAACACTTCGCAAAACAGTACTACATCTTAGATGCAAGTCGTTCAGAAAGGCATATTGCTAGCCACTTATAGCGGCGGAAATGTTTGCCACACTCAGTTTTTCCGTGCTTTTCAAATTCCCGAAACTTTTGGGCAGCACCTCGTACAAGTTTTTAAGCGATTCTTTGTAGGCTCACAAGGGTCGGTGGTGGTGGTGGTGGCGGTGTCACGCTGAAAAGTGGGCCGATCCTGACGATTGTGCAGAAAGGGCCCAAACTCAATGGCACATACCCCTGTCGTGTGGACAAAAAAGAAAGAGAAAAAGAAAGAGGGAAATAATGAACGAGAGAAAGAGAAATAACGTCAGAAAGAGAGAGAGATGGAGAGATATATATAGAAAGAAAAAAAGAAAGAGAGAAAGAGAGAGAGAGAAATAAAGAAAGAGAGACGAAAAAAAAAGGGAAAATCACCAGCCCTTCCTTTGTCGAGCAAATGGGCGTAAGCAATGGTTGTCGTGTGTGTACTTGACCGACTACTTTCCCTTCCCTTTTCTACTTCTTTTCGTTCACTTTCCTTCTACTTTTCTTTCCCTTTCGTGCAACTTTTCCTTCCGTTGCTTTGTACGTTTACTTCCCTCGATGTATACATGTAACAAACGTTTTTTTTTCGGTGTTGTTCCCAATCTGATTTGCATTTCACCTAAACTTACTTTTTCGCTACTTTATGCGATAGTGTTTGCTTTTATGCACACCGTATTGTTTTCTTTTGCGCCAAGGATGGCTAGCATTGGAACCATCCTACCCACCTGTGTTGCTGTTATTTTTTGTTGCTGACACGTTTTTTTTTAACTGCCGCACAAAACTATGTGTTTGCCTAACCTGCCTAGTTGCCAATGTGATCTTGTATTTCGTTTAAAGATACGTTTATTTTTCGTTGCCGGATACCATTTGCCTTATTTTTACTGCATAATGTCTTTCTTTCTTTTTTATATACCACTCCCTTCTGCAAAGCCCCTTGAGCCTTGAAGGTATTGAAATAAATAAATAAATTACTGTGAGGTGTCGTGAACTTTACGTTACCCTGACGAAGGTCAGATACGCACACGGCAAGCTTCGCTTACCCCCATTTTCTCGACAGGGGAAGGGCTAGTGAATTTTTTTTTTGTCATTTTTGTATAAAGCTCCTTAATCATTTTCACCCTTTAAAATCTGCCTTGTACCGGTACCTATGACTGTAGGAGATCCGGTCGTATCAATTTCTGTTCTGCGGTTTCTCCACCAAAATTCTAAACGTCTCTTGCCTACCTCGACTGCTGACCTGTCGAAGCGTCCGTTCACGTTAAACCCAAGCACTTCTGGAAGGTGGGCAAAGGTTCGCACTGGGTGCTGAGTCGTATCCGGATTTTTGCTGCAGCGTACACATGCCTCATCTTGTCCCGAATATTTGCTACGGTATGTTTTTTTATTGCGATAGATACGATACGGACACTACAAGCGCAATTCGGCCGTCGCCTGGAGGTCCCGTATAAAGTTCAACGGCAATAATAATCGTTGCCGCGCGCCATCCGCCGTGTGTGCGAGTGAAAGCGAACGAGGGTGAGCCGGCAATCGCGGCTCAATGTAGAGAACGCGAGGGAGGAAGGTAGGCCGAAAGCGCACGGTCTTCTTTCGCGCGTGAGGCACGGGAGCGAGGCGACGGAGAGGGAGAGGGAAAGGGGGTGCATTCTGATCCTTCGGCTGCTGCTTACAGCAAGGGCGCCGTATCTTGAAAGCGATCTCTGACTTGGGCGAAGTGCACGCTCGCGCGGGCCTCGCCTTTAAAGCGATCTGCGATGGGGACACAGTCCATGCGCCTACTGCCGGTAGCTTCGTATGCCCTGTGCTTTCGACGTTTAGTTCGCGTTGAAGCTACACGAGAGACAGCGCGAAGGTCAATCTGCCTACTGATGCTGGCGCGCTTTCTCACTCCGGCGTTTTCACAGCGAGTTTCCGCGGTCATCTAGCGAGATGTGCTCTTGTTTACCTGTGCGCGCTTGACACCGTGCTCGTCTATTTAGTTAGCAAGCAAATGTTTACAACTTTCTAAGGCCCATAAAACTACTATGCTTGCTTCGTATCACTCTTTATTTATTTGCTATCGCAATCGATGCTTCGCCTTTCGGGCGAAACTGCGACTTTCTTGTCCTTAGGCGACCGGCTCGAGCCTCAAATAGCAAGGCACGGCCCTTTGTGTTATCGTACAGATTTTCCCTTCTAATTTATTTCTCTTCATTCTTTTAAATATCCATGGTCCTTTTTGGTTTCCATTCTTTCTACCCAATTAGCTGTTTGTGTTTCTCTCACTTCCTTTCTGGTGACTCGTGGTCGTGTACTTAGTTTCAATTACCCTGTACTAGGTTGCCAACTTTCCTAACCTCTTTTTCCATTCTGTTTCCACGCTTTTAAAGCACAAATACTTCTGTACTTTAGCCGCCCATATATTTTCATCCATGTTCATGAGTCTTTCTTCAAAACCAATTTTGCTCTGTGCTTACCGGACGTCAAAAGAGGCCCAACCCATGTCACCCTGCACTGCCCAGATGGGCATGAATTGCTGTTGAGTTGACACCATGCAATTTCTCGTCTCTTCATTAAAGATCATAATTCCCGATTTCTTTGTGCTAAAGTTAAGGCCTAGATTTGTCGCTGCGTTGCTACAGATATTCGCAAGTGTGTATAAATTTCTCTCACTGTCCACTAGTCGTACTATGTCGCCCGTATACATCAGTCTAGGGACCTTCTGTTGCACCATTTCTCCTTTAAGCATCTAGGATGAATCAAACGCTAATTAGCTGTTTGCGGTCGTCTTTCTATGCCCTTAACATAAAGCGTGAGCATAACGGAGACAGAGAACATCCTTGCTTCAGTCCTTCGTGAATTTTCACCACTTCATTACCTTCATTAACCCAGCACCCACTACTGCTTCGGCTGGTCGCGCAATCCACCGGTGGTCGCTCTACCACTCGACAAGTGTGCCTTACTCTACATGGTTTGCGGTTATTACTAACCAAGACTGTTTTATTTGTAGGTGAAACGCTCGCCCAACAAGCGAGTTAGGGGCGCAATGGATCTACAAAAAAATTAGGGTTGATCCCTCTTTCATAGGAATCGGTAGAAGACGAAATTGAAACGTGTATTCACAGAAGCTGTTGCGTGTTTATTGTACGTCGAGAATTCAGTCACAAGTGCCCATCGACGGCACTATAGCACTGCACCGGCTCAGGCTTAACCGAAAGCCCAGGCCCGGCCCGGCCCGTGGGCCGGGCCAGGCCGGGTAGAGCAGCTTTTTCGCGGTCTCTGGCCGGGTTCTGGCACGGCGTGTGCTTTTTGACCCGGGCCCGGGCCGGGCTCGGGTTTTTTGACGCGGGCCCGGGCCGGGCTCGGGCTTTCTTTTGGCGTGCACGTAACGTACAGCGAGTTATTATCGGGCGTCTCAACTCTGAAAAACAAGTATTTTTCGGTCTTGGGCCGGGTACGGGCCGGTCTCGAGCCGGGCTCGGGCCGTGCTCGGGCCTAAGGTAAAGCTGTGGTGGGCCGGGCCGGGCGGGTAACGTACATTATTTCCGGGCCCGGGCAGAGCCAGGGTCTCGCCATACAAGTTTTGATCGGGCTCGGGTGGGCAGCCCAACGTATAAACGGGCCCGGGCCAGGCCCGGGCTGAAAACATCGGCCCGTGCAGTGCTCTAAGCGGCACCCTACCACTGCACAGTGATCCTCCGCCGGAGACACTGTATTGCCCTCGCCAGAGCACTGCGCAAATCCGCCATAAAACACAGGCGTTCGTAAACTGTACAATCGAAACCGAACGGCTTGTTAGTAAATAGCTTCGCGAACTCATGATCCGCAGCAGTGAAAGGCGCACGATTTGCGGGTCGGCGACCGTGTCGGAGGTTTTCGTGGCGCGCGGCCTCGTGTTGGCGAGCGGTGTCCTGCTGCCGAGTCGCTTCGGCGAAAGTACGAGCATTTTGGTCTGGCTGTGTAGTGTCTTGGGCCTCTGGGGGGAAGCCAATCCATGCCGACGCGGAGCACAACCAGCGTTTTACTGTGCTTTTGTTTTGGTCACTTTATTTTCGGGGGGGAGGGGATAAAACCACCATATTCTCGATTCGTTGCATTGTGCGGCATCGAGACACCTCCTGGCACCTCCTCCAGTGGTCATCAGCCCGGCTCAAGGCCTTGCGGGGAGCCCCGGCCCCTCCGAGAATCAGAGGTGGGACTTGCGCCTCACTTCCAGCAGTGTCGCCTGGTCCCGCGCTCGACCAAGTGCGTTGGCTTCGTGCGTGCCAGCGATTCTCTAAATCTGCTCGACAGCGTCGCGACTTATGGCTACCATTATTGCAGTGTCGACATTGTCTCAGGACTGTTCTGCAACGCCTACTAGCATGAACATTTCTGTGCCGACGGACGATGTTCGAAGTTCCAGCAGTGCTGGCAAACGCCCAAAAGACGCGGCGTCTCCTGAATCAGCCACATCGATGGCGCCCCCGGCGCCTAAGCGGAGATGTATGAGCGCTCCAGAAGAGTTCCCCTCGTTACTTGCATCCAAGCCCCTCTAAAAAGTGGCCATTAAGCTCCTGGCTTGCTTTGGCGTTACGTCGTTCTCTAACCGGGCACTCCAACATGCTCTGAATTCGTGCCTCAAGGAAAACAAATTTCAAGGTTTGCCATCCACAGAGTCACGAACACTATCTGTTAGGGAGCGCTCTCTCCAGGACGTGGAGCGTATACGGACGCTGCAGGCTATAGCCACTTGTGAAACATCATCAGTACCCGTAAAAGTTTATCTGACATCTGGCTAAGACCTTCGGCGCTATGTTGTGGCCGGTGTGGACTCTGGTGAAAACACATAAAACTTGGTGAAGGATCTAATTTGCTCCTCGCATCAGGTGAATAGTGCCCGCTACATGCGCCAAGGACACACATGCGTAGTTAGGTATACCCTTCGGGGTCCTCCAAAGCCTCCTGAGCGCATTGCTTACTACGGCTCTCTTATACCGTTCCGCCCGTATCGGTCAGTTGTGGTCCATTCCTACAAGTGTTTCCGACCGGGACAAATGCGTACCTTATGTCCACACGCATCAGATTCCAGTATGGCAGCGAAAGGAACCACCACGTACAAGTGTGGTTTATGTAAATCAAATGACCATGAAATCACTGACAAGGCCTGCCCCACGAAGCGACGCGCCAATGAGGCTAAGCGTAAGAGTCACCGAGGAAACACCAAGGCGGCGAACTCACTGACATCGACTGGTGGCGTTCGGCGAATTGTCACATCAAACCACTTCGCAGTACTTGAAGAAGACGATACTGACGTTAAGCAAGCTGAAAAAAACCATTCCGACTCTTAGCCGGCCTACTTAGCAAGGCAGCCAAGCGGGGCGGCCGAAAAGACAGATTTGACATGCCTGTCCCACCGTCGATGAACGAACTTGACATGGAGCCGCGTTTTCTGAACTAGATCAACGCCTAGCATCGCTGCAAGAACTACGTCGCCTAACGCGGCGTCGAGCCCTAATACAACGAGTCACTTGTCGTACTACACACATGAACATGTGTGTTCATGTGTAGTCACACATGAACATGTGTGAAGAGGCATCCCTGCCATCTCACCCTGTGCGGCCTCTTCTGGTGCTCTGTCTACAACAGAACTCCAATTTGTAGCTCAACATCTGCAAAATTGGTCGGCTGTTCTAGCCGCCAACCTTTGAATATCGCTTGCCACATCACCAGCATGTCACTTCCAGTTGTCAGTCGAGGGAACTGTCGAGGCTTGACAGGAAAAGTTGGAGAGCTCAGCCAGCGCACTCGCAGGAACAAATTTTATGTCTGGGCTTTGGCTCATCAGGAGACTAACTCGCTCACACGTGTAAACGGTTTCCCTTCATATGCTACCTCATCTATTGTGGACCGCCGCTGTGGTGCCTCTGCCTATACTCCTGGCAAAACGGCACTGTATGTGAGCAGCCAATATCCGCAGGCACGTATCCCACTAACACAGTGGCGCATTCAGTGGCAGGAAGTGGTTGTCTTGTTGATTCGCCTTCCTCGTACTAATGCCATAGTGGTATCCTGCTATGTGTGGCCGTACAGTGGAAGCAACACAGAAATCCGTCACGGATGGCTGGGTCGCCTGCGCCAAGTGTACCCCGGGCGCCCAATATTGGTGGCGGGTGACTTTAGTTCACCGCACATTGCCAGGGGGTATCCGTATCCGGCTACTAGCGCCCGGTGCCAAATTGTCATCGAAGCATTTCTACATGCCCAGTTCGCGCTTCTGAACACCCCAGCCACATCAACTCGTAATCGGGATCACCCCGGTGTCCCTGTTTACTGCCCGGATCTCACTTGGTGGTTAGGCCATGCATCAGTTACCTGGAATAAAGAATCAGATTGTTGGGTACTGACCATACATATAGGCATGCATCCAAAGTGTCCGCGGCACCTACGCCGTAAGTGTCATATAACTTACTGGGATATTTTCTGTGCTAAACTGAATGGGTGGTTCTTGTCGAGCTCTGACGATGATAATGTGGACCCCTTGAATATCGTTGGGACAATGGTTTCCAGCGCTACACTGTGCACATGGTTTGATGAGTCCCGTCCAGCACCGGACCTACATCTTCTACGTCTGTGGGCAATGCGTCGTCGAGCGGAGAGTGTTGTGTCTCGCTCTCCAGACTCCAGCTTTGCTCGTTACATCAATCGCGCAACCGCAGCGGCTCGCAGACATGAAAAGCGACTTTCCCAGAGCAACTGGATGGAAGGATGTACGTCGCTTGAACCTTCATCTACTACAGCTTCCGTGCGGCGGAAATTCCGGGAGATGGAACGAGGTTCACATTCTCCTAATTCAGTCTTTAGTGCGTGTCTTGCATCCGGACTTGACCCTGCGGTATTCACCCCAGTGGTTGCGCGATCTTTGCATCAAAGTTTCGACAGCGCAGTTCCCACCTTTACCCGCTCATTCACCATTCCTGCTCTTGTGGGAGAAGTCCCATGCAAGCGAGACGTTGAAGGCATGAAGTCATCGTGCGTCATGGCTGAAATATTGGCAGCAATCGACAAGGATAAACCGCGGACAGCCCCTAGCGCTGATGGGATACCGTACGAAGCGTATGAAAACGTGGAGGGACCTGCTCTAGAGTGGCTTCTTGACAGTATAAATACTTTTATATAAATAGGTCTAGGATTTCTCTCAATTTGAAGAGAGAAAGAGTGAAATGCGTCAACAGGAAACAGGCCAACCTAGACGCAGTAAGGGTGAAAGCAGACCAATTCAGCTTGGTGCTCGCAAACAAATATGCAGCTTTAGAACAGGAAGATGAAGAAAACATGGAGGTAATGAATGAAACCGTAACTAGGCTGGTCTCAGAAGCAGCAATTGAAGTGGGACGTTAGGCACCAAGGCAACCAGTAGGGAAGCTCTCCCAAGAAACAAAGGACCTAATAAAGAAACATCAAAACATGAAAGTGCCCAACTCAAGAGATCAGATAGAATTCGCTGAACTGTCGAAACTGATCAACAAGAAGAAAGTAAGGGATATTCGAAATTATAACGTGGGAATGAATGAGGAAGCCGTAAAATATGGACGCAGCATGAAATCAGTAAGAAGAAAGGTTGGAATAGGACAAGGCAAGATGTATGCACTGAAAGATAGGCATGGTAATATCATCAGCAATTTAGATGACATAGTAAAAGCAGCGGAATAATTCTATACTGACCTATACAGTTCGCAAAACAACCAAGCTACTTCCATTCGAAGTAGTGATGAACCTGATACAGAAGCTCCTTCTATAATTAGCGATGAAGTTAGAAGGGCCTTGAAAGACATGACCAGGGGAAAAGCGGCTGGATAAGATGGAATAATAGTAGATTTAATCAAAGATGGAGAAGATATCATGCTTGAAAAGCTTGCGGCCCTTTATACGCAATGCCTCACAACTTCAAGTGTACCAGAGAGCTGGAAGAACGCCAACATTATACTTATTCATAAGAAGGGAGACGTTAAAGAATTGAAGAACTACAGACCCATTAGCTTGCTATCAGTATTATATAAAATCTTCACCAAGATCATTTCAAATAGAATCAGGGCAACACTTGACTTCAGCCAACCAAAAGAATAGGCTGGCTTCAGGAAGGGATATTCTACGGTGGACCATATCCATGCCATCAATCAGGTAATCGAAAAATCCGCGGAGTACAATCAACCTCTCTATATGGCTTTCATAGATTATGAAGAAGCATTTGATTTAGTAGAGATACCAGCAGTCATAGAGGCATTGCGTAATCAAGGAGTACAGGAAGCATACGTTAATATCTCGGCAAATATCTACAAGGATTCCACAGCTACCTTGGTTCTCCACAAGAACAGTAGAAAGTTATACCTATCAAGAAAGGGGTCAGGCAAGGAGACACAATCTCTCCAATGCTATTCACTGCATGCTTAGAAGAAGTATTCAAGCTCTTAGACTGGGAAGGCTTAGGAGTGAGGATCGACGACGAATATCTCAGCAACCTTTGGTTTGCAGATGACATTGTCCTATTCAGCAGCAAGGGAGACTAATTACAATAAATGATTGAGGACCTTAATCGAGAAAGCATAAGAATTGGGTTGAAGATGAATATGCAGAAGACAAACATAATGTTCAATAGCCTGGCAAGGAAACAATTCGTGATCGCCAGTCAGCCTCTAGAGTCTGTAAAGGAGTACGTTTATCTAGGTCAATTACCCACAGGGGACCCTGATCATGAGAAAGAAATTTACAGAAGAATAAAATTGGGTTGGAGTGCATACGGCAGGCATTGCCAAATCCTGACTGAGAGCTTGCCTCTGTCGTTGAAAAGAAAAGTGTACAATCATTGCATTCTACTGGTGCTAACATATGGGGCGGAAACATGGAGGTTAACAAAGAAGCTCGAGAACAAGTTAAGGACCGCACAAAGAGCGATGGAAGGAAAAATCTTAGGACTAACGTTAAGAGACAGGAAGAGAGCGGTGTGAATCAGAGAACAAACGGGGATAGCCGATATTCTAGTTGACATTAAGCGGAAGAAATGGAGCTGGGCAGGCCATGAAATGCGTAGGATTCATAACCGGTGGACCACTAGGGTTACAGAATCGATACCAAGTGAAGGGAAGCGCCGTCGAGGACGGCAGAAAACCAGGTGGGATGATGTAGTTAGGAAATTCGCAGGCGCAAGCTGGAATACGCTAGCGCAAGACAGGGGTAATTGGAGATCGCATGGAGAGGCCTTCGTCCTGCAGTGGACATAAATATAGGCTGATGATGATGATATAAATACCGGAGAAGTTCCGACGTCGTGGAAACACGCGGCTGTTGTGGCCATTCCGAAGCAGGGAAAGCCACCTGGCGTGCTCGCGAACCTGCGACGAATCGTTCTCATCGTTACGCTATGTAAGCTGCTGGAGCGAATGGTGGCAACGCTGTTCAGCGGGTGGCTTGAACGTTTCGGGTGATGTCATCGAGCCCACACTAGATTTCGGCCTCAACTAGGCACTGAAGACGGCTTCGAATACCTTTCCACTTTGGTGCTCGTTGGTGGTCGCTACCACCGCGTTTGGACGATGTTTGCAATGCACATACATCGAGCTTATGACAATGTGAGCCATGGGGCTATACATGAGATTCTGCAGTGGATTCACTTGCCTTGTCTTGTTCGCGCATTAATACAATCATTTCTTTGTGAGCGCTCCTTTTCCGTCCGTCTTCCCGGAAAGAACTATGGACAGTTTACGACGAAGCGTGGAGTGCCACAGGGATCCGTTCTTGCGCCGATATTGTTTAATGTTGTGCTACTGCCGATTACGTGGGAGCTGTCAAATATTCCGAACGAACGATTCTTGATTTATGCTGATGATGTGACGGTATGGCGCGAAGCGCCGGTATCACTCTTTGAAGCATCAAGAGCGCGGGCACTGCAGGCAGCACTTGATAGAGCACTTGCTTAGTGCATATCAGCGGGGCTCACACTCTCAACGGAAACGACCTCCTACATAAGCATTGCTAACAGCTGTAGGCGTCGAAAGCTTAACCAAGCCGCTCTTCGACTTACGTTCGATGGCCGCGTCTTGGTAGAGGTAACCACAGTCCGAGTGCTTCGAGTGGACTTTTCTTCTGGATAGGCATCGCCCTGGCTATGCTCTGCGCCCAGATCTGCGTCTAGCATGCTTCATCTTTTTCGATGCATCTCCCAGAGATCGGGTGGGGCTCACACTCGTATTGCTCAGCAGTTGCTTTACTTCGTATTCCAGCCTCGCTTGATCTATCAAACATAGTTTCGATGCCTTACCAAAGCAGAATGGGCTCGACTGGAAAACCTTTACCACGAAGCCATGCATGTCATTACAGGAATTCCAAGGCTCACAGCTATGACGGCACTTCAAGCAGAAGCTCAGGTGAACACACTTGAAAAGCTCGTTCATCAAAGACGCGAAGCGCCGGCGTGTAAGCACAGTAGTGTTCCTGCGGCTGCTGCTTTGGCGAATTACATGGACCCGTCTTCTCCTTTGGTGGATCAATCCTTATCGCCGCTAGCACCATGGGGCCATTGCCAAGTGAATAACAAGCCACTTGGTTGTATTTGGCAGTTGACTAATCGAAATTCACATTCCGTGAGCACCACCGCGCATGTGCCTTCCTGCTCGTAGTTCCAGGAACTAAACCTAAGTGCCCATGTGGATGCCTGGTCGAGTTCGGCAATTTTTTATACCTCCTTACCCTTCATACCCTTCTTATCCAGGTGAAAACCAGTCGTGTTCTTATGGGTTGGATACACCCTTTGCTTCGGTGCTGGAGTAGCTGGTTGCACTCCGGGATGGCCTGACCACTCAGTTGCCCGTCGCCAAGGTGCAACGCCCAAGGAGCATGATCCTCTACACCAATATGACGCAAGCAGTGCACTCACTCTGTCGCGTCTATCGTTCAGCTGGTATAGCGATGGACTTTGACCGCTGTGCGATGACTGATCCATGCCAGGTTTGAGTCTGCTGGATTCGTCGATAAAATGTTGCCGCTCATACCGCGGCGCAGACACAGCATGCCATCCCTTGACGATCGTGCACTTGTTGCCTCTGTTGACGCTTCCGTATTCTGAAACAGTGAACATTCAAAAAAATTCTTCGTCATACCACGCGAGCTCTCATACCTCCGTGTTGTTCTCACCTCCCGGCTGGCCTCACCCCTCAAGAGGAGGCATCAATCCGAAGAGTTTGCGTGAGTGCGGTTGTCCCACCGTACATCCGCGCGCAGTGGGGATATAGCGACGCCTCTGCCCGTACTGGCACAGGACCTACAGTACTTGTTATGGACGTGCCGTGGTCTGCAATCGGCTCGTCGACGTCATCTGAGCCGTGTGGGTCTCCACCCTAATCGGCCGCCAGACTTACACAAGTGGATCTTTGCCCTCATCACTACTCTTTTATTGCACTTTATGCAAGAGACAGGGCTGCATAATTATGTGTAAGACTTCCTTTTGATGCTGTAAGGCAATCTAATGCCATAAAAAAATGTTGCGACGCGCTCTGCTTCAGAAATACGAGAGGCAAACTTCGCAGCGTGCGCCGTGAAAGCGCGAAGGCGTTCTGCTTCACGCTGGTGGGTGTCTCACCAAAGAAAAGCGAGATTCGCTCCTCGATGTCATTGCGTTTCTGGGCCGCTTAGCGCGGCTGTTTTCTTAGTTCGTGCCATCGCAAGCGAAGCAGTAGGCGGCCTGCAAGCACTGCAGATGCATGCTGAAGCTGTGCTCCGTAGACGACGAGGTGTCACAGACTAATCAGACGGGAAAGACAAACCATTTGCGGAAACTGCGTCGCCACCTCAGCACCTCAGCAGAAGGCCTACAAACCTACACCAGGGTCACACCGCGTCGGAGCCTCCACCCCTTCATTGCGCGAAGACTACCGAAGCGTTCATTGTTGGTACTTGTTAGTATCATGATACAGTACTCCGCTTCACCGCTCCTAGATGGCGGCGCCATTCCTGTCAAGAAATCATACGTTATGCAATCGCCCCGGACGTCACATCTGTTACAGTTAGTTGATCGTAGACCCCGGCATAAAACACTTGCGTATTAAAATAATTTGAGCTCTTGTGAAAACAAACCCAACAACTTATTTCGTAGGAGAATGGTGCTCATGCTGTTGGGATCGCCGTGTGTTTCGTAACTAGTCATTGCTGCTAAAGCACACATTAGAATTACAGTGAAGAATGACGTCTAAATATTTGAAATTGTCATGTTCCACAGTATCATTGTTTATGATATGTCATTACAATTATAGATCACTGCGAGTGCTAAACTGCATTTGTTTAGTTTTCTTTTTGTTAATTTGCAGCAGCCAGTTGCTGCACAATGTTTTAATGGTGTACAAGTCATCTTGCAATTGCTTTCGTCCTGTGGCCGATAGTACGGTATATTTTGCATACATCTGAAAAAGCCTGGCGCAGTAAGTTATTGCATTATGTATATAATGTATATAAATGAGGGACATTAACGAACAATGCTATAGCTAAAGGGAAATGCACTCCCCATTAATTCCTCCGTCGGAAAAGGTGGATAACCTGTGGCAGACGACAGAGCTGGTGCGTCGTTGCATATTTAACGACAATTTACAAGGGCCTCAAGGTGCGCTTTAACAGCACTGCAGTCTACTTGTGCCACCATGGTCGGTACTCAAGCGAAAGGTTTCAGAAACGTGCGGGCAAATCAAATAAGCCTAATGTTTCCACCTAACAGTGCTGAGAACCAACGCACTACCGGTATTCTTCTCCGACAAGAGAAGCAACTGGCGCAGTGTCTATATATCGTGATTTGCTCTCCACGACTGTGCAGGGGGTGCGTACT
The DNA here is from genome assembly GCF_013339745.2 of Dermacentor silvarum. Classification (NCBI taxonomy): domain Eukaryota; kingdom Metazoa; phylum Arthropoda; class Arachnida; order Ixodida; family Ixodidae; genus Dermacentor; species Dermacentor silvarum. The sequence goes on along the minus strand of NC_051155.1, from coordinate 18,261,128 downwards.
TCGCAGGCAAGGTGCAGGATAATGACACCATCACAATGCTGGACCCGTTCCAGCGCCGCTACGGCAAATGGATCAGCCTAATTTTGCTACCGCCTGCCGTGTGCGGAGAGGTCTTCTGGACGGCCGCTGTGTTCGCCGCATTAGGTGAGGCAACGTTTGCAGGTCAAGTGCTTTCAACATTCAGATTTATGCAAGGCACAGTTCACATAAAATCTTCTACGCACAGGAGTCTAGAGAGTGTCAGGAACATGCACGCTTAATGCTATGATGTGTGCCTTGGTACGTGTATCCACCTAACCGTCGCGTGACGTTGCAACAAAATGAGATGTTTCGGACTGCTACAGCCCGCGTATACTGAGTGGCGATGCAGAACTCAACCAACGTCTCACTAAGCTTGACCCTTCAGTCCCAAAGAAGTTTTGGAACTATAGACGCTTTGGACAGTGGGGCGCACGACCCGGTCTACATTACACACATCTGCTGACTCCCGACAAAACATAGAGAATACTCTCGACATTACCGACACATCAAGCCCCGATTCGTTGTCACGAGTACTCATCGATCAAAAACAAATGACTCGTGACCTTGCTGAGATTAAATTGTTCCACCATTCCGTGACATGCCGTTCGAATCTTTCGAGTCTTGATCGGAGATTCAAATCTCGTCGAAACTTGAGTCGTCGTCGCCATCCGATGTTTTTACATCTCCGTGCTAAAATTTCGGTCAATAACAACTTGACTGAATGGTCTCGTATCTTACTTAGTTAAAGACCAAAAAATGGTAAACTCGGCGGTAATGCAGTTCCACTGAACTTCAAAGCTGGGAAAGTGCGGAGCAGTGATTAGCCGGTGCTTACCTTGTGTTTTTCTTGTGTTTGTCTTGTTTTATCCTGTGTTTATCTTGTGTTCAGCAATCCATCACCTGTTTTGACACCTGTGTTGCGGCACAACTGGTGGGAAACCGCCACGCACATGGAGCCATAGCCTTTGCTGATGATAGTTAAAAGCAATTTTAACAAATTTCTGTTAATTATTGCGCTTAATGCTTCATTATTCCTGTCTCATTTTACTTTATTTTGAACCGGTTTTGATCAATTCTGCACTTGTTTTGACCCTGTTTTGAGCACTTGTTTTTGAACATGATCACGCGGTAGACGCCGACAGCCAGGCCCGTAAGTGCTTCGCACTTAAGAAGCGACCACCTTGAAAACCTTTCCAGGCGTAACAATATCATTCGATATGGCTCTCTACGAAAATTCTAATTAAAACAGCGATGCATTACTTGCTAACGTTTGCCGTTAACTTAGGCAAACGCTACGTTTCGGACGCCCTCCAATCGAGAAGAGTACGTGTTTGGTGTACTCTTCCTTTGATTATAAAACTTTTGGACTTCCGTCAGAAAATTATTATTTTCAAGTATGCTTCAAAACTTCAACAATCCTCTTTTCGTATAACGGAATATTGTACTGCTCAACGGCGCGCCATTACAAACAACCTTTGAAATGTATGTGTCTCGTTTCGTGCAAGCGGTTCTGTGTTGAAGATTCGTTACCCTCACGTGCTAATTAATCGTATACTTCATAAATATAATTGTCAGCACTAGTCCTCCAAGCTCTACCTCAAGCATTCAGTCATCACACTGACTACGTCATCATGCCTTCTTTAAAGTCCAGATTTTAATTATTTCGCTAGAAGCCCAATGAACAAATTTCCTCATTTTTCTCTCTCTCTTGTTTCTTGATTTTCACCTCATGTCAGTAGGTTGACGGAAACTTTGCTCCAAGGTAGAATGTACGACATTGAATCACGCCGCAGTGCGCACTGATCGGAAGTTTGTTAAATGCGGCGGAACAGCGCTTCTCGTTAGATTAGGTTTGATTTTTTTCGTGTTGCCTACTCCTTCCAATAAGGAATCTGCCTGGCGTAACATCTACTTACAGAAATAAATCTACATGATTTATGCCTATTATCGCCTTCCCGGTTCTTCCATCGAACAACTATTTGACATTCGTCGCTTCTTACATTGACATGACCTTAGCTCCTCAAATCTCATTTCTATGAGTAATTTTAACACTCCTGCAATTCATCGGCCAACTTTTCATCCTCTGTTCGTTATGCTTGAGTAGGCGCACAACTGATTACCTTTTTTATTATCATTCGTATTCATTGAAATAGTGGAAGGCGTTACAAAGCACAACGCTCTTCCAGATTTTTTTTTTCAGCAAGGGTCTGGTGCTGAAGGGCTTTCAATGTGAAATAGTTAGTGTCATTTGTGATAAAAAGCTGCTTTACTCGCACAAAACTGTTTTGTGTCAAAACCGCGTTTTAAATGAGCAACATTTTCTGACTTTAACCACGGTAACGACATCTGTATAACACATTAGCTTCAAATTTCGGTGCATTTGTCGCACGTAGTGAGGACTGTTATGTTAATGTGCTTGTTACACATTTTGAGCAGGTCGTTAAAGCATGGATTCAGCATTTTGTGCCATTAAAAATGTAACTTTCGCACAGATAAACAGATAAATCTTACAATGATCACGGAATATAAACGGCCTTTGACGCAGGCGATGAACTATCAGACTAGCATATCCCTGTTTATTACAACTAAAAAGAACTTGTTATCAAAATAAATAACGCTAAAAATTTATATTTCACTGTGCAATTACCAAAGCTGCAACGAAAGCGTCCTCGTAGGCTCTGGGGTATGGTTTCGCCTTCTAGTGACTCATCCCCATCGTTCACTATATACAGAAATGAGATGATAATATATATATATATATATATATATATATATATATTACACACATTACATATACATGACATACATATACACATATCCATTACATTACGTACATTAAATATAGATATAGGTACACATATAGATAATGAGATGCCAAAATGATCATTGCTTTGGCGGGCTGATGAAATATTTTTTGTATATTATATTTCCTAATAAAGAAAGAAAGAAAGAAGGCGAGAAAGAAATTACCTGCCACACTATTATTGAAAATTTTTTTATCTATTACGTTCAATCTGTTTATGCACGATGGCGATATTGTCACTAACTTTAGTAGCAGAAGTCCTACTTCTCAAGCAGTTACATCGCAGTTTGTCTTCAAGGTGTACACAATCTAGTGTATAGTCTAGACACTGAAATGAGGTTAATTGATACAGGCGTAGGTGTAGATCCTTCGGATATACTGGCACAGAACAGGCGGCTAAACAGTTACGTTGGGCAGTGCTCTTAGCCGTAACTTAGGTGTCGTCTTTTACGGAGCGATCACGATGCTGCTACTGTTGGTGGTGTGCATCATCTGCAGAGCATGTTGTACGTCTTCTTCATCACAATCACCCTCGGGAGAAAAAGCAGCCATCCTGGCGGCTCAAACAGTAGTGATCACGAGCGGCTCACGGTAAAGCTTATAGCGATCGACGTGAACAATGTCACGTTCACGACAACGGACGTCAGAGGGGGGTGTCAGTGGTTCGATTAAGTAATTCACCGCAGACGTGCGCTGGACAATGCGATAAGGTCCATCGAAGCGGGGGAAAAGTTTTGAAGAGAGGCCAGGAGCATGCGCAGGTACTGACAGCCGGACGAGGTCGCCGGGAGAGAAGACAGGTTGCTCACAGCGAACGTCATGGAGCCTTTTCTGACGCTGTTGCTTAGCGGTGGTGAAGTGGCGCGCTAACTTGCGACACTCCTCGGCATGACGTGCTGCAGTCGAAACGGGCACACACTCAGAAGCATCGGGTTGGTAGGGTAGCAGGCTCTCCACGGTGTGGGATGGGTGACGGCCGTAAAGCAAAAAGTAAGGAGAAAAGCCAGTGGTTGTCTGGGTTACAGTGTTGTAGGCGAACGTAACAAATGGTAGGATAAGGTCCCAATATGTGTGGTCAGATGCGACGTACATGGCCAGCATATGACCCAGGGTCCGGTTGAAACGTTCCGTGAGTCATTCCTCTCGGGGTGGTAGGCGGTGGTTGTCCTATGAATAACGTGGCACTGAGCCAGAAGAGCTTCGACAACCTCAGACAAAAAGAAGCGCCCTATGTTGCTGAGAAGTTCACGAGGTGGGCCGTGACGGAGGATGAAACAGCGGAGCAGGAAGGCGGCGACGTCGTGCGCCGTGGCGGCAGGTAGTGCCGTGTAGTTTCAGCATATCGTCTAAGATGGTCGACGGCGACGATGATCCAGTGGTTACCGGCGGGTGTCATAGGAAGCGGATCATAGAGATCAATGTCCACTCGATCAAATGGTCGGGCGGGACAGGGAATGGGCTGCAAAGCTCCAGCTGAACCGCAAGGCGCAGATTTCCGACGTTGGCAGTCCGTACATGAGCGAACGAATTTGCGGACGTATGTAAACATTCCTCGCCAGTAGTAGCGCTGAAGAAGTCGTTCATATGTTTTGAAGACTCCAGCGTGGGCGCACTGCGGGTCAACGTGAAAGTATGCGCAGGTAGGGGAGCGCAGGCTGCGCGGTATGACGAGTAGCCATTTGGCGCCGTCAGATGCGTAGTTGCGTCGGTGCAGAAGATCGTCACGAATGGTGAAGTGAACAGCTTGGCGGCAGTGTGCGCGAGAGGCTGGCAGCGTAGGCCTGTCAGAAAGTAGATCGAGGAGGGCCGCTATTCATGGGTCGTGGCGCTGCTCTGAAGCAATTCTGCCGATGGTGAGAGGCGAGACGATGGGTGTTAGTGTTGACAGGCAACTAAGGTCGGTAGGCAGAGGAGATCGTGACAGAGCATCAGCATCCGAGTGCTTGCGGCCAGAGCGGTAGACGACGTTTATGTCGAACTCTTGAAGTCGAAGAGCCCATCGGGCAAAGCGGCCACATGGGTCTTTCAAATTTGATAGCCAACAAAGGGCGTGATGATCTGTGACGACGTCAAACGGGCGGCCGTACAAGTAAGGGCGGCACTTGCTGAGGGCCCATACGATGGCTAAGCATTCTTTTTCAGACACAGAATAGTTGGTCTCCGCTTTGGTGAGGGTACGGCTGGGATATGCAACAACGTATTCAGGATGCCCGGGTTTTCGTTGTGCTAGCACAGCGCCGAGACCTATTTCGCTGGCGTCTGTGTGTACCTTCGTCGAAGCTGCAGGTTCGAAGTGACGCAGAATAGGAGGTGAAGCGAGATGACGTCGTAAAGTAGTGAACGCCTCGTCGCAGGCTGGAGACCATGATGACAGGTCGCCGGAGCTACCCAGAAGCTGTGTCAGATGGCGTACTATAGACGCGAAGTTGCGAATGAAACGCTGAAAGTACGAATACAAGCCGTCGAAACTGCGAAGTTGTTTGAGATTTGTCGGTCTGGGAAAGTCAGTAACGGCAAGCAATTTCGCGGGATCAGGTTGGACGCTGTGCTTAGACACGACGTGGCCAAGAATGGTTAACTTTCGAGTCGCAAAGTGACATTCTTTGAGATTAAGTTGGAGCCCAGCGTTGGTAAGACACGTCAGAACGCACCTGAGGCGGTGAAGATGTGTCGTAAAATCCGGAGCGAAGACGACAATATCGTCGAGGTAACACACACATTTTCCATTTCAAGCCATGCAAAACAGTGTGCATCATTCGCTCGAACGTTGCGGGGGCATTACAGAGGCCGAAGGGCATCACGTTGAACTCATAAAGTTCATCAGGGGTAACAAATGTAGTTTTGGGCTTGTCAGCGGCGGCCATGGGAACCTGCCAATACCCTGAGCGCAAGTCGAATGAAGAGAATAATTCAGACTCCTGTAAACAGTCAAGGGCATCATCTATTATCGGTAGAGGGTACACGTCTAGAGGGTACACGGTAGAGGGTACACGTGCAAAAAAAAAAGGTGTGGGCCAGACGGCATTCTGATTTCTTCCAATTTTCGTTATTCCCTCTGAACTGCAAGATACCATTTGTGATATTTATTAAATTTTACCTTCTACCGCTGTTGCGACGTCTTGTAAACTTGCCAAATGGATGGGGCTTTACAAATGTGCAATTAGGAAACTTTTATCTAACTACATGCCCACATCTTTACCATGCAAAATGCTAGAACGCAAATTAGAATATATAATGGGATTCTCAAAATACAGTTTTAGTGTTTTACCATTGCATCATGCGGGGAAATATAAAAATATTTTCGCCATCCTCACCAATTATTTGTCCTGGTCCGAGCATAATGCTGCTGCTGCTAACAAAGTTCTAGAAAAAAATCGGGCATCTGAGTCGAACAACAAAATAAGTTTCTAAGAATACTCAGTTAGTGCTCTCTAATTCTCTCATTCACGCCATTCCTAAACATACTGCTGGTGTTTGGTGCCCGTACAAGCAGTTTAATATTGACAAACTTTAGTACAAACAGAATAAAGCAGTGTGATGTGTTTGCCGCTACTATGACCTTGATTTTTCACCTCCCTAAATATTTTGTTTGCTAGGCCTCACTCCCCCTCCTCACACCATGCTGCTGAATGATGCATAAGTAGTGACAACTGCAGCCTAACAAAAGGCTGTTTAGGATAACGGATTTTCATCAGCTTAAGTTAATCTCTTTCTTTTAGACTACCGACTTCTTCAAGCACTATTTTTTATTCATGCGAACCATAATTCATTAACGTTCTCTGACAGGTGACACGCGCTCGTTACCACTGGACAGATTCTAGACCCGATCAGCCATATTGGTTCCAATTTCATTGTTTTGTAATCATGTTTTGTAATGTGTTCATTTCACGCGTGAACAACTCTGGCAATGTATAATGTTTATTCTGTGTGTTCCACTCGTATAAAAAAGCCAAAACGGGACTGCAGCATATGTAAAAAAGTAAATAAATTAATAAACTATATCGGTAACAAACTACTTTGTCGTATCGGTTGTCCTTCATTCGCAGGAGTCGCTTCGCAGCAACGCGCCTCCGCAGGCCATTTTTGTACAGCCCGTTCAAGCGGCATGCATATCTGCGCTTTTTAACGGCTTCGTTTTTGAAGCGCATACCGTTACTACGGACGCGTGGTTGGTTCAGCCGAGAGCCCTGAAGTTGCAGATTTCAGCTTGCTTTGTAAAGGAAGGTAAAGGGGGGCTAGAAAAGGTGGCCAGCAACTCAACAACCGCAAATTTTATCGTAGCCTGTATATCACTGAAGTAACCTACTTACGGCCGACTACTTGCGGGGTTCTACATCCACACAGGGGAAAATACTTGAGGTCACGCTTGCTCTGATACACGCTCTCCAGATACCATGAAAGGTGTATTTCCTTACCGATTCACAGCAAGCATGGGCGCCTTTCTGAAGGGCCACGACATCCACAAGGCAACCCAAAGCATCTTATAACAGTCGCCCATCACAGATTCGGCCACCCCACACCGCGTCTACTTGATCTGGACTTCTGGCCATGCGTCACATCCGGGTAATGAACGCACGTACGTGGCTGCTCCATAAATCACCCTCCTAGCAGATTAGCGCGGCAAGGCTAGTGACCCAGATCCTGTGGAAGCGCCACTTATGTACAGAGACGTTAACTGCTACACACGAGCAGGACACATCCTTGGTCCTCTGCTACCGTCCTTTTCGTGAGTTAGAAGCTGTATCCTTACGCCAATTCCAGACGTACACCTTCCCCAACCTCCTTTCCCTGCACAAATTTTAATCGGAACGTTACACCGACTCCAGCACCAGCTGCGGCAGCTTACTGACGGGGCTGTATGTCACAGTGGAATGCACTGCGAAATTATTCTCTCCCCTGCCAACTCATCATTCGCCCCCTTCGCACCAGCGCTGTGGGACGATGCCCTCCGCGACGGGCCGCCCAGGATCCGCCAAACCCTAATCCAACGGGCCCGTGAGGTCGGTGGAATCGGCATAGCGAACCCGGACTAGGGAACCTTTCCACTATCTTTCTTTTTCTTATGCGCAATGAAAACGCTTCACTCTATCAAGAAAGAAAATGTGGGGTTGAAATAAAAGAGGACGCCCCATCCAATAGAAGCGAGAAATTCTTTGTGTTGAATAAAGCTCTCAAACTTCGTAAAGTAGCGACACTCTCCTCCTCCGCCTTCACTCATCCTCGTGGCCAAATAGAACGTCAGGAATATATACAATAGTTATCAATCAATTGGCATGTTCTGTTTCTGTTCCGGTCAACAGAAATATACAGGAAGGCGTTTTGAAATCATGATCGTTCCAAAAGATCCCGGAACCGCGTGGAGACCACATTTTCCAACAGAATAAAACCATACAAGTTTGCTGTGTAGCTTCGCTATATGCGAGTGGGATCACCTCTGAGGCCAACAAGAGCGTGTAGCGGTGTACGAGTCGCAGTGGAAGCATGGCCCACGCACTGGGGAACATTTTCTTTAACACGGACCATTTGGTTGCCCATAATGCAATACTATAGCCAGGATTGTCAACAAGCGCAGTCCCGATAAAAACAAACTTTATTCTCACTGAAATTTTTACAGCGAACCTGTATAGCTCTACCTACCAGTGGGTCTGTTGTGTCCGTTGCCAAAGACAGCTCGAAGCACGCGCCGCGTGTGCCGCTTGGCTCCTTGCTGCACCACGCAATGGCCTTCGCCTCCGCGCATGTGTAAGGGAGGCTCACAGTGAAATTGATTTTGAAGAACGACTGAGGATTATGAATGAAAGTTGATGGGGGGCAAGAGGGTGTTCAGGGCATTTGTACAGGCAAGACATTGACTCGCCGTTTGGGGAGAAGAACTAGGAAGCTTGCCAGCAAGTAGGCGACCGGTATGGTCAGGAAAACGGCAACAGAGAACGTCAAACGCAAATTGAGAGAGGCTAAGACAATATCATGGGTGGCGGCATTGAAAAAAAAACCTTCTATGACTAACTAGATACCTCAAAAGAAAAAATGAAATCAGGAAAGAAACAATTTATAACTCAAAGGGAAGCTCCATGCTTTTCGAAGCGAGATCAGGATGCCTTAGAACGCGTAGGTATAAAGCGAGGTACACCAAGGACGAAGACGCATGTGCTTGCTGTGGTAAAGATAGAGAAACGGTGGAACATGTTTTATTGGAATGTGAAGCTACCCAGCTGCAAGTCTAGGCTCCTCTGACCTCCTTGAAACCCTTGGGTTCAGGGATAGCAGGGGGAAAGTAAACATGTCCGCTATAGAGATAAGTAAGAGGCGGTTGGAGGTTTGGTGGGAGAAAAGTAGGGAGACCACGAGTAACGGGGACGTACAGAAACAGATTTCCTAGTAATGGTTAAAAAAATTGATGCGTGGAATTCATTGTATTTGTGTGTTTCTCAAAAATAAAGGTAGGACATTAGGCAAAATAATAACAAGAGCTTGGTGGAGCAATTCACCACCCCGTTTAAAAGGGGACGCTCCTATCATCCATCCATCCATCCGCCTCTGCGGTAGCGGCCGCAGCGGTCGTGTGTGCGGGGGAGGGAGAAAAGAAATCAACAACCAGACAGCTCGCATTCGCGCATAGCGTTCGCTGCAAGCGTTTCCCGGTGAATATTACGGTTTCCTAAGCTGCTCTTAGGCACGCCCAGCGTTTACCACGGCGTTCCTTTCAGTAATCACACAAAGTCGCTGCGGGGATGTGTGTTCCATTGCTACCAGCGACAGAATGTTAATTTTCACGGTCTACATCTCACCGAATACACCCAAATGTGACATCGAGTGCTTTATGCGAACGCACTTCTCGTCACTGGCAATGGTTCACACCAAACCGCTCATCATTGTCGTGGACATTAATATGGACATTAAAAAAAAGTCACAGGCCTGCGCGGCACACGCAGCACAGTCACAGCGTAAGCTGGTGGAGCGGCTCAAGAGTAGCTCCAATTTGGGCACCACGCACAACTAAAGTCCCTAAAAAAACTAAAGTAGCGCCATTCGTGTCGCCCATGCAGGCTCCTCCTCTCCCGCGTGTCTTGCAGATTGTAAATGGAGCCAGTTGAGGGGTGGCATGGCTGTTGGCCGAAAAGATGGGCTTGTTCAAATCTTTCCGCTAAACAGACTAGAGCGCTGCGGTCTAAAGCGATTCATTGGAAGAGTGTTCGAGAGATAAATACGGCAAGTATCATGCTTTGTAGACCAGTGAAATAATAAAAACGCTTGCACTGCAAGAAACATCACCTCAAGCAAGCAATACTCGATGCGAGAGCCGACCGTTTGCTTGCGGACGCGCTCGGCGCTGACGCTCTCGATGGCAGCGCCACTATCGCCGTGTAAACTCGGCGGCGCTAAGAATCTGGAAGCTTTTCAAGCATGACGCACTAGCTTTTCTGAAGGTAGTGAAGGCGCCATTTTGTCTGTCCACTGCGTTGTTTATTTTTGGCACGGCGTGCGAGTGTTTTGTGGCGAGCGTTCCGCCGCGCTCGAGTCTGGCGCGTTGGCCCTGCACGTGTCGCGATGCCGACCTGCTGTGCCCGCAGTTGCAAAAACAGGTACGAGAATGGAAAGAAGCTGTTTTTCCTTCCGCGAGGAAAAGAAAATGCTGTTCGGCGAGAATTGTGGCTACAGCGTATTGGGCGGACTGACTTGAACTCTGCGTCGTCGCGGCTTTGTGAGGTGAGTACGGGTGATCTGCCTTATATTTTTGCTTGTATTCGTGCATCCAGTGTTGCGGTACATTCAAGCTTGAGTCTCACGCATGGAGCGTGTATCCACGTCGATGGTAAATGTGCATGCCAGTTGCAACATGTGCCGTGCATACGCTGCCTATGGCTTCATCCAGAACTCATCCTCGAGTATGTTCTAAGTACATGTAATGCATACATACAAGTGGCATCAAGTTTTGTTTATTCGCCTTCGTATACTTGAATTTTGACCACCGTGTAACTCCTTCGTGTGTGTGCAGCGAAGTCAATGACGCATTATTGCGCTTAAGCATGTGCTCCAGCTCGGTGAGTATTCAGAAGCTGTGTGGTTGCATTAGCGATACGCAAAGTTAAATGGTGCGCATTTCTGCATCGTGTTCTAGTCTGGTCGGAAGAGAATGTGCCCAACAGTGCGTCGTCGTCGCTAAAGTAACCTTTTTTAAGCGTGCTGTTTTATTGCCGTGTAACAGTAGCCGCTAATATTCCCTTGCCCAGGACCACTTCTCTGCAAACCAATTTGAGCCGATACTGCTGAGGAAGTTTGGTACTAAGAAGTTGAAGAGAGACGCGACGCCTACGATCTTTAGTCAACAGCATTTGCGAACGTCAGGTAAGCCAACCACGTTAGGAATTGCACAATGTTTGTTCAGTTGAGGAAAAGGTAAGGACGCAAGCCACTTAGAAGAAAAAAACAAGACGATGGGGTCTTCTACGCTTTACTTTTACGTGGGTTGCGTCCTAGCCTTTCCCTCAGCGTGAAGCAACTAGCTCAACTCGTTTTATCAAGTTTATAAATAGTATTTTTAAGCATCATGCATAATTAATTCTTGGCCTTCTATTAGTCTGAAACATGCCTTCGTTCTCCAATGAAAATGGTCTTGGTTGCCGTCCATCCCTGTTCTATTTCTCAAATGCCTCAGATCTTTGGTAGCTGAAACATGTTGGTTCTGTAAAGCTGAGAGATGGAGTAGATATTGTGTATAATTACTTTTTAATCATTCAATCTGCGTACACCACATTCCTGTGTATATCTCGACAACAAAGTCTCAGATAAAACCTACCCACTTTTGGCCAAGGGTAATACGTGTTCATCACAGTTTCAAGGTATACGTGTATTGCTGGTACAGCTAAATTTTGCAACACATTTTGTCCATTGCTACGCATTAGCTTGGGCATTTGCACTCATAGTCTGCTAAATTCTGTACATATAGTGAATATAGTGCCTGCATATCAAGGTATGTGGTTAAGTACAACTAACGACCTTTTACTGCATTTTTTATTCTCCAGAGTGCAATGACACACCCTTCCCATCTTCTGGCTTTGAGTTGTTACTAGCAGCAGCTGCTGCCGCTGATGATGAGTTGATCGTTAAGCACATCTGACGTCTTTTCCACTTTTAGTTGTTGTAAGTACTCCATTTTTGTATTATGCAGTACACAAGGATACACGCTGCCCATCTTCTGGTCTTGATCTGCCACTAACACCGGCTGCTGTCGTTGATGGTGAGTTCTTACTGCGTTTATTTCTTATTATGTTTACCAGCGTGTTTCATACTTTTCTTGAATTTTCATCATTTGCAGCTTCTGGATCCAATAGTGATGGCACTCAATCGGGGCTAAGTTCTTCACAAGGTAAGATAGATTACACACATGCTGCATGTAATCGAGGTATTGTAACAATCGTTGGCTCATTTATTTTAGTCACATTTGGAAGGGTGTGCACAGAGCCACAACATTTTGCTCGGCGATATAATATTTAGAAAATTGAACGGATTGAAAGCATTGCAACTTGTGTGTGGGAACGCATCCTTAATACCGAAAATTACAATGTACTTGTGTGGTTTGTAGTTGCTCCAAGTAGCACTGTTTAATGCTTGGTTGGCACATTATGGTTCCATAGGGATAGTGGCCCTGTTCAATTTGTCTTGGCCTGTTTCAGGCCAGCCTGGCACCGATACAGCACCATCGTATTGCTCAGAAGGTAATGGCAGTCGCACACTGTTTTAATATTTCAAATAATTTATTATTGCTGTAATGTACTTTCATTATTTTTTTTCTTTTTGCCCCACAATAAATGTATGTATGTAATGTTGCAGAAACTCTTTCAAGTTCAGAATGTGACATAGTGGCAGCTTGTTCACCAGGTGAGTGCTGCCTCGATTTGTGTAGGCACATATTTGACAGATGTTTTCGTTGGTTTCAACGGTCATATGTGTGCAGATGTGGAAACCTCCCAAGGATCTTACTGCCAGGTATTTCCGGCTTTGACTGTGCCTGATGAGTGTGAGTGAAATATTTGTTCATTACCATATGCATTGTTAAATTTTGGTCACTGACCATTTCTTGTTGGCAACTGTGCTGATTTACAGTTTTTGGGATATTGCTGGGCTTCATCATTTCTAATAATATTATTCTTCATTTACAGCCCAGCAAAAGGTTTGTGCATTCTGTGGATGAGTTCAGTCAGCTGAGGGCACAGCTAATGTCACTGGTAAGCGTGCAGTGCTGACTGTCTTCAGATGCTATGCAGTATACAGCCGAATACATACACATAAATGCTCTTAATGGGAAATTACATGGACACACGTAACAGGTTGATACAGCAAAAGCTCGTTAATTCAAACTCGGTTAATTCGAACTTACAGTAAATTCAAACTGACACCCTGGTTCCGGCACAGCGCTGTGTACTGTGGGGCAGAACTCAAAATAATTTGAACGAGTTGGTATCCACAACGGCTAAATTGAACTGGGTGCCCCTGACTTTCATCGGTCCTCGCAGAAGTTGGCTCAAAGTGATCACGTTTTGGAAAACCAAACCAAAACAAATTTATTCAGAGGCAATACAATGAAACAGCAGAGTTTTTCATCAGATGAGAATTTGGAGTCTGTGCTGGAACTCTTAAGCAAGCTGCAAACGTTGCTCATGGAGTCAAGAAAAAGTAGTGCAAGCAAATGCAAATTACTGATTATATTTAATCTTGTTTGCGTTAACTCTTCCATGTAAACAAACATATTTTGTGGCATAAATACGTAGCATCTTATATTTCGACATGAAGGCTCGCTGCTGCTCACATGAATGCATGTCGCTGCCTGTTTCTAACGTATCACTGACTGATCAATTAGTTATGTTTGCCATTAGAGCTCCATAAACTTAATTCGTGAAATTACCTGCCATGAACGTCTAGTATCGCAGAAAGACCAACCCCTGTCACTTCCTATTCGCTTTGTTTTGCAGGCAACAGTACAAGGAGCGGGGATGCTGATCCTTCAGAAGTAGCTGCCCTTCAAAAAAGAATAGCTACACTGGAGGACTGCTTGAAAAACATGAAGCGAAAAGTTAAGACACTGCAACAGCAGAAAAGCAGAGCAAACAGTCGAAACAATGAACTGTCGCAAAACATCAGAAAGTACTTGTCACCAGATCAACTGCTAGGCATGGAGACTTCCAGTACGAGGGGGACACCATGGTCTACCGAGACTATACAAAAAGGCCTCAAGCTCCGTTTGGCATGCGGATCGAGAGGCTACAACACCATCAGGGAGCTTGCTGTACCTATTCCAAGTGAACGAACATTACAACGTCGTGTTCAGAACTACAAGTTTTCACCAAGAATTCTCCACGAGGTTCTGCAGTCCCTTGCTTTAAAGGTGAAATAATGGTGCAACTGAATGTGTTTCTAGAAGAAAAACTCGGCCCAGTTCAGTGGTCTCAAACTCACCTCAGCCAGCGGACTGCAATCGCACAATTTCGGACCACAAGGGCTGGGGCAGTGAAGGTTGTAGAACCAGTAGGTGGAGGGGGGGTGGGGCGTGCAAATTTTTAGCAAACGTTGCCATATTTGAAAAAGAAACCTTTGATATATCTCATATATGGGGCATTGTGCAAGAACAACAGCACAAAAAGACGAGGACCTTGTGTCGTGTCTTCCTTGGCCCTTGTATTTTATTAGCGATGTTTTTGCTTAATGATTAATGTAAGCACTTGTTTCAAGAGTATGCCTTCGGCAAAAGACAAAATTTTTTTACAGAGCCCTCCCCCCACCATAGCATGCCTCATATCATATTGAGTTTTTTGCACGAAAAACCCTAAAAATTTAATGATATTCTCCTGTGTTGCCTGCGTCAGTGTTTGCATGCCCTTCTTTCAATGCTCATTATTTTGCGCATTCTTAAGTGCTACTTCAAAGTTTTTGGTTTACTAGATGTTATGTTCACTTGCACAGAGTATAATCGAACAACCAGCAAAGATGCTGTGAAAAACAAGTGATGACTTCTGGGGAGGAGTGTCGGAGAAAATGTAAATTTCAAAAGGTTTTTCTGGGTATTACTCATCATTTGAAAACACTTCTAGTACATTGTAGTTACAGCATCGTAAGACGTACCTACTACTGATATGCAAGTTACTGTGTGCAGCATGATTATTCTTGAAAAGCATTGTAATATTTTACAACGGATACATGTTGCTTCTTTCAGATAACCACCATGGAGAAGCACGAGCGGCATGCAGTTTTGATGCTTGATGAAATTCAGCTGAGTTCAGGGCTTGCATTTGATCAAACGACTGGCACTATTTTTGGAAGGCCCACTTTACTACTGGCAGATGGTTCTCTGCCACATGCTGCAGTGGCAACACATGGACTAGTTTTTATGCTGGGTGGGGTTACAGAAAGATGGAAGCAGACAGTTGCTTATCATCTAACTGGAAACTCATTCAGCAGCACTGCAGTCAGAGAAAACTTGATTGCAATCATTCAAGAATGCGAAAAAATTGGGGTGCGTATAGATGCCGTCGTTAGTGATATGGGTGGCGGGAACATGGCCCTGTGGAGAGAATTTGGCATAGTTGCGGGAAAATATTCTGTACCAAGAGTTTCTTGTTCTCATCCTGTTGACCAGAATCGCAAGCTTAATTTTGTGGCAGACTCCGCGCATTTGTTGAAGAACTTGAGAAACCACCTCACACGTGGGCAGTCCATTTTTCTGCCCGCAAAAGTGGTCAAGAAATATCAGCTGCCTTCGAGTGAAGTAAACCTTGAGCCGATTCAGAAGCTGGTAGAAATAGACTCTAAATTGCAATTAAACATAGCGCCGCACTTAAAACCATCCTTCTTGGACCCAGGACATTATGAAAAAATGAAAGTGGGGCCTGCGTATTCATTGCTCAATCACGATACAGCAGCTGCACTACGTTTTCTGGTCCAACGAGGGGACTTGCCTCGAGAAGCGTTGACAACAGCATGGTTCATAGAAACCATTTATAGGTGGTTCAAAGTACTGACGTCACGTACAACGAAGCTTGCAATCAGCAAGTTGAGTGATCAAAGATATGAGGACACGCCAAGTTTCTTGAAGCACATGGTGTCTTTATTTCAAGATTTAAAAATAGGCTCAACATCCAAACAAGTGTGCAAGCTTGTGCAGACAGGCATTATTTTAGTCTGCAAGGTTGCATTGGAACTGCAAGATTATTATCTTAATCAGAAGGGTTTCTTTTTTGTTTTGCTCAGCCGATTTGGCCTGGATGCCCTTGAGAATTTGTTCTCCACATTGAGGGCAAGGAATGCTGTACCAAAGGCTCTGCAGTTTCGTAGCGCCATTAGAGCGGCTACTTTGGCACAGTTCTTTCGCCCAAGTAGAAGTGGGAGCTATGCAGTTGACGATGCTCTTTCCCTAGTTGGTATCGAAAATTGCCACGCAGAAGCACCTAATCACAATGATGCAGAATCTGTTGAATTTCCCAATGACCTTTTGGATATTAGTGTTACGGAGCACGAATCTTTTATTTATTTAGCTGGATTTGTGGTGAAGAGTGTTGCAAAGCACACAGGGATTTGTGAGCAGTGAAAAACGGCCATGGTGTCTGATGACGCCAGTGCACTCACAAGGTTAAAATCCTACACTGATAACTGTAAGCTAGTGTCACCTACACCAGCCGTTATTCATTTGCTTGAAACAGCGGAAAATATGTTTCGAGTGAATGGCAACAAGCTTCTGTGCAATGAAGTAATGGTTGCTCAACTGGTTGCCGCCACTAATGACAGCGTGCTAGCTGTCAGTTGTTTTCCATCTTGCCACAACATGCAGGAGAGGTTGTTAAGAGCATTTTTTAAAACTAGAATTCACATTTTTCTGCGGAAAGAGAATCTCCTGCGTGAAGCTGAAGAAGCCAGAGGTGCCAAAGCAGGCAGCCGTAGCATTGGAAAGCAAGCTGCTACAAACAATGTAAAATAGTGTGTATGTATCGTTTCTATCGTTTTCTCCAGCTGTTTTTCTGTGATGCATATCGTGCCGACGTGATGTGGTCATCTTGAGCAGTTGCATGGTGATCTCTTCAGGTTGAGGGCTGTTGGCCCTATTGGCCTATGACCATGTTTCAGGTCAATGATTTTACTTTGCCTATCACGTCTGTTTTGTTATGCCTTTCACAAATATGTCCTATCTTATGCCTGTATATCTGCATAATACGTTTCTTTCATTTTTCCAGTTAGGGTTTTCCTCACCCATATCTTATTCCTGCTTCCAAAATAGTTGCGTTATGTTCATAAAGGTGTCTGCCAGAAATTGCGTCCACTTGATGATAGTTGCGTGTGCCATCACTTTGATGTAGAGCATTTGCATGCATTTGCATGTATTTGCATGTATAGCAACATATCACTGTTTACAAAAATTTCATTTAATTTATTGTATACACTGCATAATGTTCAATGTATCATTGAGACAGTACTGCATTGTTTCGTAAAATGTTGAATAAAATCGCATGTTTTGTACCTGTCGTATTTTTTGGTTTTCGTAAAATTGACTGCACTTGAACTTCTGGCATTTAGAGCAAGAAAGTGAGATTACCGAAGAGGGTTTCCGAATGGATAACAGGCCGCTTGGTTCGATCAACGTATTATGTGCTATTATGATAGCGCGTGCATGCACTTTTCATGCCATGAAATGGCAATGTATAGGTGTGTTCAATGCCACCGCATTTATTTGTATTTATGCCAGTGAAGACTTTGATGTGGTGAATGCGGAGTGCCCAAGACCTGTAAAACATTACTTCAAGAGAAGTGTATTCAGCCTGATTAATGTGGTTGAACACATGGACAAAGAGTGAACTTCATGGATCATAAGACAAAAACGGCAGAAATTTCATGAGATAAGGAAAACATGAGGCACGGTGTTGCACTACCTCATCTGTGCCCGCGTGAAGTGCGAGCTGTTTGCCTTGTGGGAACTAACCAAATAGCTTGAGATGTGTTACTCTGGATGATTATTAATTTTTTAGTTATTGTCTTTTAATGTGTCAATTAAAGAAAAAGTATGCACGAGAACACTAGGTAGAAAATTTCATTGGACATGTGCTGGACTAGAAACTGAAAGTCTACTATTATAATATGAAGTTTTACTGCAATCGCATGCCAGTGCGGTCGAGCTGCATGCACACCCTCGTATTCTGATGTTTAGACACCTGTCGAGTAGATTGAACTCGCAAATGTTGACAGATGGAACAGAAATTTAGCTGCTGGAGAGATATGTTAAAAAGCAGCCTGCGCGCATGGACGTAAACTTCTTGTTTGTTTATTGCCTCAAGACCATATATGTTGCCTCCCCAGCTGCTGTTTCTTCTTTTTTTAACATAAACCAAGTCAGACTCACGCACTTGTACACTAAGCTACGCTTCAATATATCATTCATACGGCCTGTTAACACGGCGCGCCCGCGTCTGTCATTGCACGCGCAAGACTTGCTGTAGTTGCTCAAAATGGTGTAGATCGAATTATGCGAACACCACATAAGCTCACAGGCCGAAGAAAGAATCTGTATGCCCATGTAACCTCATTTTGTCTGCCCTAACCCGCAGGAATACATACAAGAACTAGTCCATGCACTCGCTTCATGCAGTTGCCGGTAAACTGGACCTAATATGCCCGCGGCGTCAACGTAGCATCTGCATCTAACCGTCGGCTGGGCACGCCACTGTAGCGGCTGGGCACGCCACTGTAGCAAATATCGCTGTCGCGAACATTTAACCAAGGAGAGTGCGCCAGACAGAATCAAAGATGCTTTCGTGCACGTTTCTCTGCAGTTGCAAGGATGGCTTTAGCATAAAAACGACACCTCGCACAAAACACTTGTTTCAAAAACGCGAAGCGATCCATTGCCCGTTTTGTGTCACGTAGCTTTCTATTCCTTCGAATCGACCAACGAATCGACGCGTAGTCTCATCGCATTATAACTATGCCAAGAATTGTTCGCTGCATTTATCAGCGATGAATGAAATGTAAAGAAAGTGTACCGGTTACGAAATACTGGCAACGCCGCACACACGCTGAAATATCTACAGCGAATCCCGGGACGATCACCGCCGAAGACCCGCGAAACGAGCGCGCGTTCCACAGACGACACCGGCGTACAGTTCGCCGAGCGGCTGCCCGAGCGCGGCCGCGCGCCGCTTTCGCTTTCGCGTCCGTAGTTTTCTCCTGGACGCTGTAGGGGCGCTGCTGCAGCTGCTGAGAGAGGAGGCAGAGGCGAAGGGGTGCGGTTGGCGCTACTTTAGTTTTTTTAGGGATTTTACGCACAACAGGGTCTTGGGGCAGTCTGTTCGCGTCGTTTCGACGAGAACGATCTGAACTGTCCGCCCGGCGTCGACGGCGAGCTGCGGCTTGTAATGGTCTCTCCACAGCAGTCTGCTGAGCCCGATCAAGCCTTACACCTACAACTTACATGTCGGGCGCGCCACCTTTGCAGGTACATCAACTAGATGGCTCCACCATACCGACGGAAGCTCGGCAGCTCCGGAGTGCGTTGATTGCGCGCCTTGTCTGAATCACATATCGTCGTCTAGTAACCTTGGTCGTCTGCGCCTGCGGAAACCGCCCCCCCCCCCTTGGATACCCCCCGAAATCAACATTAATTTCTACATCAAGTGCGGAGATCCGATTCGCAAAGTCGCGTCCATTCGAATCTCGGGAATGACACTCGAAGAGGCTGGCACAAATAGCATCACCATTCACAAACTAGCAAAGAAGACGGATAGCGTCATCGGTCTAATCAAGCGGGTAGCTAAACGATGGAGAGACCTGAGCGAAGACAATGTGATAAGGCTAGTCCACGCTTTCTTGTTATGCATTTCACGTACGTAGTGGCCATGCACCTCTGGAAGAGGGCCGAGCGAGATAAGCTCAATGCCATCATAAGGAGGGGGATCAAGAGCGCGCTCAGACTACCGAACTACACACGCACCGACCGACTTCTACATATTCCGTTCGGTACTCATAATACAGTGGAAGAAAATGCTTTTTTTTTTCTTTGGCCCCAAGTGACAAAAAAAATTAAACGGGGCAAGCCCGCACCACCAGGGAGGTATGGAAGGCGCAAAGCCAATATAAGATAAATGAAAAGGGGTTGCCAAAGCAATCCAAAAGGAAATTTAGAGAAAGTCAATAACAAAAAGAAACATTGGTCTCGGAGGCAAGCCAGTCAATTAGGAAAAACAAAAGGCGATCCCACAGTTAGTAAACAGCAATAAAGGAGGAACGCAGAAGAAAGACAAGCTCCTTGAAAATATTGGATGCCCCGACAGCGATCCGCGGAAAACACCCGATCACATTTATGCCGACGTCCGGGTGGTGTGGAAGGCGCCCGTCAGAGCCACCAGAAGCGAACGCTGAACAGACTGAACGCGGGAGGTGAGGTGCGACGTTGGGAAAGCGGGCCACCAGACCGGCGACGCGTACGCAACCGCAGGTAGCAGAACATGTCTATAGAGGCGTGCAGAAGCACAAGAAAGAGCACAAATTCTCAGACTCTGCGGCACCACGGTGGGCAGACGACTCCTAACAGGGATGGGCGTCCCCCCGGCCAAGGTCGAAGACTCCTACCAGGGCTTTCCGAAACAGCAGAAAGACCACATCATTATATCCCCCGCCCCGCGCAATATGCATCCCCAGCGCAACGTAGAAAGAAGGAACGCCAGGGCCGCGGCGTTCCTACGCCGGGCGACCGAACTATCTGGCGGCAGCTGCTTCGTTGACGCGGCTCAGTATGGCAAAAGCGAAAATTTCACAGTAGTGTCGATCAACCAGAGGGGTTCGACCGTTAAGGCAGCTTCGGCACGGAGCACGTCGTCTTGTGCGGCCGAGCAAGTGGCCATTGCCTTGGCCCTCCTGGACGACAAACATGCCAATATCTTCAGCGACTCCAGGGCAGCCATCCGCGCCTTCAGCGTTGGCGCCGTCTGTAAGGAAGCCTGTCGCATCCTCGATGGCAAAAGCATCGCCACCCACACTCTCACGTGGTTCCCCGCTCACATGGGATCCATCATGGGAGGCTCCACAAACCTCAACGAGCTGGCCCACTCCAAGGCGCGAGGTCTCGGTTTCCGCGACCATGGAGAACTCCCCGGCCGGCCCGCAGTTATGGAGAACAGAGATCAACCGACAACATATAATGAAATTACGCAGCACCTTTATCTCGGCAGGAGAGACTTTCCCATTCCTCACAAGAAGTTAAATAGAGCGCAGGCACTGACCCTCAGATTATTGCAAACACGCTCGTATCCCAGCCCGGCTTTATTACACAAGCATTATCCCGACAGTTATGCCAGTAGTTCTTGCAGGCACTGCAATGACTTCGCTAGCTTAGACCAAATGCTCTGGCGTTGCCCCTCGTTGCGAGGCACGGAACAAATCAATGAGGACAAGTGGCTTTCCGCTATCAAGAGCCCCGATGCCGGGGCGCAACTATGGGCTGTCCAGAGGGCCCACGATGCGGCGGTCGGGCATTACATGAATGTCCCAACGTGTCAGCGGCCCGCTGCGCGCTGAGTCGCGTACCTCAGGACTTTGATTAAAGTTTTCCATCCATCCATCCATCCACACTATAGTTTCTGTGACAACTCCGATGCTTCAGTAGAAAATATTATAAAATGTCTTCAATATTACCAACTGCAGGTTCGCCTCATGAGCGGGTGAATATCCTTGCTCGTAGTGAGCCAAGTGTTTTCACAGTGTCCATGCCCTGATAAGCAGGTGCGTTCCACTGTTGTCCTTTGCAATTTCTTAGTGGACGAAAATATCATGGACTGCATATAAGTGGCGTCACGAGTTTCGCCTTGTGTATATTCTACGTACATACTAACAGGCTGATGCTTTGGTCGTCTTGGGCCATGTTGTTCTTATGACGGTCGTTATTATGCTTTATTGGCGCAAGGCCTCCTAAGGCTAAAGAGTGCCACTAGTTCTTGTAAAATCGCAGTTTCGGCGAAAAGCTGTATCATTGATAGCGACAGCAAAGTGTATAGACAACTACACCAAGTAATATTTGCAGCTTTCTCGGCCGTATAAACTGCAGTAAGCAATCGGCCAGTAATAAGCATGGTGTCAAGCGCACACAGGCAAACGTGAACAGATATCAATCTATGACCGCGAACACTCGCTGTCACAAAGCTGGGGTGATGTAGAGCGCCGGCCTCAGGGAGTGAACGCTTCTTGATTCTGCATCTAGCTTGAACGCGTGTGCGAAACATAAGATTAAGCGACCACCAACACTAGGCACGCGGGCAGACGGCGCACAGGAAGTGTTTAGCGATCTGAGCTAACCCATGCTTTGTACCCGCCGCAGATTACATCCAAGGTAGGGTGCACGGGGCGTGTATGCACTCAGCCGCGAGGACAGCCATGCGCAGCCACTGCCGGGCTGGAGGCGGCGACGCACACTCACCCGCTCCCCTAGAGAGCGCTTTATTATGCTACTGCGGTGCTATTATGCTACTACAGTGATTGTTATTAATTTCTTTTTGCGTTTCCTTCTTCAGCTTTGCTTACGTAACACATTTGGAATTTTTCAATAGCCGCCTCTATAGTAGTCTACGTTCACATTTTTCTACATGTGAAATAAAGAAAAAAGATTAGGGTGTACAGTTTACATACTTGGCTGTGCGGCGTGCTGGAATATGATAATCAGAGGAGCATCCATGCACAAGCTTGCCTCGTGCAAGCCTAGACATTCGCATTCCTCATATCAGTGGGTTTGGAGGAGCTTTGCTGCTGCTGTTGATAATCTGCTGATGCTTCCAGCAGCCCAACAAACTCGCAGTGCTGGAAACATAAGTGCCGTTACTAAACGCACACCTCGTGCACATAAGGATATGGCTGGTGTAACAAATATCGACAAACTCAAGGGCAGCAACATTTTGTGAAGTAATCCGTGTACCCATAACCGTCATCTTTATAAGCGGGAACACGGGAGCACGTGGCCCGATGCAAAAGGGACAGCGTAGGGCCATTCCTTCTACTGTCCGTACCACTTTTGTCCTTTTTGTGTTACTACTGCACGCGAGCGGAGAAGGAAGGGAGAATCTGATAGTACAATATCATGCTACCTGTTACACATACTGTTTATTCCTATTCGTTCCAAATCTGAGATACAGCCCATCCATATCTAATTTGAATTGTAGTTTCTAGTCGCGGGTGTGCAAAAACTGCGGAACGGGAGCGCAAGTAGATGAAACAACGCTGTCCTCATCTCTTATCATTTTCGCATCTCGACGTGGCGCCGCACAGCATGCGCCACACGGTCGGGGGTTGCCTTTCATAAGTATGACGATAGTACGAGTACATAGGTCGCTGTCTTTTGATTTCTGCAAGCACATTTCATGTCCACCTATTCACTACAGAATCAATTTGCCTCTTGTGTCTTGCACTCTACCAGGTAAAGCAGAGCCCAAACATATGCCACTGTGACGCACCTTATTGTGTATTTTGATCCTATTATGATCGTCATATTTCAATGCACCCCAATACAAATTTCACGTGTTCCTATAGGCTCGACGGTGCAAGTCATTGTGGAACTGGACGCGACCGTGGCCATAATAATCTCGGCATCAGTGACATTATTCTACACCAGCCTCGGCGGGTTGTACTCCCTGAGCCACACCGACGCCTTCCAGGTGGCCATCGTATGCCTTGGCCTGGTACGCCGGGCGCCAGTGTGTTGCAATGCCCGAAATTGCGCTAAGCTTACTCTCGTTTTTTGTCATCTCGACGGGTGGCACTTAGCAGCGAGTGTGCAAGACGAAAAAGTTCAGCTAATTAAAGCCGGGAAAGAGTCTTCAAACAATGCCAGAAAAAAAATACGATGAAGGTTGACTCAATAATACCGCACTGTCTATAGACCTACACCATGTTTGTAAACAGCGGTAGGCACCGTCGATATATTTTAGGCAGTATAGCGATGTCGCGTAGGCTCCGCCCAACGTTTGGCTCCGCCCACGTTCGCCGCCACCGCTTGCACTCGCGGTGGGGCATTTTTTTTTAATGGGGTGGGGGAGCTAAAACCACGATTTCATTATGAAGCTTGCAGTAATGGGGGCGCCGGATTAAGTTTGACTACGTGAGACTCTTTAATGTGCACCCAATGCACGTTCTTGCATCTCGCCCCCATCGGGATACGGCCGAACGAGACGCTAGGCCTAGCTCGTTGACCGCCGCAGTGACGGCCGACAGCGCTTGTGGCCTGGCCTGCTGCTCATAATTGTGCGCTTATTTTCGACAACACGATTAAAGTGGGCTTAAATGAATCGGTTTTGTCGGTGTCGTTGGTGCGAATAACAAACGAAACTTAGTACTTGCAAGCCAGCCGAGCCGCCTCGCTGAGACGGCCGGTGCTTCGGTTTCCGTCTGCGAGACGAAATGCCGTCGGGTCGTTGCTCCATATCGCGCCAGTGGTTTAGTACTGGGCGCTGCTTTACGAAACACGCGAAAATTCGAGATAGCTTTTCTATTAAGAACTATTTTATGTTAAAAACAAGCTGTAGCCGATTCTACGTCGCCGTGAGCGGCGATAGAAGCGATCGCCTCGGTGATGGGACCGGCAAGGTACCGGCCCTACGGCGACGCCACCTGTGTAGGCCCGCGCAATGTGAGCTAGCTGTTGGCCGCGGCCGTCCGATCGCTGCAGCTCTGTACTAACACTATATCTCGTTTCGCGCTCGAAATTTAACTGACACGTTTAGGCGCATTTATGACTTCCACACTGCAATAAACGCAGATGTGACCCTGCTGCCTGCGTATGTGAACGTGTGATAGGATATTTACACTGCTGGTGGCTCAATTCTTTGAGATGAAAACAAATTCGAATGTTACGTGTTCAGTGGGGCATCTGCTCGCTCGACCTACATTCAAGGCTAATCCTAATCTAGCTTTCCCACAGTGCGGCAAGCAATTATAATGACACGATAATAAGGATCCTATGATCGTATATGATCCTAAGATCGTAACGATGCTAAGATCGGCTAATGCACGCCAATCAAAATAAAAGAGAAGCTTAATGGTTACGAAATGTTTTGCGCATAATGGATGATCCGGTATCATAATCCAACTTTCGCTTTTTACCGCGGTGGCCCATTGCTTGCGACTGTTTTCATCAACAGGAAACCTATGAAAACTTTAGTCTCTTGCGTATTTCGACGCAACTCAGCTCATCCACATACTGCGTTTCTTTCATTGTAAAATCGCAGAATAAAGACCTCACAGATGGAACTGCACAACCACCCGCGAAACCCAGCGGCTGCTGTGGTAGGCGCGACACAGGCGGCGGCTCGGCGGCGGCTCGGCGGCGGAGTGCCTACCAAGCGAAACTAAATTCCGTCGACAGCGCCACCGCATTTTCGTGACGTCGCGCCGTGGTGTAGGTCTATAGGCTCTCTTAAGAGAGCCACGCTGAAACGGCTAATCTCAACAGCCCCAGACTGCTTGATTACGTAAGCTTAGTACCTGCAGGTGCAGAGTTACAAGGTGGTTATAAAGCAATGCACTGGATATATGATGGGAAGCGATAGGTCCACTTTGGCGACTTTATTCCAGGAATCATCGATTTCCATCCATTGAAAGTAGGATATTCTTTTACTTTCTAAGGAGGCTAGTGATATCTAGATATCAGGGGCTTCATTCAAAACTCCAGATTTTTAGGAAATTTCAGCGAAAGATCAATGGTAAAAAAGGTGTGTATTCATAAACCTAAAAGAGCCCTTTATTGTGGCTTCTTTACCGGATGCTGTAGCACCTCCTGGCTAGCGCTGGTTCACAATAAAAACCGCAGTCGTTATCTGCGATCAGTCCGACAGAGCGAACGTTACGTCGCACTCGGAGTCCAAAGCGTCTGTCTCCCACAGCTAGAAAGCTATAATCACTTGCGGCTAGAAACACTTCCTATCGCGTTCCATGTTTTCTCCATAACACTCGGCCAAGTGTACAGGAGTAAACGCTGCTTTTCATAACCTCTAAATTGCTGAATATTTCATTTAGTTGTGATGTTCCCGATGTAAAGTAAGCCTTTAAATAATGTTCGATGGGCTCGTGGCTACGCTTCGCTCCACTTTTGCTGGGAGCCTGCCAATGAACAGTTCGTTTTCTGTATAGAGGCAGTACCGTCCTTACAGAGTCGAATATAATCGATTTAAATGGTTGAATGGTAATATACTATGGGCAAACTTTGCTGCAGATTTTAACTGTACTGAAACGATCCTAATTACTTCCATACAATGTAGCACCGAAATCATATGGCAAATTAGTTCTGCGGAAGCCCGCAAGGCGTAGGGAAGTTCATGAAACGCAAAAATTGTCATCCACCGAACTGTAGCAGGAATCCACAAAGGAAACCAAAAGAGTTTCTTAGAAAGACTCGGAGTCAATTCCTCCTGGGGAGGTACTCTGTAACAGTAGCGGACATGTCCATTTCGTCTGCTGCCGAAGCGCTGATTGGCTGTGGCACCTGGCTGCTGCGGACGCGCAGCCCAGCCCAGCCCAGCCAATCCGAACTTCCACAACACAAGAAATGGACCTGTACACTAGGTGGACTCTTACAGAATACCGCCACTGGTCAGTGTTGCCAGGTTTGGCTATATATAGCCAAATTGGGCTACGGGGGAAAATGTTTCGGCGTCGACTTGGACGAATTGGCTAGGTGGCTATATTTGGGCTACTGAAAATCTGTGACTTGGCTATGCTTGGGCTATAAGTGACGCCCTAATCCACGCTCCAGAGGTGGCTCTGATCGGGTAGAAGCCAATCTCGAAGGTTATGTTTTAGCTGGCTGAGCCGGCCGCGTGGCTGTGCGTGCGTGCGTGTGCGAAATGACTCCCACTCCCCTTCCCTCTCTGAGCCGTTGTTTGAGCCGGTAGCTTTGATCTTTGATGCACTTACACCCCGCCTGACAGTTAAGCACCCGATCCCCGGACATCGGGGTGAACCTGGGAGTAGTGGGTTTTTCACAGTACACTGTACTAACATGACTATGCTCAGGAAGGGAGAGCGTTGACATAGGGTCGGGGCAGTCGGGCGATCGTGGCACCGACATGAAAGAAGGGAAGCACGGGTGGATTTCACGCTCAAGAGTGTTCATGGCCATGTCTTCCGAATGAAGTAACGCGCCGGGCACAGCTTTCGACCTACTCCACGTTTCTGGTGCGAAGCTTTACTGCCATTTTCATTTTCCTGCATGATTGTCACAAAAGAGCGCATAATCTAAGCGCGCGCCGCGTGTCACGCAAGCCAGCGAAAGAACACGCCGGCCCCGCGGCAACTTCAACAGAGGGGGAGAGCCCATACGCCTCAAACGACCCGAACAACGGCGCCGGAAAGTCTAGAAGAACCTCGACGAAGCGACGATAACCGTAGAGGGAGGGAGAGAGAGAGCACACGCGCGCGCCGAGACACCGTCTTACCCGGCGAGTCGAGAGAGATAACTACAGCGTGAGCGCTGTAGTTATCTACTACAGCCCCCTACAGTTATCTACTACAACCCCCCCCCCCCCTCGACAAAGCTCCGACAGCAGCGGTCGAAGTTACGAGAAAAGACTCGGCGGTTCCCAAGCTTTGGCCATGCTACGAGATCACGACTCCGATAGGAATGTTCGAGAACGCCTGTGACAGCTATATAACCGCTGTACGAGAATCGTTCAGTGGAATTCAGGGAGTTCAGGAGTACAGTCCGCACCGGTGAAGTGATGTAACGTGAAGACCGAGCGTCTGCGGAAGAAGGGGATTCCCCGGCAAGCTGGTCGGCGGATTCATCGAGCGTCTGCATTTCCGGAAGAAGTCCTTTCTTCGAGATTTGTCCGAGCCACGCCGAGATCGTCCGACTTCAAGACCAACACTGGTGAATACGATTGGACACTTAGTGTTCCTTTTTTATTTTGTACTTTACGTGTTGAATTGTGCCCTGCGCGATACAGTGCTTGTCGTTAATTATTTTCCTGTGTTTTGTGAATACCCATCTGATTTGTATTATGTTGTGTCTAGCCTAAGTGTGCCAGTGTGTGTGTAACTGCCTTGTGTGAAGAATATATTTTGTTGTGTTTTGACAACTCTGGGCTCTGACTCGGTTCTTGGACAGCAACCGGCGTTCGCTGGCGCACCAGAGGGCCGATTCTTAATTGTCCTTGCCTTCGTGGGATTATTTTCGGAAGCTGATAATTCGGCTTTGTAATTTGGTCCGGCGTCTGCGCCTCGTTCACCGGGATCTGTGACAATATTTCTGCCGTCCGCGACAGGACCTTTCTGGTGCAAATTGTGTGTCCATAGTGGGGAGAAAGAGTCTAGGGTCGTTTACATTGCTATTGTAAACGATTTTGAGTGTTGCACCACGTTTTTCTAACTTGTGTGCAGAGAGCAGCTCGATAGTTGAAATCTAGGCAAATATTTTTTGCACGCGGCTAGTTTTTGGAGGGCATCATGGATCTCGACAAAATTAGTTGCCCTTGGTGAGAAGATGGGTCTTTCCGGAGCGGAACTACGGAAGTGGGTTAGCCTGAAGGAAAAAGAAGCTTTAGAAAGAGAGAGAAAAGCTAGCGGCCGAACGGGCCAAAGAAGAAAGAGAAGCAAAGGAGCGACAGATAACAGAAGAAAGAGAAGCGAAAGAGCGACAGATAAAAGAAGAAAGAGAGGCGAAGGAGCGAAAAGAACAAAGAGAAGCTGAAATAGCTGAGAGAGAAAGGCATAGACAGCACGAGTTAGAACTCAAACGACTTCGTTCGCAGCAGCGCACAGACGCTCCCGCTCAGGCAAGAGTCGATAGCACTGAAAGAGAAGAAACTAGCTTCCGACTGAACCCAAGCAAGCTGCTTGTGGCATTCGATGAAAGAAAAGATGACTTGGATGCTTATTTGCATAGATTTGAGACAGTTGCTAAAAGCCAGAATTGGCCAGAGGATCAATGGGCCACTGCGTTGAGTACGTGTTTGAGTGGAGAAGCACTTAGTGTTTACGGTAGGCTGACGCTAACCGATGCCTCTAATTTTGGAAGGGGTGAAAGCCGCTTTACTGAAGAGATTTAGGTTCACCGAAGAAGGCTTCCGAGACAAGTTTAGGAGCGGGAAGCCCGCCGATGGCGAGACTGCCGCGCAATTTGCCACGCGGCTCAGCCACTATTTTGATAGGTGGACCGAACTTTCAGAGACTGCACAGGAGTACGGTGCCCTTAGAGAGCTTCTGATCAAGGAGCAATTCCTCATCCGTTGCCACCCGAGCCTGTCACTCTATCTGAAAGAAAGGAAAGCTAAATCGCTTCAAGATATGTTGGAATTGGCAGATCAATTTTTGGAAGCACAGGGAGGCACCAATCTCTCTAAGATCAAAAAAGAAGAGCCGGGGGATGCAAAGAAACCGACATCCGATGAAAGGAGAAGACCTCAGAAGCCTGTTCCGAGGTGTTATCTCTGTAACCGACTGGGCCACCATGCTAGCAATTGTCGGAGCAATTTTACGCACCCCAATGACGTCAAATGTTTTAAATGTGGGCGAACTGGGCACAAATCCGATTCATGTCGCAACGGAGTGAAGGAAACTCCCCAAGCATCCTGTGTGTATGTCCCGCCAAAACCTCAAGGAGAAGACATAAACGACGGCTTTGTAGAACTTCGAGACGGAAAAAGAATTCCGGTCGTTAATGCGGTGATGACACAACGCCCAAATTTCCCGATAAGGGAATGCCTGTCCTTGCCGGAAAAATGGCCGGAAAACAAATTACGCTGTTACGAGATACCGGCACCAGCACAGTGATCGTGCGAAGCGACTTAGTCAAAGACGAAAAGCTCACGGGCGAAACCAGTTTGGTCTACCTAGTCGATGGTACGGCTAGGAAGCTCGCCGAAGCCAAGGTTGAGGTCGAGACCCCCTATTACAGTGGGAATGTCACTGCGCTTTGCATGGATAGCCCACTGTATGACCTAATTCTAGGGAACATCGAAGGAGTTCGCGCCCCAGACGATCCTAAACATTTGGAAGAGCCGAAGATCAAACCATCGACGATTGAGGAAGCTCGCGGAAAACCAGCCAATGCTGACGCGAACAACGCGGCAGCTGTCTTCCAAATTCGAGCGAAGGCCCAGGTAAGACCTTTCCAGCCCCTTTCCAGACCCAATTCCGCAAGTAAACCGACCGGGACCCATAACCACGCGAAACACTACTATCGAAAGACCAAGGACAGGAACTTAAAATTTAAGAACCATTGACCATTAGTGTGTGGTGCAAAGTGTTTTGATTGAGTGCACCGAGTTTTTATTTATGTATCATTGGCATAGTGTTTATTTGTGTTCTGTAAACTACCCTGTCATAGTTTTGTATACTTGTTGCACGTGTTATCTTTCAAATGTTTGCCTTGTCACGCGAGATATGTATTTTGTATAGTACAAGTGTGATTGTTACGCGAGAGATGTGTTATTGTGTAATATAAGTGTACTAGTTATGCGAGTGATGTGTTATCGTGTAGTCCAAGTGAACCTGTGTGACTTGTGTTTGTATTCGATGTATCGCGAGTTGTGTGATTTGTGGACTGATTTATGGACTTACGGACTCATGCGTAATGGACTCTTTGTGTTTTCTTCAATATTATTCAATAATATTCTTAAAGTGGGGGGCAGTGTCACAAAAGAGCCCATAATCCATGCGCGCGCCGCGTGTCACGTAAGCCAGCGAAAGAACACGCCGGCCCCGCGGCAACTTCACTAGAGGGGGAGAGCGTATACACCTCTAACAACGACCCGAACAACGGCGCTGAAACGTCTAGAAGAACCTCGACGAAGCGACGTTAACCGGAGAGGGAGGGAGAGAGAGAGAGAGCACACGCGCGCGCCGAGACACCGTCTTAAGCCCAGACCACACGTACGCTTGCAAACGCGCGCGAGCTCGCGTCCACGCGCCCACGCATGCGCAGACGGTGCGGCACGGCTCGTACGCGCCGAAACGCGGCGCGATCTCGCTGATCAGCTCCTCTCAGTTATCGCGCGCCTCGGCTGCCTCGCGTCGGCGCGCCTGGCTACGCAGCGACGGCGCGGTACACTCAACTCTCAGTTAAGCAGAATTATACCATGCAAGAAAGTGCTTCTTCACTTTTTGTGCTGATCTAACAGCTCCAAAAAGATAACAATTACGTTTATAAATATCGAAGCATCTTGAAGCACTGCCAACAACGAAATACGAAGTGGCGTCTGCCAAGGTGGAAACAAGTGAGGCAGTGAGCGCGCGCTGTCGCGCGTATTTGTGGATGCAAACCCCCATTACTCACTAGGCGCGGTAACCGCAAGGCGCGTAGACGCGAGCCTACGCGCGTCCGCAAGCGTACGTGTGGTCTGGGCTTTACCCGGCGAGTTGAGAGAGATAACTACAGCGTGAGCGCGCGCCAACAGCATGAGTCATCACCCCCCCCCCCCCTCCTCGACAAAGCTCCGACAGCAGCGGTCGAAGGTACGAGAAAAGACTCGGCGGTTCCCAAGCTTTGGCCATGCTTCGAGATCAAGACTCCGATAGGAATGTTCGAGAACGCCTGTGACGGCTATATAACCGCTGTGCGAGAATCGTTCAGTGGAATTCAGGGAGTTCAGGAGTACAGTCCGCACCGGTGAAATGATGTAACATGAAGACCGAGCGTCTGCGGAAGAAGGGGATTCCCCGGCAAGCTAGTCGACGCGTTCATCGAGCGCCTGCATTTCCGGAAGAAGTTCTTTCTTCGAGATTTGCCCGAGCCACGCCGAGATCGTTCGACTTCAAGACGAACACTGGTGAATACGATTGGACACTTAGTGTTCCTTTTTTGTTTTGTACTTTACGTGTTGGACTCTTAGTGCTTGTCGTTAATTATTTTCCTCTGTTTTGTGAATACCCATCTGATTTGTATTGTGTTGTGTCTAGCCTAAGTGTGCAAGTGTGTGTGTAACTGCCTTGTGTGAAGAATATATTTTGTTGTGTTTTGACAACTCTGGGCTCTGACTTGGTCTTTGGACCGCAACCGGCGTTCGCTGGCCACCAGAGGGCCCATTCTTAATTGTCCTTGCTTTCGTGGGATTATTTTCGGAAGCTGATAATTCGGCTTTGGAATTTGGTCCGGCGTCTGCGCCTCGTTCACCGGGGTCTGTGACAACGATGAATTTTTCTTCGTGCTTAGATTCGAGTGTAGTGGAGAAGAGAGTCAGCAGCCATTGAAAGAGGACGAAGTCCAGCAGCCAGGAGAGCGCGAGACAGCGACCGACGCTCTTGAACCAAGGCTGTTGCGTAGCCCTAACTGTTTTGCAAATAAACCCCCTCACAGATTGGTGGAAAGGTGCTGGGTATTCTACCAGTCTCCCAACCTGGAACTACGAAGCCGTACCTTACCTCCAGCGTCAGCGATGCCGGAAGAAACCACCACGCAAGGCTCACTCAAGCCACCGTCTGTCCCGGCGTGCTGCCTCAGCATCACCCACCGATATTCAGCGGGACTGACGATCAAGACGTCGAGGATTGGTTGACAAGTTACCAGAGGGTGAGCGCAGTCAATAAATGGGACGATGCAACTAGGCTGACCAATGTAATCTTTTACTTGACCGGCGTCGCCAGTCTCTGGTTCCGGAACCACGAGGCGGAGATTAATAACTGGGCGTCGTTCAAGACAACATTTTCAGAAATCTTCGGCCGCCCCGCGGTACGCAAACTCCGTGCAGAACAGCGACTTCGTGAACGCGCTCAACAACCCGATGAGAACTTCACAAGCTATATTGAAGATGTCGTCGACTTGTGTAAGCGGATAAACCCGTCGATGCACGAGTCAGACAAGATCAAGCATATCCTCAAAGGAATAACTGATGACGCATTTCAAATGCTATTGGCAAAAGACCCACAAACCGTCGCCGATGTTGTCAGCTTGTGCCAGAGTTTCGACGAATTGAGCAAGCAACGTGCCCAAGCTCGCCGCCCTCTGGAACAGAACGACGCGATCGCGGCGTTGACTTTGGGCGACCAGAATGCACTGTTGCTTCATATCAAGCAGTTCGTACGTGAGGAGGTCGCCCGACAGCTCTCCATTTTATCGAGCACGCCGAGCCAGCCCTGGTTCCACACCTGGCCCCAGTGATACGCCAAGTTATAAAGGGAGAGGTCACTGGCGCTTTGCCTTTCACTCGTCCGCCAGCTCCTGAGCCTGCGCCCTTGTCGTATGCGCAAGTCGTCGCTGCCGGGCCGCCTCGTCAACCAACCTATTCTGCCGCGTTGGCACCTGTTCGGCCCACACCAGTTCCGTTCAGCGGACCAGTCCCCACAAATCCATGGCGCACTGCAGACAATCGCCATATCTGTTATTCTTGCGGCTATGCTGGACATGTGGCACGCTTCTGTCGCCGTCGCCCTCCTGTTCCAATACATGTCATGCGACCGTCTGCTTACGATCCTGGACTCTTTGGCGGCACAGCGCAGCCCCAACAATCTTCTTCGCCCGAGCGCATGCCCTCAGCTACCCGCCGATCTCCATCCCCCCGACGTCGCTCTCTGTCACCTATGCGCCGTCGACCCTTCCCTTCTGACGCGGAAAACTAAACTTCGCAGTTCCCGAGGCACGAACTGCGTCGTCGTCGAAAAATTCAAGTCCTCGAGTTTCTCCAGCGAACCTCATCGAGGTTATTGTGGATGGTTTTCGTACCCTTGCGCTTGTGGACACTGGTGCTGCCGTTTCAGTGATTGATATAAAACTTTGCCGCTTGCTTCGGAAGGTTACGACGACGTCAACGGGATTATCCCTCCGTACCGCCAGCGCACACCATACTCAACCGTTAGCCGCCTGCACAGCCCGCGTCATAATTCGAGATATTGTTTACCCCATTGAGTTTCTTGTGCTACCAGCCTGTTCACATGATGTCATCCTCGGTTGGGATTTTCTTTCTCGCCATCAGGCTGTTATTGACTGTGCTCGTGCCGAGGTGGCGTTCTCTGCATTGTGTTGCGCGTCGTCTGCACCTACAATGGAAAAGTTGTTTGTCGCCGAGGGTACCAACATACCACCAAGTAGTACAGCCCTTGTCCCTGTGTCCTGTGCCGCTGTTCGTGAGTCTACAGTTCTCTTGACACCTTCCGAGACCGTTCAACACCGTAGGAATCTCTTGCCTTTTGCCGTTCTCGACATGACCAATGGCGCCACATCCTTATTTGTTACGAATTCGTTGCCGGTTCCCTCAACCTTACTCCGTGGGGAGTGTATCGACACAATTCAGACATTCGACGTATCTTCCATCTTCTGCCTTGACGACGTGGACACCTTGCATCTTAGTGCCCTGACACCTTCTGCTAGTACACCTGATCCACCACCTTTGGGTATGTTCGACTCCGCCATCGACGACGAACTTGCAGAGGTGCAGCGCGAGCAACTTCTTCCACTCCTCCGCCAGTTTCAAAGCTCGTTTGATTTCCAGAAGACGTCATTAGGCCGCACGCATACTGTTCTCCATCCGATTCACACCGGCTCACACACGCCTCTGCGCCAGCGCCCTTAGCGCGTATCCCCTGCTGAGCGTCATGTTATCGCCGAACAAGTCGACGACATGCTTCAGCGCGGCATCATTCAGCCGTCCTGCAGTCCCTGGTCGTCGCCTGTTGTTCTTGTCAAGAAAAAGGACGGCTCAATCCGCTTCTGCGTCGATTACCGCCGATTGAACAAAGTTACGCGAAAAGATGTGTATCCCCTGCCACGCATCGATGATGCCCTGGACTGTTTGCAAGGAGCCGAATTCTTTTCATCACTAGGCTTACGGTCCGGTTATTGGCAGGTCCCATGGCACCATCCGATCGGCCGAAAACTGCCTTCGTAACTCCCGATGGGCTGTACGAATTCAATGTTATGCCCTTCGGCCTATGTAATGCTCCAGCCACATTCGAAAGGATGATGGACAGTGTCTTGCGGGGGTTGAAATGGAAGACATGCCTCTGCTACCTGGATGACGTCGTCGTTTTCTCCCCTGATTTCGACAGTCACCTCCATCGGCTTTACGGGGTACTGAGCTGTTTGACGCGCGCAGGCCTTCAGCTTAACATCAAGAAGTGCCGATTCGGAGCTCGCAAACTCACCACCCTGGGCCACGTAGTCTCTAAGGACGGCGTCCTTCCCGATCCGCAGAAACTTCGTGCTGTTGCTGAATTCCCGAAGCCTACCACCGTGAAAGCGCTTCGCAGCTTCCTAGGTCTATGCTCATACTTTCGCCGCTTTGTGAAGAACTTCGCTTCTATAATAGCACCACTGACGAAGCTGCTCACCGGCGATAGCTGTCTGTCTGGTTGGTCGCCGGCGTGTGATGAGGCTTTCCCAACGTTACGTCGTCTCTTGACTTCACCGCCCATTCTACGTCACTTCGACCCTACCGCTCCGACCGAGGTACACACGGATGCTAGTGGGATTGGCCTTGTCGCTGTCCTTGCCCAACGTAAGCTGGGCTTCTCTGAGTACGTAGTTGCCTATGCGAGTCGTGCCCTTACCAAGGCAGAGTGCAACTACTCGGTTACCGAGAAGGAATGTTTGGCAATTGTTTGGGCGTTGCAAAAATTTCGCCCTTACTTGTATGGCCGTTCGTTTGATGTCGTCACTGATCATCATTCGCTCTGTTGGCTGGCTTCACTGAAGGATCCGTCGGGTCGACTTGGACGCTGGGCGCTCCGTTTACAAGAATTCGATATTCGCGTCATTTACCACTCAGGACGCAAGCACACTGACGCCGACGCACTTTCCCGCTCGCCCCTGCCTTCCGATGTCGCGCCTGTTTCCCTTTCCGCAACTTCCTGCGCTAACATCACTATCACAGACATGCCTTCAGAACAGCGCAAGGATCCTTGGATCGCCGCGCTGATCGACGCTCTCTCTCTGCCTTCGACGACACCAGCCCCACAGCTCTCTCGTGCCCTTCGTCGCCAAGTACCTCATTATGCGCTCCGGGACGACATGT
Organism: Dermacentor silvarum; assembly: GCF_013339745.2. Classification (NCBI taxonomy): domain Eukaryota; kingdom Metazoa; phylum Arthropoda; class Arachnida; order Ixodida; family Ixodidae; genus Dermacentor; species Dermacentor silvarum. The sequence goes on along the minus strand of NC_051155.1, from coordinate 18,225,350 downwards.
TGTACCGCCGCAACTACCAGCCCGATGGTCGAAAGTGGCTTCTTGTTATACCTCGTCATTTGCGCTCCGATCTGTGCACGCACTTCCACGCAGACCCACAAAACGCGCATGCTGGCGTTTTGAAAACGTATGATAGACTTCGCCAGCGATTCTACTGGCGTGGAATGTACACATACGTCCGCAAGTACATTCGTTGCTGCGTTGAGTGTCAACGCCGGAAAACAACTTGTCACATGCCTGGCCCATTACGACGTTTGCCGTGTCCCGCTCGCCCGTTTGATAGAATCGGCATAGACCTGTACGGGCCCCTGCCTTCCACCCCTGCGGGCAATCGGTGGATTATTGTGCCCGTCGACCATCTCACTCGATATGCCGAAACCGCCGCTCTTCCAACAGCTTCAGCTCGTGATGTTGCCTTATTCATCTTGCGCAGCTTCGTTCTTCGCCATGGCGCGCCACGCGAGCTGCTTAGCGAGCGAGGGCGTGTGTTTCTTTCTCAAGTCGTCCAAGAGCTTCTCAGTTAGTGCAATATCATTCATCGCACCACTGCAAGTTATCATCCACAGACTAATGGCTTGACGGAGCGCTTTAACCGAACACTCGGTGATATGCTCTCCATGTACATAGCCTCAGACCATTCTAATTGGGACTTGGTGCTTCCTTTTGTGACATATGCCTATAATTCAGCCACGCAAGCCACCACTGGATTTTCCCCTTTCTTTTTACTATACGGACGTGAGCCATCTTCCACACTCGATACTATACTTCCATACCGCCCAGATGCATCTGAATACCGCCCTGCCTCAGAACTTGCTCAATGTGCCGAAGAATGCCACCAACTCGCACGCTCATTTACATCCGTGACACAAGGTCTTCAAAAAGAGCGTCTTGACCCGGCTAAACCTACGCCTACCTTCCCTGTTGGTTCGTTCGTGTGGCTCTCAATTCCATGCCCCACCCCTGGTCTCTCCCGCAAGTTTGCAGCGAAATATCACGGTCCCTACCGGATCGTAGAATGCACATCGCCGGTGAACTACGTCGTCGAGCCTGTGACACCCCCCACCGACAGACGCTGCCGCTTAAAGCCCTACTATGACCCTCTGGTGCTTGCATCACCTTGAGTCGCCAGGATGGCTCCTCTTCGCCGCCGGGGCCAATGTAGTGGGGAAGAGAGTCAGCAGCCATTGAGAGAGGATGACGAAGTCCAGCAGCCCGGAGAGCGCGAGACAGCGACCGACGCTCTTGAACCAAGGCTGTTGCGTAGCCCTAACTTTTTTGCAATTAAACCCCCTCACGCGAGATTCATTTCGATAGGTTGGACATAAGATCGGATCCCCCTCAGAGAGAATTCAAACACGGGGAAGTGGGCCAAGTATGCGAGAACGTATAAAAAAGAATGGGAGCAAAACCCCAAGCCAAAGGTGGGTTGTGGTGCTATTACGTCTAGATGGTTTGCCGGTAACGTCACGGATGCAGATACTCAATCTGCTAATATCAAAACATGTTTGCCACCATGACATCAGTGCACCACGTCACATGAACTTCACCCACCGTGTTAGCTTAGCTTGTGAGGTGTAGCGCTGCTGGCTCGAGGACGCTGGTTTGATTGCCGTCCACGGCGGGCGCATTTCGACCAAGGCGAACAAAAAACAAAAACTCCGTGACTTTCCGTGATAGTGCGCGTCCCCCGCGCGCTTTCACTCGCACATACGGCGCGCGGCGACGATTTTAACGCCCTTAGACTTTATACGAAACCTCACGGCGATGACGTGTCACCTACTCGCTTGGGAGGCGGAGAGTTGCGTACATGCGCTACTCTCGATGGAGGAGAGACGACTGGCAGCACAGCAAACAAGGATTTAATATGTACAAGGGCGATAAAAGCACGCGGCACACTAAACTAAAATTATAATTCAACAAAAGTCTTCACTCGAACTCAAACAACAAACTCAGACTAACTACAAACTACTTAAACAGAGCTATCTCAGTTTCGGAGCCTAGCTCCGCCTTAAAGTCTCTCAGTCAGTCCTAGCGCTGAATCGTCAGAGTCTGGCCACCCTGGATTCGGCCTAACTGCGTCGCAATCAGGGAAGTGCGGATTCTTACGTCGGTTTGAAGTTCTTGTAGAGTCCACGTCGATCTCGTCCGAAGCATTGCGGGGCCGTAGTTGCCGACGCCTCGCGGTTCCGTCGACCTGGCCGAGAACGTGGCTGGTGCCCCGGTAGCCGTCGCTGACGTGTCACTCGCCGAATTAGGCCTCGCGAAGCGTTCTTCGCCTTACGTCGTTCGGCATGGCGACCAGGTGGCACGGCGATTATCAGTTGAACGGGCTTGGCCAAGGAAGAGGGATTCTCGAGAAGAAGACCGGAACCACCGTGAGCAGCAGCAGCCGGTCCCAGGAGCTTCGCCCGGGCGTCTCCGAGGACTATAGCTACGCCTGGACCTTGTTAGCGTCACGACTTCGTGGCCGGGTCCTCCGCTCTGCCGTCGTCAGAGCATGGCTGACGACACGACCTTCCAGCTCAAGAGCTACGTCGATAATACCGCTTCGATGCTTCTCCCTCGCGGATTACACCTCGGCTCGCGTGCTTCGAGCGCTCGCGCCGTTCGGAACGCTCCGCGATCTTCGTCGTCTTCTTTTTCGTATACCGCCGACGTCCGACTCATGACACGGCGACGCCGACGGCAGAAATCCGGTTGAAGTGTCTATATAATTGCTATCGCAATAAAAAAAGAGAAAACAAGATAGAAGGATGAGGCAAATAACGCCAGATATCATAGCGCGAAAGACTTGTTTTAGCTTATCAAAAAAGAAGCCGTGAGCACGTCGCAGATCGCTGGACAGCTGAACCTCTACGCCGTAGGCAGAGATAACGTGAGAGATCGATGATGCTAAACATTATTTTGTGTTCACGGTAGCTAAGCAGCAGAGTTCGTAGTTAATATTACTGTAAATAACTAAAAATAACTTAGTACTATCTGTCACAAAATAAAAGCCCTCTGCAGTAATTCGCTGGAACTTAAGAGCTTCCGGGGCCAATCAAAAAGTGTTCTGTGCAAGCAAAATGTCGCTATTGTTGATGTCAAGGAGCGACCGTCACGGCGGCATGGACATTTTGTTACGACGGGTTGTGCAAAAAAGGATTGCCGTTCTTTAGCTTTTGGCTACGCCGCCTCGTAGGACCTGGCAACACTGCCACTGGTTCTGGCCCGGGTTTTCTTTGTAGCTGTGTCGGGTGGGTATAACAGTCGGATTGATGACAATTTTTCCCCTTCGTGACTGAAATACTAGCAAAAAGATTTGATGCATCCTCTAAACTCGGTACATGTGGTCTAGATAAGATCATCGCCTCAGTGGCCACGCTGTGTTGAGCCACACAGCATCGCAGGACTGACGCGAATGAGCCCCGCAGCGCTCTATTTCATTCCTATGCTTGACAATACAGCGCGAGAACAGAAGTATTCTGTAAATGTCCAACCAGTGGGACATGTTCATTTCGTCTCCTGCTGAAGTGCTGATAGGCCGGGGACGTCTGTCGCCTGCGGACGCGTACCTCAGCCCAGCCAATCAGAACTTGAGCAGCAGACGAACTGCACATGCCCACTTGGTGGACATTTACAGAATATCTCTCCAACTCAAAGGAAAGAAGAGAGAGCGGGTTGGTTCAATCTATAAACTGACACTTTTATTACGCGGAAGTTGATATGTACATAGGGAAGTTCGTCAAGTGCTGCAAATGCCGAACTATTTGCTATGGACGCAAGGTCGTATAACTATTCTCCTAATATCCTATTTATTAAACTTGAGTGAGCTGGCATTTGCGATCCGGGCCTTTGACTACTATTAAGCTACTTAAATAAGAAAGTTGAAGTTGTTTCCATTTCTAATGTTTACTCTCAGCAGAGAACCACTAACACTGGTGTGCGTCAAGGCCACGGTGTAAGAAGATAGGTGTTCCGACGGCGCGCCCGCGCTGGGGCGAGAGAGCGGCCGCTTCGTGTGGCCGGAAGTGAGCGCCGCCGCTAGGGGCAGCACGTGTTCAGGAGGCCTTGGAGAAGCGGCACAACAGTGGATAATTTACGACCTCCGTCAGCATTTAAACACCCATACCCAAATATATACAATTTTTCGTTATTTAGATGCCAAATCCTGAGCAGGTAGAAGGTTTCATGCCACTTACAGTCAAAATACCGTCATTTCGAACACGAGAGAGACGCGTCGTCTGCTCGAGCAGACGGCGCGCTGCGCTTACCGCTGCTTGCCGCGTCGGAGTCAATCGGAATGTCGGCAGAAATATAAACGGACGTTCCTCCAACCATGTAGAGTCGTTTTAAGCAGGCGAACGAAATATATTCATCGAAATAAAGCACTTCTGCCTCGCGTGCCCATAAAAGCGCCAGCAAAGCGAGCGAAAAAGTAGCCCCCAGAACAGGGGCTGCCCCTTGCGGCAACGGCGTGCGTAGAGTAACACTAAGTGGCCTCGTCTCGCGCCGCCGTCGGACCACCTTCCTTTTTTACACCGTGCTCAAGGCTTATTCTTGCGGCCACTTGTGTTTTAAAGCGCAGATCTTAGGCGCCCGTTCCTGTGGCGTTCCCGGCGTAACCGAGCGAATGAGCACGGCGAGGGATGAGAGCGAACGCGGCGCACAGAGGCGCGAGGAGAAAAGCGGCGAGGAGGGTGCAGCGGAACCGTTTGGCAAAAAGCGGAGGAGGGTATGGCGAATGCGTGATAAGAAAAGCGTTGTGCGGCGACGATGGCTACGAGATAGCGGCACCGGAGTAGCGCGCGTCTTCAGTTAGGTCTGTCGGCGGCGGCTTGGGTGAATCGCGCCCATGCGTCACCCACGTTCTGGTGCCACATGATGGTTTTCGCCATCTCCAGATTAGCGAGGTAGTCGCGTTACACTTCGCTCCGTTTGCAACGTGCCGCACGAGATCCATTGTCCGCGCCAGCCAATATGTCTCGAAGTGAAAACACGTATAGAGCGGTGCCCAAATTTCACATTAGGGAGCATCGTAATCGTCTGTGAATTCTTTTTTATAAGAATGATTTACCTGACTGGTATTTCTTCCACAAAAGGAATTCTCTGCGCTGGTGATACTGGTGATAGTACTCTTCATAAAACATATCTTCTTAATAAACTGAAGGATCAGTACTCTTCATAAAACGTATCTTAATAAACTGAATTTTGACCTATAAAGTGTCCTATATTAATGCTAGTATCGCAAAATTGTCCGCCCGCTATTAAACAGGTAGCTAGGCATGACTGACGAACATTGATGATTCCTTGAATAAGGCTGTAGTCAGAGATTAATATTGTGTCTCTGAAGTCAGTTGTTCTTCTTGTTACCAGCACGTGCATGTTCACAGGGCGTGTACAGTCGCAAATTTTCTCGTTCTATATACCTTCGATCAGTCGAGAACCACTATTCTGGCGTTGTATTATTCTTAAGATTATAGTCTCAGCCCTTTGGTAACGCCGAGAGCCTTGTAGCGTAGGGTGTACGTAGCATCGGGGGCTTCACACGAGCGGAAAAAGCTTAGTATGATCGGGACTTAAGGCTTGTCGTTATAGGGGGGAAAGAAATTTGGCAACCTACTGGCGAACCAAGTCTCAGCTCGTTGTTCTGTTACGCTGGCAATCTGAGTAGAGCTGTAAGAGCTATAATAAAGCCTAGTGTACTGTCGCAGTACCGTCTTGTAGAGATACTGAATTTCCTCTGGCCAACCGCGCAGTGGACATGCGTTCCTTTTTGCCTGTGGAGCAAGGCAGTGGGCCAGGTCCCTGCGCCGGACAACGACTGGAGGGGAAAGATACGCATGGCCGACATCGGCCAGATTTTCGACGTATTCGCCACTACAGCACTAGGCGGCATCCCCTGGCAGGTACGTTATCCAGCGATCCCCCGCGTTTCTCTTTCGAGATTTCCATCGGGAGAGACTACCACCACTTTGCGCTTTAACTACGCCGCATGACATCTCGGATGCACAGTCGGCAATTTCACGCAATGGAACTCAGAAGGACGTTTTTTTATGCTGCGTGTTAATGCGCCGACTGTATCGGTGGGGTTTAAAATAATTACTCCGGTGTTACAGCATCGCAGTACCACCCTTTCTTTTTCTTTTTTTGACGTGCACAAATACAAACAACTGATGGTAGAGCAAAAGAAAATACCGATGATAAATCTACCTATTTTTTTCACAGCTTTAACGCTGTTTGGTATATGTTATGAGATGTTAATACATATTATGAGAAAATTAATGCATATTTCTTATCGTGGTGAGAATCATTGAAATCATTGGCTATGCAATGATAACTAATAATCGATGCTGCATGTAGACCAAAGCCATGAACACTCCTGAAGCAACGAAGGAGGTCGAATAGTACGGCCTTGGCTTCCACTTTTGCCAATAAATGTTATATTTTCAAGCTATGAAGCAAATGGAGGCGCGGGATAGGCGATCAATACCGAATGACAATTCTTGAAGATCTGTTGCGCGTTTTGCTGTTGAACGAGCGAGGAGGTTTGGCTACAGATGGCAATCTATAGAGATGACGGGTGTCGCCATCGCCTATTTCGCAGGTGGCTTAATCATGCCGTCGCTCTGCGTGCAACATTGACATTTGCATATTTGAAGGAAATAATGTTGCTGGGCGCAAGCACCTTGTCACGTGGTGCATTTTGAATCTCGTACGCTTGCCGTCCCCTCCGAAAAAATGTAAACTAGAGCACATCACAAAACATTATTTGGATATTTTTCAATACGCCCTGAAACTTCTCCATTGAAGATTTTGTTATAAAACGAATGCTTTAAACGTTGGTAAACAAACAATTGTTTACTATTTAACGAAGCTCAGAGGAAAATAAAAACGGCCGATCCCACGCCCTTTGGGAATCGATGTTATGCGAAGCAGTGTGCTGGGAGCTTACATACAAAGTTATCGAAACGACCATCAGAGCACCAAGACTTAGGCGGCTCTTTCATGACCTACATGACACGCATGTCATGACATTAATGTCATGAGTCCTCAGGAGCCCCTTTAGCTACGCCTATGAGACCTTAAGGCGAAAACCTTAGTCATGCTCATGATCATGCCTTTTCCTTCACTTAGTACCACATCCGAACCCATTCCAGTGGTTTTTGAGTGTTAATCTTTTTTTTCGCTGAGTCACTCTCATTTTGCTGAGTAATGGTCACGACTATTGCTTCTACCACAATCCTTTAGTGTTTCCTTCACTTAGTACCCACGTCCGAACCCACTCCAGTGGTTTTTGAGTGTTATTCTTTTTTCGCTGAGTCATTGTCATTTTAGCTGAGTCATGCTCATGATTATGACTTCTACAACCATCCTTTAGTGTTTCCTTCACTTATTGCCGACGTCCGAACCCATTCGAGTGGTTTTAAATGCAACGCATTTATTGGCCAACATTTGCTACTTTGACAATATCTACGAGTAATATCTATCTAGCCGCCTACGTCTTTGTGCTCTCATGATCGTTTCGTTAAGTTTGTATGTGCCAAAATTGGCATACTATGCCAAGATTATATGGCGAGCATAAATAATATGTCAGGGAACTGCATGTCATGGAGGTCATAAAACAGCCGCGTACATCTTGGTGCTCTCAGGGTCATTTCGTTAACTTGGTAGGTACCCAAATTGGCATAGTATGACAGGGGTATATGACAAACATAAGTGATAGGTGTTCACATAAATGTCATAACATGCATGTTATGTAGTTGATAAACTTTTAGGGCGCAAACAAGAGACAAGGCGCAAAAGTAATGACAAACACAGGACAGGCGCTAATTTCAACTGTTTATTCCACAACGTCGCCATGAAATATATATGAAAAAGACACATGCGGAGAAACGTACATGTATATGAAAAAAACACCATAAGAAAAAAACGCATGATAAAGACAATGTATAAGAAATCACTTGCTAATTTACATGCGCGTCGAGGTATCTAAACTATCGAGGGTTCTAAGCCATGTTATGTAGGTCATGACAATGACCCAGCGAAAAAGATTAACACTCAAAAGCCACTAAAATGGGTTCTGACGTAGGCACTAAGTGAAGAAAAGACTAAAATATGATGGTATATGTCATAGTCAGGACGATGACTGAGCAAAAATGACAATGACTCAGCGAAAAAAGATTAACACTCAAAAACCACTGAAATTGGATCGGACGTGGGCACTAAGGGAAGGCAACAGTAAAGGATGATGGTAGAAGTCATAGCAGGGTCCTTCAATACTTTCTGCTGGTCATGAAACTTCCACCGAAGTTTCATATAGGGACAAAATCTGCCACCAGAGGCGCCGCCGCGAGTAGAAGGGCACCGATCTGCCACGCTTGGAAGGGCAGTCGCGCGTTCGCGTGAATGTTTGCCATGAAAAACACCTCGCCCACATTTTTATTTCACTGTGTCCGCTAACTGAACATAGCAGTGCTTACTCTTGACCAAATAAGATAGCATGCAAGTTGTTTATTACTTCAAGTCATTGATTGTTAGCAATGGTTCACCTAAGGCTGCCCGTCAAGTGTTGCAATTTCGCTTGTGCTCGTACCTATACCTACGTTTCTTGATTCCTGTGTAGGTGGTTAAATTCGTGCTTAAATTATATAGTGCGACATGACTAAGCCTAGCTGACCCACAGATTAACGTTGCTTGCGCAAGAAGTTATGGTGCGCCCTACTGCGCGCTGGCGGTCCGCAGCGCTTATTCTCCTGTTAATTGCCTGTTTATTCTGGGGCATCGCGAAGCTGCCAATGGGAATTTCGCGCGCAGAACAGGTGCGTCTGAATAAAGTCATCTTGGTACTAATTGCAGCAGCAGCTGTGAACTGCGCATGCTAGATATAGGCAATATGTGCGGTTTCTATGCATTTACGCATACAAATTTAAAAACGTCATCAGTTCAAACCTGCGCGAGTGTTTTTTTTTTCATCCACATTTAAAGTCGCAGTGACCATCAGTTCAAGGTGGGAGTTTCACTTAGTCGACCTAAAACACACCCCGAGTCTTTTTATAAAAATACCAGCCCAGATTGAAACCAGCTCGGAGCTCCCATCGTCATTAGGTCATTCAAGACTACATTTACCGATCAAACTGAATAAGTATATTATTTTTTTGCATGTTTTTTCTTGTTTGTCTTTATACTCAGTTTTCTTAATCCAATTAGAGCATAATTTTTTGTATTATTTTTTCTGCCTAACAGAAAACAAGTTTGCGCAGGTCTTTGTGGATAGCATTTTGACTTGTGCTAACCACGCTACCCCTTGCAGGACAGTGTCTACTTAGTAAAAGGGCGGAATGGAAGGCATATGGTATACGATTATTAGGGAGTAATTACTAGCAAGCGTCAAGAATGCAAAAGTGCCGCAAGCACTAGTGCACATATGGTTACAATTAAGATTGCGTTTGATATAGACTGGCAGAGAAGTTGGTGGATAGAGGGAATGAGACAAAACACCAGGAAAAATAATTTGTCACTGCTTTCATCTCTCCTGTGGCTGGACAGGATGAACGAGCACCAGCACGAAATAGTCTGTTCCTTTCACGTGTAAAAAAATGCAAACGGCACTTAATAAAAAAAAAGTGCACAACTTCAGCCGTAGTGCATACAAAATGTGTTGCGCAGCCAACACTGGCCGAGGAAGTACGGTAGTCCAGCAGGATGTCTTCAACAATGTTCATGTAGACATTGGCACAGGCTATATGTATTGTCCACGGTGCACACTTCTATGTGCTCGTCCACAATTTGCAGAAGGCAAAGCAGCTGGTCTGATGGCACTTCCAATAATCTCCTAGTCTTTATTTCGGTCAGTGCACTTGGCTTTCGGGAGGTGCTGCTCAGTGTTTGGAGGCAGTCCTTGCAGCTTATTTTAGCAAACGTTCTTGCAATCTAGCCACCGATGTAGTCCAAAATGCAGTTCTTCGTTGACTCCGGACGACCGGTATCTTGCATGCACTCAGCCGGCTCCAGTAGTATATCGTCCAAAAGAACTGCCAGGGTATCAATCTGAAACACAAATATCTTGCTGTATCACTCAGTGAATGACATGAGTGTGAAATTTTAAGCACCAGAAAGCATAATAGATCTTCACTGCATTTAAAACGAGACGTGTATGCCCATTAGCATCAAATGGTTAGACAATCATCATCACATTTCTATACAGTGGACAGCTACTCTGCAAGTTCGTTTGGTGTGTGTTATTATAAGGTTTACCTGGTTAGCAATAGGTTCTTTATGCTGAAAGAGATCTTGCATTTTAATAGTGGGCGTTGCCCATCTTCATTTTAGTCAGCGCAATCACTTTTTCGCTCGTATCATTAAGCAAAAAGTAAGCACGTTCATTGCAAATGCCGCGCTTCAAGTAAACCTCTAAAACACATACACTGTCGCGATTTATACCAAAAAAAAGAACATCAGGAATGGGGGCTTACCACACTGAATTCGTGGACTTCATATTTGCCTTCATGATGCACTGATCTACAATGAGCATCTCGCGGCCCGATAGCTTCTGAATGGTTTCCTGCATGCCACGTTTTTCATTTGCCTGCGCCTCCACTTTTGCGAGCTTCCGCTGACACGAATGAAGTTGCTGCTTCACTCTGCGAAGTTGGTCCTTCACCCTTTGCAGCTCTGAGGCAAAGCAAACGGCGTGCTCAGTTCACTCTGCATCAGCACCACCAAGGCGATTTACAGTTCGTACTTCATCTGCAAAGAGTGACCAAGAATGAATATCGTAATGAGAGTGATGCCAGTTTGCCTGCGTAGTGAGCAAGTAGCATACTCCGAAGGTGTGCACCAGACTTACCGTGAATTTCTTCTTCGGCTGCATCGGTGACGTCTGCAGTTGCGACGGCCGCAACTTCGGCTTCAGCGCAGTTTGAAGATGCCGCTCGCAGCCTTTTTGCAGATGGGCGCCGTTTCGGTGCATGCGAACGTTCTTTGGGCTTAGACAAGTACACAGATACGCCTTGGAAAATCCTCGGAATGGCGTCTTCTACCAGTTTGGGTCGATCGCGTGGCAGTGACACAACTTTTCCATTCACTGTACACACGTCCGCACGAACAATGTCTCCGGCATCAAAATGTTTTTCGCACACGCGAAAGTACTTCGATTCAAACGAGAACCCGGCAGTCTCTTGTGGCGGGATTGCTCGCTTCCACCTGTCGCGTAGTTCCGGGTTGGCTGGTAAACATAATAGGGAGACTTTTTCGTCGACGCCCTTGTATCCGGAGCGGCAGCCTGGCTCACAACAAATGTTAGGAATCACTGCTATGGTGAATTACGGAGTTTCGATGTCACTACATGGAGAGACACGTTCAGGCGAAACAAAAAACAAACACGCACAACAGCACGCCGCGCCGACACTCCGCTTTCCGGCGGCAGCGGCCGCCTTCCCCGTCGCCCTTCTAGCGACGCCAGCGCCGCGGCGCCGCAACTGCGGGCGCTATATGAAGCTCTACCATAGCGTTACGCTGGAGTTTCATGACCAGGAGAAAAGTATTAAAGGACCCTGGTCATAGTCATGAGTGTGACTCAGCAAAATTACAATGACTCAGCGAAAGAAAGATTAACACTCTAAACCCACTGGAATGGGTTCGTACGTGGGCATGAAGTGAAGGAAACACTAAAGGATGATGGTAGAAGTCATAATCAGCATTACTCAGAAAAATGGCAATGACTCAGCGAAAAAACATTAACACTCAAAAACCACCGAAATGGGTTCGGACGTGGGTACTAGGTGAATGAAACACTAAAAGGTTGTGGCAGAAGTCATAGTCATGAGGATGACTAAGGATTTCACTTTAAGCTCTCTTAGGCGTAGCTTAGGAGAGGGCATGGCACTCTGTCTGTGGACAGCATGCCTAAACCACTACTGCTGCTTTTGCAGGTCTTCCCGTGTTTTTCCTCTCTGGCTTCTTCAAGGGACTCCGTCCGGCCGCCACACTTGCCGCATCATCTCGCCGACAGAATTTTTGCCTATGCATTGATGAATCATCTGCCTCGTGGAGTGACGTCATCGGTACCAACAGTACTAAAGGACCATCGAGACACGGGCCACTTCAGAGGGCACGGCACTCGGCCTGTGGACAGCATGCCTAAGCCGCTACTGCTGCGTTTGCAGGTCTTGCCGCGTTTTTTCGCTCTGGCTTCTTCAAGCGACACCGAACGGCCGCCACACTTGCCACATCATCTCGCCGACAGAAGTTTTGCCTATGCATTGGTGAATCATCTGCCTCGTGGAGTGACGTCATCGGTACCAACAGTACTAAAGGACCATCGAGAGACGGGCCGCTTCAGAGGCCACGGCACTCGGCCTGTGGACTGCATGCCTAAGCCGCTACTGCTGCTTTTGCAGGTCTTGCCGTGTTTTTTTCGTTTTGGCTTCTTCAAGCGACACCGACCGGCCGCCACACTTGCCGCATCATCTCGCTGACAGAAGTTTTGCCTATGCATTGGTGAATCATCTGCCTCGTGGAGTGACGTCATCGGTACCAACAGTACTAAAGGACCATCGAGACACGGGCCACTTCAGAGGCCACGGCACTCGGCCTGTGGACTGCATGCCTAAGCCGCTACTGCTGCTTTTGCAGGTTCGTTTTCGATATGAAGTTCCGTCTTTCCGCAGTGACAACCGTTTTCAGTTAGTCCTACCGTGCCCTCGTAGATTTCGCCAGATTGTTCTTGATTGTTGGTCAATGGTGTTACTGCTCATAATATCGGGTGATATTGAAGAAAACCCTGGGCCTACGACCGCCCAACTGTTGCAAATGATACTAGATAACCAGGCCAAGGCTGATAGTGGTTTGAATGACATTAAGGCTCAGATCTGCGAACTGAATGCAAAGACAGATAGGGTGGCCAGTGCACTAGATGTTATCCATGAAATGAAAACAAGAACCGATTCTCTTGAGACCACTGTGTGGTTACAAGCCCAAAAACTGGTAGAATATGAAAACAGAAGCAGAGGCAACAATCTTCCCGTGTTTGGTATCAAAGAAAGTGCCTCTAAAACAGACACTGACTTGAAAGAAGCAGTCATGAAAAGGGTATTTCAGGACAAGCTAGGCGTTGAGATAAAGACGGTAGAAAGAATACATCGCCTGGGCAGGATTAAAAAAGGCAAAACTAGACCGGGTGTCATGCGATTCTATAACTATAAGGAAAAGTAGCACGTGATGAAGAACTGCTATAAACTGAAGGGATCCTCCTACTCCGTCAGCAATGACTATGCACCAGAAACAGTGGAAATTCGAAAGCAGTTATGGGAAAGTACTGCTTCAGAAAGAGCTAATGGGGTGAAGGTTTCGCTGAGCCATGAAAAACTGAAAATAAAAGACAAATGTTACATTTGGGACCAAACTCGAGGAGAGCGTCGGGAGATACCGCAAAGTGGGGACAAAACTGCCCCAAACTTGCACGGCTTCTCTGTAGCGACTGCGCGGGAGAGTGCTTCTAATTCTAAGCAGCACTCATAGCTACGCCTGCTTTTGCTGAATGCACGGAGTGTTGCAAAGCAAATCACAGAACTTGAATCTATATTACTCTCGCATAGCCCACACGTACCTATTATTACAGAAACGTGGTTAAATAGTTCAGTTCCCAATGACTGTGTTGTTCCTCCAGGGTATAAAATGTTCAGATGGGATAGGGGATCAAGAGGTGGGGGCGTAGCTGTAGTTGTGAAATCAGCAGTTAGGGCCGAAAGAATTGACTGCGGCTTTTCAGAAGCAGTATGGTGCAAAATATCATTAAATGGCGTTGCGTTTATAGTGGGAGGCTTTTACAGGGCACCTGCTACCACGCCTGAGTTCCTGAACGAAGTAAAAGCTTTTTTGTGTGCTCATTTGAATAATAGTACGAGGCTAATAATGACTGGAGATTTTAATTTACCGCACATAAACTGGAAAACTCTCTCGCCCGGACACACAGAAGTCTCGAGTACTGAAAAACTCCTGGAAATCATTTTTGTCATAATTTAAGGCAAATTGTTGATGAAAATACACGAGAGACTTCATGTTCTCAGTCATTGTTAGACCTTGTGTTCTTGCAAAGTCGCTGCTAGTAGGGTGTCAGTTGAACCAGGAATATCCAGACCACAAAATGATATCCGTCAAAATACCGATCGGTACACACAGTAGTCTGCGATCACCTGTTTTTAAACCTATAAAAGATTACGCATGGGCAGGCGATACAACAATAGTTGATAACTTAAGTCTATCATTTAGTGAATTTGAACTTGTGTCATTTAGTGAGTCAATAGATGAATTGTGGCAACATTTCAAGGGAATCGTCAACCACTGCGTAGATGAATTTATTCCTACCCGCATGAAAAAACAAAGCAGCATAGCCCATGGATAACTCGAAGAATTATACACACAAAGCGTAGAATAAAACAGTTACGAAAAAATAAATAAAATCCAACCCAAATATCCGATTTGTGTGCTCAACTAAAATTTGCGATAAAGGAATCCAAGAAAAAGTACTTTAACGAAACGCTTCCTGGGTTCCTGAAGTCTTCTCCACAAAAATTTTGGAGGTGCTTAAGCGATAAAAGGGAAGAGATAGACCAGATAAAAAGGGGTTCTGAAACGATCACGGAAAATAATCAGATAGGAGACTGTTTCAATGTGTTCTTCCAGTCAGTATTTACGAAGACAAGAGCAGAGCAAGGAGACAATGAGCGTAGTGAATTGGGAGCTTGCGCAATGGGCCCACTAGAAATTACTCAAGCAGGCATATTTCAGCAGTTGCTTGCGTTTGACACCAAAAAAGCAAGCGGACCAGACGGAATCCCAAGTGAATTTTTGCAGCGATATGCTTAATGGGTGTCATTTTCTCTAGCAATAATCTTTAGAACGTCCTTGGAACCCAGTTCACTGCCTCAATATTGGCGCAGCGCCGTTGTAATTTCGGTTTTAAATCCGGCAGTCGAAGTCAAGTTAACAACTATCGTCCAATATGGTTCACCTCTGTGAGTTGTAAGTTGGCAAGCATGCAACAGCAAAGCATATCATTCTTTTACTTGAGGCGAATGACTTCTCTTCGTTACAACATGGATTCCGAAGCAGTTTGTCCATTATTTCGCAACTCATTGAGACAGTTCATGATTTTTATCTAGCTTTGGATGCCCAAGAACAAATTGACGTCATCTGCATAGATTTTGCGACGGCCTTTGATAAGGTATCGCACGGTAAATTGCTTTTTAATATTAAGAGTGCACGTACTGCTCCAGACATTTTGAACTGGATTGTAGCCTATTTGAGTGGTTGTGTGCAATCTGCTTGTCTCATTCACTAGAAGTCTTGTCTGGGGTTCCACAAGGATCAGTATTGGGGCTGCAGTTGTTCTTGATTTACATCAATGATATTTCCAATGTTCTTGAATCACCTGTTAAAATGAAACTTTTTGCCGACGATTGCTTAATTTATTCCACCGTGGCAGATAAAACCGATCAAAGGAAAATTAACGGATGCCTCAAAGGTTTATATGACTGGTGCATAAAATGGGAAATGGAAATAAATAACTCTAAATCGACGTTAGCTCATATAACAAGAAAGAAAACCGCGCTTTCCTTTGACTATAAGATTGGTGACAACCCTTTGTTGAATGTACGTAGCTTTAGATATTTAGGGGCGATCATTCATCATGATCTGTGCTGGTGCCTTCAAGTGGAGGAGGTCTGCTCTAGGGCTTACCGAAAACTGTGCTTCTTGAGAAAAATTTGCAGCATGTACCAAAAAGCTTAAAGTTAATTGTGTACAAAACATTCGTTCGCCTGGTTTTGGAGTACGCCTCCTCCGTTTGGAGCCCTCATCAACTGTACTTGCGAGATAAACTCGAAAAAATTCGGAGAACTGCTGTGCGTTTTGTTTATTCGCGTTATCGGAGAGCCAATTCTGTAACAGACATGTTGAAATGTTGCGACCTGGAACTGCTAGAAACACGACGAGAAAAACAACGAATGAAATTGTTTTTCCAGATAACCAGAAACCAAATTAAAAAAAAACAGTGAGCGTTTATACCACAGTGCCAGTATACAGCCTTATAAAACACGCCTTGATGGTTTCCAACGCTCGTTCTTTCCCTCATGTATTAACATATGGAATGGCCTTCCGAACTGCACTGTAACAGCACAAAATGTTAGAGTTTTATACTCAACTAGAATTGTACTACATGCTACAGGATACGTAAGAATTGATCATGCTTTCTGTTATTTCTTGCATATCTACAGTCCTTACACGTGTATACTTTGTTCATTTTCCCTGTAATTTGTGTTTCACAATGCTTTATGTTGTTGTATTGTCGGTGATATTTATATTTATGTTTTCGTTGACAATTCCTCTCCTGTAATGGCCCTCAAGTGAGGGCTACAGTATTCCTAAATAATAATAATAATAATAATAATAATAATAATAATAATAATAATAATAATAATAATAATAATAATAAAGGGACTCCTGAGGACTTATGACATGAATTTCATGACATGCGTATCATCTAGGTTATGAAGGAGCCGCCTACGTCTTGGTGCTCTCATGGTCGTTTCGTTAACCTGGTAGGCTCCCCGCACACTGCTTCGCATAACATGGATTCGCACATTGCGTGGGATCTGCCGGCGTTTTTTGAGTCTTAGTCTTTTTCGCTGGGTTATTGTCATGACCTATCACTTATGTTCGTCATACACTCCTGTCATACTATGCCAATTTTGGTACCTACCAAGTTAACGAAGCGACCATGACAGCACGAAGACGTAGGCGGCTGTTTTATGACCTACATTACCCGCCTGTCATGACATTCATGTCATGACATATCATTTATGTTCGACATATAATCTTGGCATAGTATGCCAATTTTGGTACATGCAAACTTAACGAAACGATCATGAGAGCACACAGGCGTAGGCGGCTAGATAGATATTATAGATAGATCGTTAAACAGATAGATAGATAGATATTATAGATAGATCGTTAAATAATAGATAGATAGATAGATAGATAGATAGATAGATAGATAGATAGATAGACGGACAGACAGACAGACAGACAGATACTGTCAAAGTAGCAAATGTCGCCAAGAAAGGCTTGGCATTTAATATACTTGGAGTTGCTCAAGAGGACAGTGCAGAAGACTAAGTTGGCTGCATTCAGGTAACGCACACATGGAGCTTTAAGGTTTGGAAGCAGTCAGCTGAAACACCCTCTATGAGGAGCACAACGGCGATGCTCTTTCCTCGCGGCCTGTTGAGCGATTTTGCGCTTTAATGCCAGATATTCGTGTTTTTGTGTCCCTGGCTTGACTCTTATTTTCGCACATGGTCTGCCATGGCAGCTTTCCGACGTTTCTAAGTTGTAAGCCATAGCATTTCGTGCTCAATAACATATGAAAACTTAATACACAGAAATGTATACCATATAGTTATCCACGATCAGCTATGACGGATCAGCTATGGTTATCGATTCGCGATATCTATTCGTAAATCAATCAAGTGAATCAAAAGCAAATGCTTGCCAGGTGCCTCTAACAGGCAAGCAAAATGTCTTCAGTGCACTTTACTGAGCCGTCGGCATCATGCCGTGCCGATACGAGGTGCGGGAGCAGCAATAACAACCGTATATTTTCGGGTGTAACCCACGCCCTCGTATAAGGAGCACCTCGCTATACAACACCATAGGAAAAAATCCCCGTGCATATACCGAAGAAATAATTGCTGCACACAGAAACGCTCAAATCTCTACAAAAAAACTTCTCGTGGATGTACGACCCTGCCACATCGTATCTTTGACCAACGCCTGATGTCCCCATCAGTTAGGGGACGCTGATAATCTGTTACGCTGTAAAGGACAGCCCTAGAGCGCAGTTCCCGTAACCCGAATTCTGGTTTTCTGGCGCCGTGATCATTATTCTCCAACTGTTAAAACAGTGAAAACGCAGTATGGTCATCGGCCAAAGACGACTAGAATGAGCACAATGAAGAGCCGAAAGGGCTCTACAAGAGGCGGGAGTGGTGTTCTTAAGGAGATAATGAAATTTTAGATGGCCTAGAATTTTGCCTTATAAGGTGTGGCTTCGTATCAGCGCCAAGCTCGATCGCTGATGAGGTATACAGTTGCGAACATATTGACCGCGAGCTTCCCACAAGAGCTTGTCAACAACCACTGTGTCAGCCGCACTGCTTATGTTTATAGGCCTAACCAGGGCCGTGTCGTCAACGGCCAAAGTTGCGGTTTCATGAAAGTCGACTTGCGTTCCGAAAAATCGTCGTGCGGAGTATAAAATTTTGGCTTTTATTTTTGTAGTGCTAGGGGTAGGTGGCCGTGCCGCAGCAAAGTTTTAAAAGTAGGGAGTCTTCGAAATCGGTCAGCAACTGTATTTGAGAATTGTGCTATCAGAAATGAATATTTGCTTCGCTATCCGCGACTCTATGTGATCGATCGGCAGCTAGGGGCCTCGCCACGGACCAGCCGATCCAGGTTCACTAAGCTTGAAGCGAAACAGGGTTCCCTACCACGGTATGCACTGAATGCGTCGTAGTTCTCAAACCGTCTTTTTGTCGCCGCGCAGAAGCCCGAAAAGAAAAACGGATGTCGAAATACTTGTGCTGTGTACCATTATGAACGTGCCATAGAGGTAGACCATTTCTTGTATTATGTATCATTTCACCGTTTCCCGAAAGAAGCAGGCGACGCGCAACGGAAAACGACAGGGATAAGAAACTTACGCATTAGGTAAAGGTTACCGAAACGGTGCAGGTTTCTTCGAAACGATTCACTCGCGACGACTTCTTTCTTCCCGGCGAGTAGACTATTGCTTTCTTTTTATATACTTTAAATATCTTGTGGCGTTTCAAAACGAGTAAACATTGTTGTGGCATGCGCTTTAGAGGGATTGACAACCAATTTTATTATTACCCTTTTTTGGAGTGCAATGGAAAGCTTGCCGTTAGGTGTCTAATTATAAAGTGGTAACATGGAAAACACCGTGGAATATTTTTTATCAGAACCTTTAGATCATCAGTGAGCATCTCGTCGTTCACTAGAAGCGTGGTGAAAACAGTGATAGGTGAGCACGTGAAAACTGTGATAGGTGAGCGCGATAGCCATTATCCGCCGGCATTGGTGAACGGGAGACAAGTATTACTATGGCTATGAAAAAGCATTATTTAGTTTGTCAAACCGATGATCCAGCGATTCATGTTTTTTGTAGTGGTAAATTATTCCTACAGTAATATATATATATTTTCGTGTTTTCCTGTCCAACTGTTTGGTCATTACCCATCAAAAGTTGTTTCTAGCCAAGCCAAGTTATGTTCCTGTTTACGAAACGACGCTTTTACACGTGATACGCAGTTCAGCTTGTTGCCGTAGGCACGCGTGTGTTAGCATTGTATTGTTCTCACCCATTTTCGGCATTACTATAGTTCATGGTATTTTGTATCTCACATGGAGAGTGCACAACTCTGGGTACTTAGCTCGCAAACTCGCGCGCGTGTACGACAGCGTGTGCGCCGCCATGCATTGTGGGACGCGTGCGCCGCTTGTTAGCGCGACGTTTCCTTATTCCGTACAATACGCATAGAATAAAGCGCAAGCATCTATAATTATACCAACCGCCATATTAAGCAGTAAGTATGCTGTACTTTATAACAGGTGACTTACGTCCCGTAATCTGGTATACTACATCTGGAGTGCCAAGATTTTGCCGCCAGGCCGCGCCACTTACTGGTTTTGGAGACTTTCTTTGCCAATTTGAAATTATAATTCCTACTTAAATCGCGAAAGCGGCTTGGATTCTATCACTATAAATCATGGTCATTTTATTTCCATAAGCGTCTCACAACACCTTCCGTCCAATTGTCAGTCCCTTTAATAAATTGTAGTATTGTGCGCTTCAACTTCATTTGGTTTTGTTAGTTTATACTTTTGTGCGCCTCCATAAGTGTTACTAATGCTTTAGGCAGCAGGAATATTCTCGCTAATGCACTGTTGTTTTCAGGCACAGTAGCAGGAACGATAACTAGCTCGGAAGGTTTGGAATTGATCATGACACATGTTTTGCCGCGAGGCGGAATATCGTTTTGATAGCAGGCATTAGTTTAGTGATATGAACAGATAATGGTTTAGCATTAAATGGGGTCAGTTGTTATTTCATTAGCCTACAAGAAATTTAGAAGCAACTGCAAACTGTGCTTGTCCCAGTTGTGGAGCATTCGGCCTGTGTGCTGCACCACTGGTTTGCTTTCCGACACTGTGCACACAGCTACATTCCATTACAGCGTGTTCAATTCGTTTCCATGTCATGCATTTAAACTAATGCAAGTGACTTTGCTAAAATAGACTCACTAAATTTTGGGAACCTGTTGGAAGAAACGCAGCTTCTTCCGATTGGTTGTTATTGACTTCACCAGTTTCACCAGGGTTTGAGAATTCCTATGGGCGACGGGTGTTTGCTATGTCCCCAAGCCTGGACCCTACCTCGAACACTGCGTACAGCGAGAACGAACAAGCGCCAGTCATCACACAGAGACAAATTTGTGGCATGGATAAGCGAACGATAAATAAAAAGGTGCACCCCGACTCACAAACGCAACTCTCATTTGTTTTTATCTCCACACACAGTGACAAGGAAACTTTAGTTGTTAATCTCACTCTATCAGTGCGTCATATCCGTATTTAGCTGCTGAAAGCACGACAGACGTTAATGCTCATATATTGTGGGATGCTATGTGATATAATGCAACACAAATCGCAGTGTGGAGTTGCATGGAAGGTCGAAAACAGTGAAGTATTCGACCTGTATCAGCGGAGCAACGCGCGAACGTGTACTTGCTCCTATCGGAGAGGGCCGCTACGCCCAAACATTTCCATTTAACCTCCGGATTGCTTGGAAGACTCTTTATATAATACCAAGAGTTTTCTCGGACTGGTTTCGTACTTCCGGTGCTTCATACGCAACTTCGCTGCGCTTTGCTGGCACTTCGTCAGCAAAGAAGGCATTCGACCGGACCCCTTGAAACCATCCGCCGTCCTTGAGTTTCCTCGTCCTCTGCGCCAAAAAGATATAAAACTGATATGGCTCGCGAGGCAGGCCGGGCGGTTGCACGCTGTTGTGTCTGGCGGTCCCTCGGGACAAAGGAGGCCGGCGCCGACTCAGACGCGCCAACCTGGCGCCCTTTCTCGCGGCCGAGAATTGTCACTTGGGACTGAGGGATTAGCAGTTGGTCTCCGGGCTACCTCATGCGTGGCTAAATGGCAGCGTCGCCCTTGGTGCGGTCCCGTGACTTACCAGCGCCGCCCGAACCACGACGACGCTACGCCGACTGCTGCCTTTCGAGACGCTTGAGGCTTGACCATGTAGAGCACGCTTGACGATGTAGAGCACACTCGACCATGTAGAACGCTCGGAGATGTAAACGCTACCACATGCAAAGATGTTAGCACGTAGACGGCTCCAATATCATGGAGCCCATCTTGTAATATACCATGTACAGTGTATATAAAACAATTTTCTAATCTCCCTGGATATCTCCTCCTCTTGGCACCTGGCACGGCATCATACATGGAACCTTCGTGGCCGCTCAGACCATCGACCATTCGCAACAACGCACAGCGGTAAAATTTCCGAGGTTTCGTCGCTAAAATCCTTTATAAGGTGATCGACAGCAAGGACTCTTCCGGCTTCGACGTAACAGCTCGATTCAACGCTACGGAGGAGAAATTTGAGCACAACACCAATCGAATAAGCCACCGTGAACCTGGATGACGTAGCCGTCATTGTTTATTTGGACAGTGTTGCCAGCACATGTAACGGAATTTGGAATTCTCAATAACGAATACCCAGTTGTATGGCATGTTTGGGATTTTTTTATAGCATTGCAATACTCCAATAACACAACGCACGCCCAGCCAAACTTCTTTATTTACATCAGCATATCCGATAATTTGTTGGGTTTTTGCGTTCGTTATATCGAGGTCCAACTGTAACAAACGAACAGTATGCGTATTTACCAGCCGGCACATTAACCAATAAATAAAATCAAGTCGAATACGTGACACTTCGGCGAAGCGGCGTCCGCTACTAAATCGCTGAAATTATAGGTCCGTTCGATTCGCCTGCAAACTGGTGCCGGCGAGCCACCGTGTTCACGGTAGTTCACGAAAAGTTCTACAATTGTGCAGATCTATTTGTTCAATGCATGCACAACGCCACATTCCAAACGAATTTCAAGGTGCAGACGCGGCGTTATGGTTTGTCAAATAATGTACACGGATTGCGTAAATTTGAGAGTTCCTGAAATGCTCGTATGATCATCTTTTGAGGAGCAAGTACAATGTGCTCTTGCGTACACACAGCAGCCGCCGCTAAGCGAAATTTCAACGGTGCTTGCACACGTCTGCTTAGTCGGCTGCTGCGCTGCTGCTTCGCACCTGTATGTCTCCACTAAGTCGGCACCGACAGCAGAGAGGGCGTGACAAAATCGTGAACCAGCGCTGCACCTTTGCACCCTTTGAAACGAATGGTGTGGTTCAGAGGGCGCCATTGCTGCTCATATGAAACGAATGCTCCTGCGAAACAAATGGCTCCTATGAAACGATTGGCAACCCCTGAGCCATGAACTAGTTCAAGCGGTGCAGGCGAATCGAACGTACCTGATGAAGGATGCGATACGAGGTCACTTGGTATCAGATGCCGCCAGCGCACAACGATCGTTGTGCGACTCGGCTCGCGTGGTTTGGTCTTTACTGCCAATGGCGGGGTGAAAACCATTCATTTGCATTAAAATGTGACATCATTATCACTACGTACAAGTTCTGAGGAAAGCAAGTTCTCATGATAAGCGGCGGTTTCATCGGAAGTACCATCAGCCGCTGCTCCGGCGGTGACGAACTAGGCTTACTGACTCCCTTCATTCGCCAGCTGTTAGCGGAGCAGTGGATTGTAGCGGTTTCGGGTAGAATAACTAACCACCATGCATAACTTTGGTAAGACGGGTGCTGTCTGCCATTTAGTCTTATTATCCGCCGACCTCTCTTCATCCTCTTTCAGACTCCAGAAGTAGTCCTCTTTCACATTTCCAGACTTCTTTTGTTTACATCTCCGGGCGTAACATTTGAACACGCTTCCGATTCAGGCGCGCTCTGTTTGACCGATGGCTCCCAGGTCTTGAATACACCGTACTGCGATGCCGCTTTAAATACGAGGAAGGGTCCGTAAAACGTAGCGTTGGTACTTCCAATTCCTTTCATGACTAGGACGCGGCCTTCCACTTCTATATCTGGTATGTGGCTGTTTCGCCTGTTGCCGAAGTTCCTCTTCAAGCGCTGTCTGTAGGCTTCCTCTTGTCTCTCGCTTTTCTTGACTTCATTAAGTGTAAGCTTCTCCAGGAGCCGAGTTCGCAATCCGCAGGGACAGTAGGCACAATTCCAGAGGTGGCAAAGAGAGGACTGCTTCCTAAGCCGCTCGTATAAGAACGGATGTGGTGTCTTGTAGCAGCCTCGAGGCAGCACTTACAGCCACCTCGGGATTTCGGTTACATCTTCATATATTGCTTAGCGTCCCTTATAGCACGTTCAGCAAGACCGTTTACTGCAGGATGGTAGGGTGAGCAAAATTCTACTGTCATCCCATGATCTCGTGTACAGTTGGCTAACTTTTTGCTACGAAAGGCCGGGCCACTTACACACACTATCGTCTTTGTGTTTTGGAAGCATTGAGATTGAAGAAGAGCAATGACATTGTTGGCGTCTTCTTTTCCTGCCTTGGCCGTGATTATACTTGTGCATTCGCCGATACTGAGCAAAAACGCTTGAGTTGTCCTTGTGCCTTCTTCCTTATTTTTTAAGTTCCGCGAAGTCTAAGTGGATGACTTCAAATGGGATGTGTGAATGCTTTGGGGTTACCATCACATGTCACCTGCTTGAATTTCACTTTGTTCATTTGACATAGGTGGCGCGTGCGAATGTAGTTTCTGATGTCGTCCTTCATACTATGCCAAGTAAACATTTTCAGCAGTTTGTTGTGTGCGCCAGAAGCCCCCCGACTCTAGACTGTCGTGGTACAGTTGAAGTATCTTGGGAACCATTGTCGATGGCACGTGATATCTTCCGTCCACAAACTTCATTTCCTCAGTTCCCTCCCACAACATTACGTGATTAATTTCTTCGGGGTGTTAGCTTCTCTCGTGGACAAGTAATCTATACATGTCGTCTGCATCTGTCAGTAGTGTGCCAGGCCGATGTGATACGTCAAAGTCGCAATGTTGGTAATTAACCTGTCTCACGATTCGACCCTTTGGTTGTGCCATGCCTAGGAGATGAGCCAAGCTTTATGATCGGCTAAAATGGTGAATTCCGCGCCTTCTAGATAGGTTCTAAAATATTGCACAGCATTTAAAACTGCCAGCGCTTCTTTTTCGGTGGTAGTATAATTGACTTCAGCAGGCTTCAATGTACTTCATCAATACTTCTTTTGGAGAGTTGGTACATCTTGAAACTTTGGGTAACAGCACAAACAGACGACCACAAGAAGGGAGACACGTACACACAGCGCGTGTGTGTACGTGTCCCCCTTCTTGTGGTCGTCTGTGTGAGCTGTTACGCAATGTTTCAGGCTTCAATGTATAGCTGTAAGATCCAACAACGTAGTGCTTTTGATGAGCAGATTGTCGTGGTGACTTCTGATATAGAACTGCGCCCGTTGCGTAGTGCGACACATCAGTATTGTCACGTGCCTTAAAAGAGAACTGGCAACGTTTATTGAGGGCAGCAGGCTCCTGAAAACACGGCGGTAGGACCTGGCTATCGAGCGGCGCCGGAGTGTTAACACACGCACCTCTTTCTCATTGTTCTTGCCTGCCTCTTTGCGTTGTGCCCACTACTGCAGGTGGCATTTTCCCCTTCCCCGGAAAGGGCATCGGCTCGATGCTCAAGAAATTGTGTAAGGCAAAAAAAATAATAAAAAGATATGGTCAAGGCAGACGCTCGCGCATAGAACACAGTCGCCGCTACACAGTCGCCGCTACACAGTCACCGCTACACAGTCACCGCTACACAGTCACCTCTACGCAGACACAGCTGCACAGACAAGGAGTAGAGAGGTAAAGGCACTAGCTACAAATAGAAGCGTAAATAGCAAAAAGTATAAATGAAAAAAAAATCCACGAACGCACAACGCAGGGTTTTATGAGGACGACGTAAACTATGAACTATGTCAGGGCGAGGTTGCTGTCGACGCGGTGTTTGCGCCACACTGTCCGCGATGAGCTCCTAGTTCACGTCACTAATGCGGCGCAGCACTTTGTATGGCCCAAAATACCAGCACAGCAACTTTTCACAAAGGCCACGGCCGCAAAGAGGGGTACACACCCACACTTGGTCTCCGGGACTGTAGCACACTTGCCTGTGGCGGATGTTATAACGCTGTGCATCTGTGTGTTGCTGCTGACCGATGTGTAGCCGCGCTAGCTAGCGAGCTTCCTCGGCGTGCTGAGCAAATTCTTCGGCGTCACTAGTGAGGTGATCGGCATCTTGATACGGTAGCATAGACACCGCAGCACTTCAGACCACCTCAACCGGTATGGAGAGCACCGCAATGACGAACCGTTACACACTTCAGAACCCACGGGTTCCAAAGTCTTTCCTTGGTGACTTCTTCGAAGACGTCGAAGACTGGATGGCCGACTTCGAGCGCGTGGCCCAATACAACGAGAGCGTGGCCCAATACAACGAATGCAACGACGCAACTAAACTTAGAAGTGTGTACTTCTGCCTGCAGGACGGCGCGCTTACATGGTTTCAAAAACGTGATGAGCAACTGACGTTGTGGAGTGAGTTCCGCCGTCAGCTATACTAAACACCTACGCCAGGGCTGATCGCCGCGAACGAGCAATCCAGTTCCGCGTTCGGCTTCCCAACGAAAGTGTTACCGCGTTTGACCGAAGATATGACGCGCCCCTTCAGACGAGCAGACTCAGGAATGACCGAGGACAAGAAGTTAAATCACCTGATGCGAGGAGTGAAGGAGCAGCTTTTTCCTGGTCTTGTGAGGAGCCCTCGAAAGACCATCGCCGAATTTCTATCCGAGGCTGTAAGTATGGACAAGATGCTTCAGCAGCACTCTATCTTTTAGGAGCGGCAAGTGAACGCGACTACGGACATTTTTCACGGCCATCGGAAGGCACAATGACAACCTTTGAGACCTCATCCGCACCGTCGTGCGCGAAGTGATACTGAAGGATTACGGCACACCACAAGCCACGGTGAGCTCCATTGCGAGTGTTAGAAGATATGAAGTGCACCAAGCGCTCCAGTCCACCGTTCCTTTTGCTAACGCCGCGCCTGCACCTTCTGTACAGCATTGTGTGACCTACGCAGAAGTCTTGAAACATCCTGCTTGATCACCTCCACTATTTGTTCAGGCCGCTCATCCCGTTGCACTTCCACCAGCCCAACCAGTGCAGTAATGGAGGAAAGACGCACGCCTCCACCGTTTCCCCATGCCGCTCCTCCGGTTGTGCTTCCGCAGGAGCAGCAGGTACATTACGCCGACGCTCGCCGCATGTCCCCTCGGAAGTCTCTCCTCGGAGGTCGCAGTGATTCCACTGCGGTGAGGCAGATCATTTGTACCGCCAGTGCCCATAGTGATGCTTCGGCTTGCGGGGCATTTCCGCCTACTCGCCGCCACCCCGACTTGGCCAACGACCTCGGGACATTCAAGACTATGTTGCCCAACAGCGCATGCCACCGCCTACCGGGCGGCAGCCGAGCTCGCCGTCGCCAAGGCGATTTTCACCACCGCCTCAGCGATATCCGAGCGGACGGTCGCCATGTCCTCGCAGGATTCTTAGCACACGCACCTCTTTCTCCTTGTTCTTGCCCTGCTTCTTTGCGTTGTGCCCACTACTGCAGGTGGCAGTATTGAGCACGAATGGCAAGGAGAAGTCTGGTTTTCGTAGGATGGGATCTGACGATATCAGTTCGTATAGATCGCCATAGGACCTTTCACACTCCAGATCCCATTGGAAAGGCACGTCCTTTGGCATCAAACGTGTAAGACACCTGGTCTTGGCCACATAGTCTTTGATGAAGGACCTGAAATGTCCAGCAAGGCCTCGAAATACCCGGAGAGAGTGGACATAGTACGGTTTTACCAGGTTTGAAGTTCTCTCAACAGATTTGTGCTTCGTGCTTTTAGTAGACCCATCGAAGACCTTGCCGAGGAACACAACTTTCTCTTGAAAAAAAAAGTGTTTTCTTGAAGTTGAATTTAAGGTGGGCGTTGCTGAGCGCACTAAGGACTTGAGAGCGATGATTGTGTAGTTCTTTAGTCTTAGAATAAACGATGATGTCACCTATGTAGACATTACAAAAATACCTAGGTGTGGTTTCAATGTCATTTTTAATCTTTTGAAACCAAGCCGGAAAGTTCTTCCAACCGAACGGCAGGCGATTGTACTCAAATAAGTCAAAAGGCGTGACAAATGTGGTGTACTTCTTTGTGTCCTCAGTAAGCGGAATTTGCCATAACCCCTTACAAAGATCCACACGAGAAAACCAGTGGCATCCACCTGTTTCGCCTATAATGGTATCTATCTTTGGGATTAGGAAAGCTATAAGTTCTGTTTGCTGGTTAAGGGATCTATATTCAGTGGAAAGACGCCATTGCAGAGGTGCCATCTTAATTGGGTGCAATTGTTATGGGTGAGGCAAACAGTGAGATAGAAGGTCGAATAATATTAGACCAATATTGCGTGCAATTCCTTGTTAAGCCATATGTTCTTTTCTCTTGACATGTTGTGTGCAACTTTTCGTACCACCTTTTTATCAGCAATTTCAAATAGAACCGCATGTGACTTCATCGCTGGCGGGTAGTTTCCCACACAAACGAGCTCAGGATACATAGCTCTTACGTCTTCATCGCACTGAATTACTCGTAGTGGTCTGGGTATTTCAGCATTTACCCTCACTGTTTAGTCTTCTTCAGTGAGCACTTTGTCGTCCCAATTAAGAATAATCTTGAGTTTCTTCATGCCAGGGCGAGACAGCAGAAAGTCATACGTAACATCTGGGATTGCTAACACGTGGCTGGTGACCAAATGTCCTTGAAATTCAATTACTACGGATGCCCACTCTTTGTGTAAGCTCACCAAACGATCGTATCCTTGTACGCGAAGAGCTTTGCCAGTGTGACAACGATTGATGCTCAATCAATTCCAGTTAATAATTGATATTGAAGCTCCACTGTCTACCAAGGCTTTCATTTTGACACCATCTATCTCGACAGGTACATGTGGTAAAGTTGACGACACTACATAAACCGTCTCATGGTGATCCTTACGGTGGTGCCGATGACTTTAACCGAGTTTTGGTTGTAGTTGGTAGGGTGCTTGATCCTGTGCACTGATAGAATGGTGTTCGACGCTATTCCAGGCATTATCAGCGGATTGGCCCAAATTCTGCATGTAGTTACGTGCATAGCCATTTGAGGATAGGCACTCCTTATGGAGACTCAACTTGTTCACGGCCTGATTGTAAAACGCCAGTTGTCTCCTCCACACTGAGCCTTCCTGTTCCAGTTTTGTTCCTGGTAACAGATTCTGGAGGCACAGGAAAAGCTCGTCTAGGGTCCTTGGGGCTCTCATCTGAACTTCATTTCGAATGTCCAAAAAGAGACCCGGCATCACTAAGGCAAGAACTGCCGTTGAGGCGAGCCTAGGTTCAGCGGCATCCAGCCAACGACGCTTCTCAAGGACATACTCTAGAGGAGATCCTGATGAGTTCTGGTAAACTAGAGCAGCATCCAATCTGTTTACAGTACTGATTTCGAAAGCAGCGAGGAAACTCACTTTCCATTTCTCTCAACATGGTGCTGCCTGTCAAGAAACTGCAAATCGTACCATTTCCTGACGGTTGCATGAAGATAACGTTGCAGGTTTTTAATTTTTTTAATCATCACAAATCCACTTATTATCTTCCCATGCGTACTAATAAAAGGATAGCCATTGGTGAGGGCTTTGGTGGCTGCCTTCAAAAATGTCCGGCTCCACAAGCTTTTGCACTGGTTTGTATAGGCTGAGTGACCCAACTAGAGTTTTCATTAGTTGACCGTGTTGCCTTATTTGTCGCTGCTGCTCTTCAATAATTTTCATAACGATGCTCACCTTCTCCGCAGTGGTTTCTTGCGTGAACCGTCCACATCGCATTGGCTCGAGGACCAGTTGTTCAAGTGCCGGTAGTGGCAAATTCACCTTCACCGATTCCATTTGAAGAAGTTGCTCGCGTCCTATGGCGGCTTCTTTCATAAGTGTGTCGATGAGGTCTGCTGAACTAACATGACGTGGAAGGTCAGTTGATGGCTCACCTTGCACTTGGTAACTCTTGAAGACAACATACTGCAACGATGTCTGGTCGCTGCAGAACGTAAGCCACATGTTCGTCGTCGGCTGCGCCAAAATATTTAGCGGTCCGGGTAGAATAACTAACCACCACACATAACTTCGGAAAGACGGTTGTTGGCCGCCATTTAATCTGATTCTCCGCCGACCCCTCTTCTTACTCTTCTTTCACATTCCCAGAAGTAGTCCGCTTCTTGGGTCGCGAGAGCTGAGTTCTTTGCTACAGTGCGTAGAATATACTTACATTCTAGGCACTGTATCTTTACTGACGCTTCGTCCGCTGATGTATGTCATCTGCAACAATTCAGAGTTAATTGTACGACTCCCTTTACGCACGGCGCATATGTCGCCACTGAAAACTTTAACAAACAGCGAACCGGCAGCTCTCGACTTCGCCGACAGCCGCCGATCCATTAGAGCGGGTAAATCTAACGAGAGCAGGCAGCCGCTTGCAATTAAGTGGTTAGGCTAACCTATAGGTGTGTTGCTATGGATCCATGGTTAACGAAAAAATTCAAAGCCCTTCCACTACTGTGACGATGGAAGCCAGCGACGCTGTTACTATGGTGGGTCTGCTATGGTGGATGTTTGCTGCGCCAAGTCCGCTCCATCGTCATAGACGCGTATGAGCCACAGCGTTCATAACCGCGCCAGACTGCACGGCAGCGTCAGATCCCTGTGAGCTCTCCCGCTCCTGCTCTCGGCGACTCATACCCACATATCCAACGCGGTTATGAGTCACACGTGACTTCTTCCTTTCTTTCTTTCTTTCTTTCTTTCTTTATTTCTTTATTTATTTCCTTCCTTCTTTCTTTCTTATCTCTGGGTCATACACGTATATCCAATGCGGGTATGCGCCACATGTCATTTTATTATCGCTAATCGTGAGGTAACTGACAACCATGTGATGTTATTGATGTCATGACCTATCAGTCATGTTAGTCATCCGTTTGGACACCTGTGCTAAGGTACAACTGGCGAGAAACCGCCACGTACATGGAGCCGAAACCCTGATGATGATAGCCTTTTTCTGCACGCGGACACGATCCTAGGGGAACTAGCCCTTAGGAGCTTCGCTCTAAAACAACAGCGTGTAAAAGACGGAGACGTCGAAATGAAGTGCGCAACACAATTGCTTTTGTTGTCTACTTCTTTTTTTAGGTTCGAATGTTTTTGCGTCGTTTTGTCATAAACAAATAAGTTCCCATTTTTTGTCAGATTTTTACCGCAAGCATACTTGCGTCAGACTTAACTGAAAATACAATTACCTTGCTCGGAGATGTCGATATCACACGCCTTTGGTCTCACACGCCTCACACGCCATTGGTGCGGAGGCACTGCACACTTCTGCCTATAAAGTTTACTTCTAGCGGGGAGTCCGACCACCCGGGCCAACAGTCGTGCTTCACGGTCTGCGTTAAGGTATGTCTGCATGCCGAAATAAAAAAAGAAGTTCACCAAAATGATTATCATCTGAAGCAACAACAGGCGCTTCTGTATTAAGTCGTGGCAGTGCAATAAGCTCCACAAGATGATGTTTTATGCCAATAGCGCCAAGCTGCGCCCACGAAGTATATGCTGATGATGCTGATGATGCTTTATTGTCATCCCGTCTGAAAAGGGGGGAGGGGGGGTGTCACGAATAGTCCCATAGCCTTCATGATTTAATCAGGTATGCTTTACATCTTTTCCATTCTAGCAGTTTTGTATACATCTCCTTAATCTCTTTTTCTCAAAACTTCTATATCTGTCTTGTACCGCTTCCCATGCCTTTAACCGATCCGGTCGTATCAATCTCTTCCCCGCATTTTTTCCACCAATACTCTAAGCGAGTCTTGCATATTGACAGTTGGACTTGTTTATCTTTCACCGCGGTGACCACTTTTCACCGGCTAACAAATCTCAAACGTTATCGCTCGGCGCAGGACGCACCTGCATGCATCGGAAGTTTCTCGAACGTTATCGATGCTTTTCTCCGTTGTCTGTTGTCACCGGCGCTCATGTAATCTGATTTTATGAGTGACGCGAATTGTCTAGTACTTTCTGGAAGACACGCGGGCACCAGGGATTACTGTGGAACCTTCGATGACTCATGTAAAAAGCCGACGCGTTTCGCCGCTGATCAGATTTCGACGATCGCCGACTGTATTCGCCGCTATCGTTGTGCTTCGAGTGCAACTTGCTTTAGTGGGCACAGGTTCGCCCAATAAAATGTCCGTTTCTCATTCACAGTTTTGCGACTGTTTTCTTCACCGTCACTGCTACGTGACAATATCTTGACTGCTGACCGGTTTATCCTTCCGTCCACTTTAAAGGGATACCGACACAAAATCGGAAAATTTTACGAAAATGCTGAAAATGAATCCTCAGTGTGTGATTACACCGAAAAGAAGTAGTCACTTAGCTCATTCTTGGGCCGATGGCTTTATTTTTGGCGTTTTTGTGAGCGTGTGCCTAAAGCCCCTATACATAAAAAGTAGCGACACTCTCCTCCTCCGCCTTCCCCCCTCCTCGTTTCTCCTCTCTTTCGCGCTCCTTTTCCAACCGTTGCACCGCCTACACCGCTTGAAACACGTGCACTTGTTTATCTTTCACCGCTTATCAGATTCGACGATCGCCGACTGTGTTCGCCGCTATCGTCGTGCTCCTCCCCAGTCGGTAGACGCTTCTCGGGTGAAAATGGCGATGGAGCGTGATCGTAAACAAACGCAGCCAGCGCCCGGGGGCTCGACAGTCCACGTGATGCCATTAGGCCAATACTGAAGCGGCGTTGGCCTCGGACAGGGTGTGCGAGGAGGCGGCGGCATTCTTCAAAGCGTGACGCGACTTTTTATCCGCCCGACCCGCGGGAGTTGGAAGGCGTGACGTCGCGACACCCTTGTCGGATAGCCAGCCGGCCAGCGGCGATCATTCGAAGCGCGCCGACGCCGCCATCACGAGCATGGATTCGAGTTCTGAGCCGCTATTCTGGACATTCCGCCATTTTCTTCGAGGCGTGACGTAGGCGCGACGCTTACAAAATGGCGCCGATAGCCCCGTTTCGCTTTCGTAACGTGACGCAAATTTGACGTTTCGCCTAAGAAACTGTAATGTAGGCATTGAACATAGCGTGGTTGATAAAGCAAAACAGTTTTCCTCCCCAGTGAAAATAAAGCAGCTAGCTCAAAGCGTACGATTATTCGATCAAAATCGTTTCTCGCTTCCGTCGTCTGCATGCGCGCAGGCTGTCGTCTGCTTCATTAGCTAGGATGCGTGTCCTCGGGAAACGAAATGAGTCATCGTATATTGGCGCGCACGCGCTTGCTTTCTACCTTGAGACAATATACGCGACCTGCCAGTGATGAACTGCGCCCGCTCTAGGCCGCGTTATCGCTATCTCGTGATCCGCAAGTGACTCAGCCCGACTCGTCTGGCTGAGAAGCGGCCGAATATCATCGATAGCGTTGCGCGCGCCACAGGTATCCGCTTGAGCGACGCAAACGCCGGCACTGCCATCTCTTGTGCACTTCGCCGCTTACTCGCACCGCGAGAGGAAACTTCAAGGCGCCGTCTTGCGTACATTTCTTTTTGTAAAATAAGAAGTCACCGTTGGCATAGCCTTTGATGACGCGAAAAGTCATTAATATTGATTACAACACAAACGCAGTGGCGAAAAGTGCAAAAAGTCGCAAGGAGTTTGCTAGTTTCAACCAATATTATTTCAAATAAACGTGTTTTTAATAAAAATGATGGTTCAAAACACAAATGCCAACACCACCTGAGAGCGATGCAAATGCTATGAGCACGCGTTGTGAACAAAAGATTTTCATCGCCCCAAATGACAGGGAAAATGCGGCGATACGCATGCCTCTCCACTGCGATTGCATATGGCCGCTTATTACCATAATTCGCGCGGCTCGTCGCACCACAAATTATGGCGGAAAATCTGTGCAATGGTGGCCCAGCGCAACGTCACACAACGTCAAATTGACGTTTACGAAACGGCCCTTCCTGTGACGCTCCTCACGGGATATTCCTTCAGCCAATGAACAAGCTGACATGCCGGCTATCTTGGAACACCACCACATATTCGCGAAATTGCAGATGCATTGCACGAGCTTCTGTACGCTACCGTCCACTTTCTTTTTAAAGCGCTAAAGTCGCAATATAGGTGCCAAGGACCATAAAAAAGTATTAGTCGATAAAACTTTCAGCTCCACGTCACGCTTCGTCATTCTGACGAAAACGCAAAATTGCATTTTGCAAAACTTCCGTTTCCCGGCACAAATTTCGAAACACGTGACCTCTGGACAGCCAATGAGACAGCCAAGATGGCGGATAATGGCGGCCGTGCAGCCGCCATGCGTGTCCAGAATAGAGCCCCTGGTGCCTCTAGCAGCGATGAGTACACGTCTGAAGACGACGACTATTCCAACTTGGCAAGAAATATTACCGCTTACGGTTACGAGCCTTCCGCGTCAAGCGGCGAAGAAGAGCAGGCGGCCGTGGAAGTGCGGTCAGGTTTTCGCGAACCGTAGCGCGAAGATATCGCTTTGCACCTAAAACTTGTGCAATAATTATTTGTCATTTCCTCTGTAAACTTGCTTTTTCAAGAGCGCACGCTGGCGAGGCCGCTGCGGGGTACTTCAGCACTGCGTGGATGACTGAATAGTAGTTCATGCCGTCGACGTGAGCAACTGCTGTGAGTTATCAGTACCTCCGAGACTCTCACGTCCACTTCGCCAGCCCACCGACAGATGGCAGCACCTGTCTGGCGTTCTGCCCAATTGTTTCTGCTTCTAGCCTGTGGAAAAGCAGAGCTGTGTGTGTGTCTGATCTCGTGAGTCGCGCTCGCTAGCCTGGTATTGTTTTACTATGCTTTGCCAACATTTTTAAAGGCATTACTGCCTTCGTGCCCAGCCTCGGGCATCTCGCCCAAGCCTCGCCCTCGCACTGCTCAAGAAGGCTGCAAGTGAACGAAAACAGTACCCACATATTTTCGCCTCCTCTTTTCCAACGCGCCGTTGATCATTTCTGCCTTGCGTTTTCGTGTGAAGACCGATGGCACAGCATCAGGCTTTAAGCATTGCCTTTTGAGCGGCATGCCGAGGTTTTTCAGCCCAGCCGGGCTGTTCACGTAATCATCGTCGACGATGTGGTCAGCGCAAATGAAGTAATTTTTAGAGGCCTCCAGGCTGTGCGTGATGGTTGACAGTCAGGTATACATAGTTTACGCACCTCCTCGTCTCTTGGAAACGTGTGTGACGGCGTGTCACGAGCGACGATGCTGTTATAACAGCAATGTATGGGCATTTCCTTACGCCGCGACGAACGGGTCAATATCGAGCGACGAGCGCGGGAAGGCGCATGTAAGACGCACCGCCGACGGGGATAATGTTTCGGACGGACCACGTGCGAAGATCTCCGAAAGGGGTTGAACAAACGCTGCAAGGGACCGACACCCCCGGAAACACTGCGACGGCTGTGGCCGACCTCGGCCGAAGGAACGCGCGCGCGCGGGTGGGTGTCATGACGTCAAATTTCAGCTTCTGCCGGCGGCCGCTAGGAGGCAAGGTGCAACAGAAAATCGAAAAGAAAAAGGTGTTTCTTGATCTTTTTTTTTAAAAGCAGCTTGTTCTATTCGTCATTTTCAACAGTTCAACTTTTGTTCCGACGCAAAAAGCCACCCGCCAATTTTTGTGTCCGTATTCCTTTAAGTACAAGCGCTTCCAGAATGCGTACGCTAGCTACGGGACTCACTGGGTTAATCCCTCCGCTTTCTTTTAGGATGTGCTGAGTGGCCTCCGGCTTTTTATTGCTGCTTACACATAATTCAACTTGATGGGATTTCGTTCCCCGGTATGTTTTTGCCCTTAGGCAGCCAGCGCGAGCTTCAAAAGCAAGGAACTGTCTTTTGTGTTATCGTACAGATTTTCCCCTATAATTTCTTTATTCGCACCATGACGCTTGTTGGATGTGACATCAGAACTTCGATATTCTTCTATGTTTTGTGTTTCTCCGCGCAGGTGTACTTCGAGCGGATTTTGGCATCTAGCTGCGTGTTCAACGCGAAGATGATGTCGTATTTGGCCGCGTTTGGCTGCATCTTCCTCGCGATTCCACCCATGGTCATCGGCGCGGCAGCCAAGACCGCCAGTGCGTATATTTCGTCAGTTCTTCATCGAACCATTGCACTTTCTTTTCGTGAAATTATGTTTTGAAAACATGATAAACTTTTTTTGCGCGAAAGCTGACGCACTCAAAAAAGGGCGTACAGAAAGGCAGGCATTTTCTTGGCGATGCAAGCTGTATTTGCATGCGGAACGATAAATAACATAAATAATGCAGGCAGCGCTCCTGTACAAGCCGATTGTCACGTATAAATGCTATGCTACTGACGCAGTGTGCATTCTTTAGAGTTTGACGATCAGTGTCGTATCTACACATGAGTTTAGATTGTATGCATGTCAGGCGGCTGCTTTGTGGGTACAATCTCACTCAGCGATGCGTAAATGACCAGCACCCGAGCCAAATGCCGACACTGAATATAGAATATCGGTGTTCCCGCGGCCACTAAGCTACTGCCATAGGAGGTTCTGTGCGAACTACGACAAGCACATGCGGACATCATTAGACTGTTTAGTATAGAGGATGATGGGAATTAAAGAAGCATACATGAGGTATTCACGAGGAAATTGTTCATGACAGCTGCTTTTCTGCCGTTTTCAGAATTTCGCTACAGTTATAGGATATATATGCTATTCCTACCGTCTATTCTCAAGTTGAATCACGGGTGACAACCTCCTCGAGGACGCTGTAATGCTGAGAGCAAAATAGCAAAAAGAAATAACTGTTTCACCTTTTTTATTGCAGTACGAATTATGTGGACACTCCAGGCGGATTTCTGTCGTCGCCGTAATGATCCGTGTAAAGTCCAAGTGCAATAACATCGCGGCCACGTGCCCTACGTTGTAGGTGCGAGCGAAATTCTTCTGCAAGATGAGCCAAAATCGGGGAGAGTGTGCGCCGTCTTCTCAGGACGCAAGGACGGGAAACGCGGTATGTGCGTGCTCTAGGAGGGCGGGGAGGGGGCAGGTTAGTGTGCATCTTCTTTGCTATTCTAGCCGCGGCGGCCGCACGCGCCTCCTGAGCTGGGTTCGAAGGTTAGCCGAATCGAGATATCTGATGGCTTCATGTGCACTGTGTTGTCGCGCGCCTAGTTCGCGTTCAACTAAGAGGCGGCACAAAGCGGAAGTTGCTCCCCGTTGCTGTCGCTCTTCACCACGCCAGTGTTATGACAGCGAGTGTCTGCGGGCAAAGAGTAAGATGTGTTCGTACTTGCCTGTGCGTGCGTGACAACGTGCTTGTTAATTTAGTTAGCGAGCGCATCTTTACAGCAATGTATACAGCTGATAAAACGACCGACATTACTTCGTATAGCTGTCTAATAATCAGCTATCGCAAACACTGCTTCACTTGTGGGGCGAAACTGTGACTTTTCATTGACATACCCTACGGACCCGTTAAGGCCAATACATAGGATGGCTACTCTAAAAGAAGAAAGTGTGCAAAGTTCTTAACAGCAGCACTTACACAAACACAGAGCAAATAGTAATAAAAATTACTAGACACGGCAATTTACACATGATTATCACACGATACCAAAAAATGTTGTCGCAGTTTCACCTGAAAGGCGAAGCATCAATTGCGATAGCAAATTTGTAGAGAGATATACGGAGTAATGATATTAGCTTTATCAGCTGTATTAACTTGGACATGCAGCAGCACCGGCAACACGCAGAACTGTTGTCGACGCCGTCGGCGTTTTGCCAGCGTTCGCTCAAAATGCGTGCGGCGTTGGTGACTGTTGCGGGCGCCTCTGATATAAATAGGCACTTGGTGCCGCAGCTAAACGTCTCCTCCCTTCCCCTCCCCCCCCCCCTCCGCCACGGCCTCTCGCGCGTCGGAAGAAGGCGCGTTTGCTCTACATATATGGTGATTGTAAAGGAGGAAAGAGACGCCTACTTCTGCAGCCCTTAAACGAGCACGGCGCAGAACGCGCGTTTGTTCTCCGCCGTGCGTTCACTCCCCGTGAAAGCGCGCGCCCCTCGCACCCTTTCACTCGCACATACAGCGTTCGGCGCGCGGCGAAGATTTCATCTCCATTGACGTCATACGGAACCTCACGGCGACGGCGACGGCGACGCAGACGGCAGAAATCTGCTTTTGAGTGTCCATATAATTGCTATCGCAATAAAATCACAGCATATCCACGGGGTGAATGATGATGAGTGGGCGAAGCTCCGGAGGGAATCATCGGATCTCCCGCTTAAGGGGACGCTAGCACAAACGCGTTAGAAACGTGCAGTACTCTCTAGTAAGGGGGAGCGGCCACAGCGTCTTACGCAGCCATTTACACATGCCGGAACGTGCACCGCGTTTGCCGACGCCATCACATGACTGCTGAGAGAGTATACCCCCCGTATTCATAAACGCTCCTCGACTTGAACTTGACTTGCCACCGCCTTGGGCAGCGCGTTCGAAACGCGTTGACGGTAAGGCGGAGAGGCCACAGCGTCTTACACCAGCTTCTTAACGGGCCGTAACGCGCTAGCACAAACGCGTTAGAAACGCGCTAGAAACGCGGCCTTTCGTTAATGTTGGGTATTTATTGCCATCGTGGTGCGTGTGTCTATGTGCGCTTCGTGGCGTAGTGGGCTAACGCCGCGCGCTCGGAAGCGAGGGGTCCCTGGTTCGATTCCGCGCTACGGACACAACTTCGGAATTTTTTTTCTCATTTTTGTCAGACTGGTTACACACTACTACTACGACGACGGGGACGGAACGGGTGCCGCTATAAGGAGCTTCGCTCCTAAAAGACCCATTGGCTTTTTAGCAAATGTGTCTAGGGTTTGTTGCAGAGACAGAACCTGGTCCCGCGTTATTCTAATTACGAACTGCAAGGAAGAGCGGTGAATAATTTAGGAGACTAGTGTGCGTAAACACAGCTTAGACATTCTTTCTTGAGTTGGACTTTAAATGAGTGATCGAAGCACAGAACAATATGAGGCGCGGGTAGTATATGAGACGCAGTGAGCGACGAGCTGCTGACAAAGCTTGTGTGAGTGAGACAACTGTGCTAACAGTCTCCATTTCTCAAGAAATGTTTCCTTTGAGAGATGGTTTCATACCATCGATGTTGTAATATCGTGAGCAAACTCTTGTTCTAAATAGGGCAGCTTTATTCTGACCAGACTCTAATTTATTAATTATATTTGTTGCAGCTTCAAGATGTGTGATGCATAATATACTTTAGAGCAAACTAGGCATGTTTTAACAAATGCTTAGTGCTCTGGCTGTCTTGATTTCAGTGACGCCTAATCAATCCAACTGCTTTGGATGCTTTAGTAATTACAGCGTCAAACGTGAATATTGTCTGAGGTCGACACAAGGGCGCAGCATAGGTATAAAAAGAAAATTAGTAGGAAAGTTACATAGGAAAATGACGCGGCTTTATTTGCGCAAGAACTTCGCGGCACATCATTACCGGTCGTAACTGCTATATTTTTTTGTTTTACATAGCTGCTTCGAAGCGTCACTTTGTTTCCGAAAGGTTTGCTCGAGTGGGCATCCATTTCACGCAATAAGGAAACAGCGACACGCGTGAAACCGAAAAAGTGGCTTAGCATTGTTCTGGCATGAAGTGTGCATACGACATCAGTTCCCAGACTAGTGCAAAAAACGCTCGCAGGGGCGTCTTCGCAATCAGGCGTTTGGTGTGTTGCGACACCACGGACCCGAGCACACGAGGGTTGGACCCTCCCGCGTGTAGCCGTGCGCGGCTTAGCCGTGTCCGGGGAAAGGGGGATCCTGGGGGTTGAGCCGATGCCGGGTGCTTGGACCTTTACGGCCCCCCGGCGGAGGCAACACACCTCTTTGGCCTCTGCTTCACGTAGACGGCACCCCCGGACTGACCCACCCTGGGGAAATCGGTAGTTGCCTTTTCCTGTCTTTCTCTCTCTCTGCAATCTTCGTCTTTCCCTCTCACTTTCAATCTTTCCTGTCACCTCCTCACTTCTTTTACTTCCGGTATTCTTGGCAGCGAGGGTTAACCTTGTGGGGTACAACCAACCTTGGCTGTACATATTTGGTTATAGCGGCAACGTACAGTTGGCGACCGCTGGTTTTTTTTATAAGACCTGCGGCGTCCCCTTGTTGGGCTCCACTACTTTCTATGGAGCATTGTTTCCCCAAACTTCCTGATTGCCCTCATAAGCGAGGGCGCACCGAAGTATTCCAGTTTTATGGCCTTCAACGTGAAAACTTTCCAAAGTATCATGTGATCCATTCTGAAAACCAGAAAAGAACGTCAGAGTCATCTCACCTTTCCTTGTAGCGAAATGTCTGTGCGATTCTATAGGCCCCGGTTACAAAGCCACGAAGCTAGCTAGTGGTGACCTCCTTTTGGAAGTGCATGATAAGAAGCAATATGAAAAGCTACAGAACCTTGCCTCTTTTGGGAACATTCCAGTCACCGTGACCCCACACCGAACTATGAACACTATCCGCGGTGTTATTTCAGATGAAGACATGATGGAGCTAACCGAGGCTGAACTCTTAGAAGGATGGAAAGAGCAAAATGTGATCAATGTGAAACGGATTACGATAAGACGCGATGGGAAAGAAATTCAAACAAAGCACCTTATTGTCACCTTCGGCTCAAGCGTCCTCCCCGAGACAATCGAGGCAGGATATGTCAAGCTTCGGGTCAAACCGTACATACCGAACCCTCTGCGATGCTTTAAGTGCCAGCGATTCGGGCACAGTTCACAGAACTGCCGAGGTCGGCAAACTTGTGCGAAATGCAGTGCTACTGAACACCTCGCGGAGTCTTGTGAAAACACCCTTCACTGTGTGAACTGTGATGGAGAGCACGCCGCGTACTCGCGGTCGTGCCCATCATGGAAAAAAGAAAAAGAAATCGTAACCACGAAAGTGAAAGACATTATTTCATTTAAAGAAGCACGCAGGCGGGAATCCTACCTGCCAAAGAACAGCTTTGCCGAAGTGGCGCGTCAGGGGGCAGCGCCACAACGGCTCCCGGCGGCCGTCCGGCCCACGCAGAGTGAGCCGGCGGTGACGCCACCTGCCCCCTTGGCGGCTCCAGCCAGCGCTGCTCCGCCGCCTCAGAAGAAGGGGCCATCGACCTCTGGGCTGATGGCCTCAAGGGTATCGTCTCTTGAGACGAAACCCTCTCGTCAAACACAGCGCTCGCAAGAGCGTACGTCCAGCGGCTCGCAAGAGGCGATGGACGTAACACCGACCGTGACGGCGCATCCAGCGCCTAAGGAGCGGCGCGATTCTATCGACCGCTCCAAAAAAGACAAACTTCGTGTCATGGCGCCTGGGAAAGGCCCCATGAGCTAATTTTCGTTTCTCCAACGCACAGCACAATTAACACGTTTCTTATTATGCA
Organism: Dermacentor silvarum; assembly: GCF_013339745.2. Taxonomy (NCBI): domain Eukaryota; kingdom Metazoa; phylum Arthropoda; class Arachnida; order Ixodida; family Ixodidae; genus Dermacentor; species Dermacentor silvarum. The sequence goes on along the minus strand of NC_051155.1, from coordinate 18,184,481 downwards.
AACACAAATACTCCACTGGAACGTTAGAGGACTTCTTCATAACCTAGACGATATCAAAGAACTCCTCCATAGATACAATCCAAAGGTGCTGTGTGTTCAAGAGACTCACTTGAAGCCCACACATACAAATTTTCTCCGACAATACACCATTTTTCGGAAAGATCGGGACGATGCTAACGCCTCGTCCGGTGCATGGTGTAGCCATCTCAACTAAGTGTGTAGCATGTCGCTCCTTTGAACTTCGGACGCATCTTGAGGCAGTCGCCGCACAAGCACTCTTATTTGACAAGTTAGTTACAATCTGCTCGTTATACTTGCCGCCCAATCAACACCTCAAAAAAACAGATTTCTATTGCCTAGTGGACCAGCTTCCTGAACCCTACATGATCGTAGGTGATTTCAATGCCCACAACAGTTTGTGGGGAGATTCCAGATGTGACGCTAGATGGCGACTCGTCGAAAATTTTCTTATAAGCTCTGGTGCATGCCTTTTTAATAAAAAAGAACCCACATATTTTAACTTCACACATAACTCATACTCATCCATTGATCTAGCCATTGGCTCTGCTTCACTAATTCCTGACCTGAAATGGGAGGTAATCAAAAATCCACTAGGGAGTGACCATTTCCCTATAATACTTAAACTAGTAGAGCAACATGACCGTCCACCACATACGCCTCGATGGAAGCTTGAAATGGCTGACTGGAAGCAGTTTAATGAATCAACTCATTAACCACAAGATTTTATCAACGATTTTAGCATTGACGATGCAGTACGGCATTTTACAGCGTTTATTATCAATGCAGCAGAAAAGTACATACCTCAAACAAATGGCCGCTCATGTAAACGACGCGTTCCATGGTGGAATGAGCAGTGCAGACAGGCACGAAAGAAGCAAAATAAGGCATGGAACACACTTCGTCGATCACCAACTGCAGAAAATATAGAAGAATTTAAACGCATCAAATCGCAGGGAAGGCGGACAAGGCGACAGGTAAGGAGAACGAGCTGGGAGAGATTCCTCTCAGGCATAAATTCCTACACACAGGAGGCGAAAGTTTGGAAGAGGCTTTGGAGACTTAACGGGCAACAGACTCAGTCATTACCCTTGGTGGATGATCAAGGGAATACCTTGGAAGAGCAGGCAGACGCCCTTGGGGAGCACTTCAAGGCCGTCTCTAGCTCAAGTAATTATTCTAGGTCATTCCTTAGATATAAAGAAATAGCGAAACGTAAAACACTAGATCGGAAATGCCGACCGAATGAACCTTATAACCGTCATTTCAGCGTTGCTGAGCTGAAAGCCTCATTAAACGCATGTCAGAGCTTCGCACCCGGAGCTGACAGGATTGTATATGACATGATAAAAAACTTGCACCAAGACACACAAATAACACTTTTTGCACTTTTTAACACCATTTGGGCTTCTGGATACGTGCCTTCAACATGGAGAGAGGCTATTGTAATTCCGATATTGAAACAAGGTAAAGATCCATTTTCAGTTAAAAGTTACTGTCCGATAGCGCTTGCAAGTTGTCTTTGCAAGCTATTTGAGAAGATGATAAATCGGCGTTTGTTACATTTCCTCGAGTCTAACAAAATGCTTGACCCTTATCAATGTGGTTTCAGAGAAGGTCGCTCTACAACCGACCATCTAGTACGCATCGAGTCGCACATACGTGATGCCTTCATTCATAAGCAGTACTTCTTGTCCATATTTCTCGACATGGAAAAGGCGTACGACACGACGTGGCGCTACGGGACATTGCGAGAGTTGTCGGAAATGGGTATTCGCGGAAACATGCTTAACGTTATAGAAAGCTGTTTGTCAAACCGCATATTCCGTGCCAAAATTGCAAATGCTCTCTCCAGGCCATTTCTCCAGGAAACTGGGGTGCCACAAGGTGGTGTACTGAGCTGTACTCTTTTTATAGTAAAAATGAATTCTTTGCGCTCATCAGTTCCGCCTACCATGTTTTATTCAGTTTACGTTGATGATGTGCAAATAGGTTACAAACGTGTAATCTCGCAATTTGCGAGCGACAGGTTCAGCTTGGCCTGAACAAGGTATCAAAATGGGCTAATGAAAACGGGTTTAAGCTAAATCCTCAGAAAAGCTCCTGCATGCTTTTTACAAGGAGGAGAGGCCTGGTCCCAGATGTTGATATTGAACTTGATGGACACCGCATACCTCTGCACACGTAGCACAAATTTTTGGGTGTCATACTTGACTCCAAGCTATTCTTCATAGCCCACATTAAATATATTAAGAATAAATGCTTAAAAACAATGAATATTCTTAAAGTTTTGTCACATACAACATGGGGTAGTGATAGGAAGTGTCTAATAAACCTATATAAGAGCCTCATACTATCCCGTTTGGATTATGGCGCTGTAGTCTATCACTCTGCCACACCCAGCGCATTAAAGATACTGGATGCCGTACACCACTCAGGCCTCCGCCTGGCCACAGGTGCCTTCAGGACAAGTCCTGTACCAAGTCTGTACGTGGAATCTAATGAGTGGTCACTTAACCTGCAAAGGTCATACACTAGTTTTACGTACTTCCTCAAAGTTCTTTCAAACCCAGAACATCCTTGTTACGCAACTGTAAATGACATGACGTGTGCTACGCTGTTTCATAATCGCCCATCGTTCAGAGAAGCCTTCTCGCTGCGTGTTAGAAGGCTTATTGAAGAAATGGGTGTCTCGCTTCTAGAACACAGTCTAAAGACCGCAGCAAAGTTCTTACCACCGTGGCACTGGGAAATCATAGAATGTGACACGTCATTTGTGCAAGTATCAAAGCACGCTCCACAAGAACACATTCGCATGCACTTTCTAGAACTGCAAGCGAAATACTCCTGCATAGAATTTTACACGGATGCATCTAAGTCGCATGCGGGCGTGTCCTATGCAGCAGTTGGACCATCATTTTCGGAATCAGATGCTCTGCACCCACTAACGAGCATCTTTACGGCTGAGGCTTATGCATTATTGTCGGCTGTAAAGCATATCATGCATATAAATTTAGAGAAGGCAATTATATTCACAGATTCATTAAGCGTAGTTAAGGCTTTAATGTCGCTACAAAAGCACAGAAATCCTGTATTAAATGAACTCTATTCGCTTCTGTGCACTAGTTATGCTGCTGAACAACGCATCATAATATGCTGGGTTCCTGGCCACAGAGGCATTCAGGGGAATATGCATGCGGATGAACTCGCTGCATCTACAGCAACGAAATTTCGCAATGCTCCCATGGCTGTCACAGCTATAGATTTGAAACCTTTCCTGCGGAGAAAAATAAGAAGCTATTGGCAACGCCTTTGGGATGCTGAAACGTCTAATAAGCTTCACCTAATTAAACCTCAATTAGGGTTTTGGCCATCAACAACGAACTCACAGGCAGTCAATGTCCTCTTAACTAGGTTGAGAATCGGACATACGTACGGCACACACAACCACTTGTTGACCGGCGATGAACCTCTAATCTGTGGGAAATGTAGTGAGAAGTTGACCGTCATTCATGTACTACTGGAGTGTCGAGAAGCAGACGCTGAAAGGAAAAGACACTTTCCTCTTGCGTACACACAACCTATTCCTCTTCATCCAGCAATGCTTTTTGGTAATGAACCGCTATTTAACATGAAATCAGTACTAGACTTTTTCAATGAAGTCCACCTATTGGATGTTATCAGCCCCAAAAATTCGTAACGCGGCGTCTGTTGAGAAGTCGCTGTTGCGACGGTAGTGTTCTGTATAGCGCATGCCTTCAGACCCTTAATCTCGAAGGGCACTGATGAGGCAGTAGTGCTCCTGACAGTCACGTATTTTAGTATATCACTTCTTCGCAGCACACCTTTTATTTTCGCCCAACATGTCACTGTACATTATAAGTATCACTGTCATAACTTTATTTAAGTATACATTTTACGCACTCTACAGCGAAAGATTTTAGGCCTCTATACAGCCGTGTCGCATATACCACCTGAAATTAACCACAATATCGACTACATCATACCACTGTCTGGCGCTCTTTGGCCTTCCGTGGCCCTTGCGCCATAAAACCCCATTAATCATCATCACCATCATCACTGGTGCGAAAAGGCAAAGAAAGCTTCAAATTCATGAGTTCAGCAGACTGAGAAAAAAGTCGCAGTTTCGCCCGAAAGGCGAAGCATCAATTGTGATAGCAAATAAGTAGAGAGCTATTCGGAGTAGAGATAGTAGTTTTATCGGCTGCGTAAACTTGGACACATCCGCTTACTACCTGAATTAACAAGCGTGGTGTCAGCGCGCACAAGCAAACATGAATGGATCACACTGAATGACCGCATACAACGACTGTCAAAACGCTGACAGTAAGCGCAGCCGCCGCAGCGGGCAAGGTTCGTGCGGTCTATCGCTTCAAAGGAAACTGAGCGGCGGATGCACAGCGCATACAAAGGTCAGGGCCGTGCGGAGATAAGAGACGGTGCGGGCGACAGCCACAGCCGGGCAAAGTAAGAACGTAGCTGTTGGCAGAGTAGAAGCTGCGCCCCCCCTCCCTCCCGCTCTGCCTTCCCGCTTTCTTGCTTTCGCGTGGGAGATTGAGTGGCAAGTTCCCCTTACGCCCGTTTGCAAGATACGCCTTTGGTGCCGGAGCACAGCGACGCCTTGCTTCCCTCCCTCCCTCCCATACCCCCACGGCCTTTCGCGTGACGGTCGCGTTTGCTTTCCGCCGTGCGTTCGCTCTCCGTGATAACGCGCGTCCCCCGCGCGCTTTCGCTCGCGCGTACGGCGCGCCGTGACGATTTTCATCGCCCTTGGAATCTATACGGAACCTCACGGCGACGGCGACGCCGACGGCAGAAATCCAGTGCAAGTGTACATATAATTGCTATCGCAATAAAATGATATAGTGAATTCTGATTTACAATATTTAGAATAATTCTAGTATGATCTCAAAGCGGCGTCATGTAGTCCTCATCATACCTGGTATGGTCCCTTCTCCGTAGCATCCAGCTTTGCTGCGGTGTCGACCGGCCTTTTTAAGTATGAAATTCTTTTAGCTCCCTTTGTCGGCGACCTTCACGAGACCTTGAGCGAAAATCCAGAGCCGTTATCCGGGCACTAAGACTATAATGGGCGCGAGAATGAAACGAGAACCTGTGAGAACATCTGGAAATCTTTGCGATAGCAAAACGAGATCATCCGGGCAACTAGTGAAACCTTAAGGAAATGAGGTCTCTGGCCCCCAACCCTTTGTACAGGACCGCATTACATACTACCCAAACAAATTACTTTAAAAAAATACTGCTTCCGATTTCTTCTTGTTTCTTTAGATTATCACTCAAGCTGTAACTTCTAGTACGTCGACGTTTAATTTGTCCTTTCGAATAGCGACTTTCAAGAGGCAAATACTGTGCACCATACACTTGATTGACATCTTTTGGCGCTGAGACAGGGGCGCCTGTGCTCTTTCTCACGCCAGCGGTTCGTGAGTTCGGCGGCGCGGGTTTTGCGCCGCCTCCTTCGCGAGATTGCGCCATGCTGCGTGACCAGGTGGTGGTGGTGGTGGGGGTGGTAAAACTTTATTTCCCAAAGAAGGGGTCCTGAAGGACACTCGGCTAGGCGCCAGGTGTAGAGGGCATCTCCCACGTCGTCACAGAGAGCCCGAAGCTCTCTGCCGCCTCGCGGGCCTTCTAGACAGCCCGAAGTTGGTCGTGTAGTGAAGCACGTTTTAACACTATGTACCAATGTTCCTTGTTCTTGGCGGAATCGTCACTCGATGCACAACCACACAGCATATGGTTCAAGTCAACACGTTCACTGCAATGTTCACACACATGTTGTCCGTCGTAGTCTGGGTCGATGTGTTTCATGGGCCAGGGGTTGGGGTATGAGTTCATTTGGAGCAAGCGTAGCGTGACTGATTGGCTGCGCGTTAATTTCTTATCCAGGAGGGGGAACTCTCGTCTGCTTAGATAAAAGGGCTTAGTGAGCTCGTTGTAAGTGAATAATTAATCCCTGTACTCGATATGTGGGGTAGCGGGGAAAACCGGAGGGACGCGGTCGACGAGTCCTCGCGCCGCCTCGTGTGCGATCTCATTGAGATTTCGCAGGCTGCCCCCTAAGCTGCCCATGTGTGCCGGGAACCATAGGATGGAGTGATCGGTGATGTTACTTCGCCTAAGATTCGTAGCGTCGTCTTGTCTATCCCGCCCTTAGCGAAAGCTCGAGTGGCTGCTCTGGAGTCGCTGTATACAGCTGTGAAGCTCGAGTCTTTGAGAGCTAGTCCTATCGCTGCTTGTTCAGCTATATCTGGCTTCTTAGTGTAAAGCGTGAGTGAGTTGCGCGTTCGCCCGTGTCCGTCGATTACTGCTACCGAGTAGGCGTGCTTTCCCGGTATGTACGCAGCATCCACGAAAGCTGTCTGGTCTGGAAACCTTGGGCGCGATCTTGTACGCGTTCCAAAATGGAACTGAGGAGGTCCGTTCCATCGAGCCGCACACGATTGGTCAATTTGATCGTCACGGTTCAAATTGACCAATCGTTTGCGGCTCACGGTTCAAATTGACCAATCGTGTGCGGCTCGATGGAACGGACCGCCTCCGTTCCATTTTGGAACGCGTACAAGATCGCGCCCCTTGTCACGTCTGCCGCGACGGCTCTGGCGCGGGCGAGTCTTCTTCCTTGATTGTGGATCGGGTGTACGTTTCTTGGGAAGGGGAGCACTTTAATTGCTTCTCGCATGACTTTAGGTAACTGCAAGACGTTGTCCCTTTCCGCTATGGTGTTCAGGCTGAGCTTGACGAGAATATCTCTGCCCGCTTTGGTGCTTGATAGGCGTGCGATCTGTGCCGTGTGCTGAGCCTCGATGACTTCGGCAAGGGTATTGTGCACTCCTAGCTGTAAGAGTATATCAGTGGAGGCATTATCGGGGAGCCCTAACGCTGTCTTGAAAGCTCGTCGTATGTGTACTTCGAGCCTTTTCCGGTGTTCATTTTTCCAGTTGAGCATCACAGCCACGTATGTGATGTGACAGAGTATAAAAGCGTGGACCATTCTAATGGCGTTGTCCTCGCTCAGTCCCCTGTGCCTATTCAAGATACGCCGAAACATTCGGATCGCGTTCGCAATCGTGATCTTGATGCTTTCCAGCATCACCCAGTTGGAGCCGTTACTTTGGATGATTAGTCCTAGGATTCGTATTTTGTCAACCGTATATATGCGATTTCCGTCCCTGTCGTGTAACTCAATGCATGGAGTGTGATGTCTATGTCTGCGCCAGTCGTTGGACGGGCGCCCTGGTCTTGGGGGGGATGGCAGATGAGTAGCTCGGATTTTTTGGAAGAGCAGCGAAGTCCCATTGGGGTGAGATGGGCTTCGGTAACCGAGATGGCTTCTTGCATGCGAGATTCTAATTCCGCATCACTGCCACCAGTGCTCCAGATGGTGACATCGTCTGCGTATATGGTGTGCTCCACGTGGGCAATTTCACCCAGTGCGCGAGAGAGCTTTGTCATCGCCAAGTTAAATAAGAATGGCGAAAGTACCGAGCCTTGCGGTGTTCCCTTATCGCCCAGTTCAAAGATGTCCGAGACCTGCTCGCCTATCCGGAGAGTGGCCGTTCGATCCTCCAGAAACGCCTTGACGTAGCGGTAGAAACGTGTTCCGAGATTGTGTTCAGATATGGCTTTGAGAATGGCTTGATGTTGGATGTTGTCAAAAGCTTGCTCCACGTCAAGTCCTAGTAGCGCCTTGGTGTCTCGTGTGGGGCGATCCAGCAGACTTTTCTTGATTCTTAGCATAGGGTCTTGCGTTGAGAGACCCGGCCTATAGCCGATCATATTGTAGGGGAAGTACTCCTTTTCCTCTACGTATTCCGATAGTCGGTTCAGGATCACGTGTTCGGCTAGTTTTCCAAGGCAGGACGTTAGTGAGATCGGCCTCAGGTTTGGTAGCCCCTGCGGCTTGCCCGGTTTTGGGATGAGGACCGTGTTGGCATGCTTCCACTCTGCAGGTTGATGGCCGGTTTTCCAGGCTTCGTTGATTCGTTGCGTTAAGAACGTGACCGATGTGTCGTCTAAATTTCGGAGAGTCCGATTTGTGATACCATCGGGGCCTGCTGCAGAGTTACTGTTGAGGTTGTGAATTGCGAAGCGTACATCTAGCTCCGAGTTTGGGACACTGTCGTAGTTCTTCCTTTGTAAGCTACGAGATTGCCCCGATTGAAGCGGTAATTACCGTTTGGCAAGGTCTTCTATAAGTGCTTCAGCAATACTGCTTTGCTTCGCGTGGTGTACTAATTTGCTTAACCTGATCCGTTGCATAGTTTTGGACTTTGTTCCGTTTTCGTCGAGGAGGTGTTTTATGAGCCTCCACCCACTCCCTTTGCGTATTTGCCCGTTGAGGGAGTTACAGACTTCGTCCCATTGTTGTCGGGAGAGAACCACGCAGTATTCTCCAATGGTCTTGATGAGTTCGGCGAGTTTCCTTCGTAGTCTTCTGCTGAAACGTTGACCCTTCCACCTGGCTAGTATGGATTGTTTGGCTTCGAGTAGATTCGCTAGGCGACTGTCTGTTCTCTCTGCCTTAACGTCCGTCGTAATCGTTCGTTCCGAGGCTACGATGTCTGCTTTGAGCTGTTTGGTCCAACTAGTTATCGTGTGCTTTGTGTTTGCTCCTGTTGAGTTGGATGGCTGCGTCCGTATTGCACGAAATTTGTCCCAATCGATTAGTTTGTACTCCGTTTGCTTCTTTCCCGGGAGCTCTGCATCAATTCGGAGAATATAGTGGTCACTGCCAAGGTCTATGTCCGAGTTGTGCCAGGCACATTTCTCTACGCCCCGGACGAAAGTGAGGTCCGGTGCGGTGTCTCAACATGTGGAAGTGCCACATCTAGTGGGGGTTGCTGGGTCTGTGATGAGCATGAAGTCGAGATCGGAGGCTGTCGTGTGAAGACGATCCCCCTTGCTAGAGGGATACGCGTAGCCCCATGCCTGGTGTGGGGCGTTAAGATCCCCACCTACAATCAGCGGACTATCTTTGGCGATGCGCGCGATCTTGCCCAGTATGCCTCTGAACCCTTGCCTCGTGTCCTTAGGGCTGCTGTACAGATTAGTGAGAAAAATGCTTTGTTTGTTCCCTACGTGGTCGTTTGGTATGATCTCGATCGTGAGGTGTTCTAGATAGCAGGCTGTGTTGCGGATTTCATGCCGAATGTACGGGATCTTCTTTCAAATCAGAATAGCGACGCCTCTGCCTTGCTCGTTTCTGTGGGCTTCGGCTTTATATCCCGTAAGGGCCAGTTCAGTTATGAGTGTTTCTTGTAGCAAGATGACGTGTGGCTTCTCGGTTTCTGATTTGACCATCTGCAGGAGGACCGCCTTTTTTGAGGCGATCCCCCTGCAGTTTCATTGCCAGATGCGGAGATTTCGTGTCTTATTTGTTATTGCCATGTTGGCTGTTGTAGCCTCCTTCACTTGCAGTGAAACCGTCATGTGGTAGGCCTTGCGCACCGACGTGTTGTGAACTCATCCTCTCCATGGACGGTACTACAGTGCTGTTTAGATACATTTCCATTTTCTGAACTTGCGTGCTAAATATGTCCTTTTTCTCGTTCATTCGCACCATGCTCTCGTGCATTAGCCTCGTGTTCTCACTCATGGCGTCCATGGCGTCCTTAACGTCTGATCGCACGGCCATTCGCGGTTGCGTTACAGCTCGCTTCTTAGGAGGCGGGCATTCTTCGCGTTGTTCTCCCTGTCTCGCAATCTCAACTGGCTGGGGAGTTTCGATGTCGGTTGGTGGTCCGGGAGTGCGCGTTGGCCTACTGCTGTTCGCTTTACGTATTTTAGTTAATTCGAATGTTAGCTTAGTAGAAGTGGCTTTTAGCTCTCTTAGTTCCTGTTCTAACATAGCTATCCACTCTTTATCTGGGTTGCGGGACTCACTTTCCTTTGGCGTGGTCGTCGTAGCACCTCTGACTTTGTCTGCCCACGTGCCGTCGCCTCCGTTGTTCTTTCCACCGAAGCGCACCTGTGACCTTAAACGACTCCTGCTTGTCCTCGCAGGTGTGCGGCTCCTCGATCGAGAGCGTGAGCGGCTGCGTCCCGGCGTCTTCGACGTAGAACGGCCTCGTTCCGCGTGTTACTTTTCTTCTTCGACTAGCTGTGCCTTCTCTTGTTGCTCCAGTCGTGCTCGTTGTCGTCGTGCGCGTACTACGTATGGAATGAGATAGCTGTTCTTACACACCTTATCCGCTGTCGCGTGCAAGCCCCCGCACAGCTTCCATTTCGGATCGCACACATGGGATGAGGTGGGGTTAGGAAGTCCACAGCCCCTGCATTCGGTGGAGCCCGGCTCGGGGCAAACGTCCGCACGATGTCTGAGTTTGCCGCATACGTAGCATCTGTCCACTAGTTAGCGATATAAGGAGCAGGGTACCAGTGTTGGTCCACATCTTACGAAGATTGGGACGCGAAGTCCATCAAACACAATGATCACTGATCCTGAGTTCTTGATTCTTTTCGCCGCTAGTGCCAAGAGGTTGCGGTCATTCACGATGTTTCTTTCAATCGTCCTGTGATAGTCGGCAGTGTCGAAGTATCTGATTACCCCCTTGCAGGTGTCGCTTGGGGCAGTTTCGTAAGCGCTGACTGCGTACTCTTTTCCGGCTATTCGGATAGCCCTCACGTCCGCATACTTGTCTGCATTTTCTCAAAAGGGCGTGCTCGCCACCATGATATTCTGCGTAATATTGGGACATGTAATGTCCTCCGTGGTCTGCTCTGAATTAAGTTCTACTGCTGCCATGAGGGCTTTACTCACTGAGGTCGGTCCGATCTTTTGTATGTTCAAGCCGCCCTTTGGGCGAAGCACTATCTTAATGCTGTCTTGCGGTAGGGGCGGCATGCGTGAGGCTCTAATCACCCGGTTCATAATGTTATGAGGCGTGCGAGAAGAGCTCACATGCCCGCTGCTTGTATGCTGTGCTTGCTGTTGCGCAGTTGTTTCGGCGCGTTACTTCTTCGTTTTCCGACTGATCACCACTTTCCAGCCCGTCTTGTCCTCTTGCTCATTAGGTATTGCTGAAGTAGTCGGAGTTGCTGGTAACTCCTCCGCAAAGCTATCCATTTCTTCGCTAGAAGTCGCCATTCTCTCTGTGTCGCACCCGGCGCGAAGGGCGGGTGGCGTCTCGCCGAGCTCTCGCGTTCCGACCAGCGCGCGGCGAACGCGTCGGCTGAGCCTAGCGTCTGGTATGCACGCCTAGGCTCAGTTCGGTAGCGGTGTGGACGCGGTAGAAAAGTTCTCGTAGATCCGTCAAAAATGTCGCAGTTTCGCCCTAAGGGCGAAGCAATGAATGCGATAGCAACACAGCAATGCCATACGAAGTAAGCTGAGCGGCTTTGGTAGCAATATGAATTGTAGTAAACATAAGCCGGTGTGCTGCGCCGTAAGTAGACCGACATGAAGAGAGACTCGATGACCACGAGAAGGCGCCTGTGAAACGGTGGTGTTGATGAGAAGCGCTTCCCCTGCGCAGCGCGTGCGAAGGGACACACCTGCAGCGCTGCACTGCCGATCCGGGCAGCATTGCATGTGTAGCGTGCGTTCGAAAATGTGGCCCGACTATTACTAAGCGAATGAACAAGCGTGGTGTGAGCGCGCACAAACAAACATGAATAGATCACACTGAATGACTGCAGACAACGACTGCCAAAACGCTGGCAGCAAGCAGCGGGCGAAGGTACGTGCGGTCTATCGCTTCAACGGAAACTGAGCGGCGAATGCACGGCGCATAAAGGTCAGAGCCGTGTGGAGATAAGCGACGGTGCGAGCGAGCGACGAGCGCAGTTGCTGGCAGAGTAGAAGTGCGCCCCCCCCCCCCCCCAGCTCCGTCCGGCGCGGCCTTCCCGCTTCCTTGCTTGCGCGTGGGAGTTTGAGTGCGTTCGCACTCCGTGATAGCGCGCGTCCCCGCACGCTTCCGCTCGGGCATACGGCGCGCGGCGAAGATTTTATCTATAGGGAGCCTGACGGCGACGGCGACGACGATGGCGACGCCGACGGCAGAAATCCGGTTGAAGTGTCCATATAATTGCTATCGCAATACAATGGTGCCCTACCTCCATATCGGGCATCCACGGTTTCCTTGGAGCTTCACGAAACTCTTGGTGCAAGAACTTCGGCAAAAATTAGATAGAAATCGCTGCGGAATCATCTGAAGATGACGGAGCCGATAGGAGCACGTCCACAGACCTCGGCGACCGCAGCGCCCTTCTGTGTGACCAGGCCGGCAGCGTCCGGCGCGCCGCGGATGGTTGTTCGGCCGAGACGAGACTTGCAACGAGGTTCCGTTAAGAACCGGTTCATTTCAGCTCAGTAAGCTCTCAGGCCTGCGTCATGGCATCAGTCTGCTTTACCGGTAGCCTTTTCATGCTCACTCTCAACTACGGGAGAGCCAGAATTTTTTATTTGAGTGATACATTGGTTATCCCATTGGAGTGCATCTCAGCTTTACCCTCATCTAGCAAGCACAAACCACACATACGACCAGTTAATAATAATATTGTCACGGGTAGTTGTAGCTTGTGACACTCTGACGATTCGGTAGTCACTGCTTAAACGACGACGAAAACGGTGAGGATATCGGAGGAGCACACGCTAGCCATACCATTGCTGCAGCGTTGTGCACCTTGCCTTGCAAATATACCCTCTGCCTCTAGTTTTTCCCCATGACATCTTTGGGGGACGTGCGTGGTAAGCTCGCTACAACACCTGCAACTGGACCTCCGGAGCGGTCACGTTGAGCCACCACGATGATCGACCAAGCGACCAATTAGGCCCGTCGCCGGTCAACCCATTGCACCCTCGGCGTCCTGGGACACTGAATGGCACATACAACGTGCACGTCGATGATTGGCTCGCTATATATGAATTTAGTTTAGCGTACGATGTACCATTGCGCACTCTTTAAAATAACTGGTCGTCACTGCACATGCGCAGAAACCTAAACGATCCGTAGCGTATAGCGTACGCATGCTATTTATCAGATTTAGCGCTACAGTCTTGGCGTCGTTTACGTTGTTTACGTAAAACTTGGCGGTGGTTCACGCTGCACTCTTCGAATTGAATTTAGCGTTGCTTTTCTAGCGCAAACTACACTGGCCGAGGTTGAGCCGTACTGCGCATGCGCGAAGAGCAGTGACGTCACACGGCGCACAGCTGCCGCGCCGGAGCCGCCGCCGCCCGCGCCTCGCCGGTCTGCGCATTCCAGAGGAGGGACGTCATAGCCGCGGCAGACGCACTGGCGCCGGTGCGTGCCCAGCTGTGCGCCTCCGTTGCGCAGTATCCAAGTTTGACGCTGGGCCGGAGCCGCTTGATAGCGCCTCTCATTTTGTGCGCGCGCGCAGAGGTATCAGGGGGGAGGGGGGGTATACATATAGCGGGGCGTTTGCCAGTGTGGTATAGCCATGGAGAAGGAGAGGGAAATTGCTGCTTAGCGACGCAGAAGAGCCGAGAAGCTTAACTCATCGGATCCCGAAGTAGTTGCCTGGCAATTAGCGATTGAGCGTAGCAAGAACGAACAGAAGAAGGCTAAACGTGCTGCGGAGACACCGGAGCAAAGGGAGGAACTTCTAGCAAAGCGGCGTCGCCAGGAGGCTGAGCGACGTGCCCGACCATCTCAGCACCAGCAACAACAAGACGCCATCGATGACGTCAAGGCTCGCTGATTGACCGACTATACAGGGAAACTTACCGAAAGCGCCAGTGCGACTCGGACCTTCGAGACGGACTTCGTAAACAATCTGTTTGTATATGTGTGCGACGTGTGTGAAAGACTGTGGCACATGAAAGATTGACGCCGGTAAGTGGTGCCATGCGTGAAATGTTGAGTTTAGCGACGCCGCCTGAGTGGGGTGAAACCGTGGCGGGGGTTTGTACAAGGTGCAGGGACTTTCTCGTTACGCAGAAGATTCCACTCTTTAGCGTTGCCAATGGGTATCGCTACCCGCCCATGCCACCAGGTCTACCGGTTCTGAACGATGTGGCCGAACGTTTACTTTCGCCACGAATTCCGTTCGTTCAGATCTGTCGTCTAATGAACTGGAGAAATGGTCAGTTTGGCATGAAGGGACCGTGTGTGTGTCATTAAAGCATCTGTAAGCATGATAATCAAGCTATTCCTAGACAATCAGGAAAGCTAAGAATAACCAGCTGAACCTTAGCTCACGCTACGTATATCCTGGCATAGCCGAGCTAAGCCACTGCGAATTTTTTGTTGAATCAACTTCGTAGCAAATGACTGCGTAAGTGGCTTTCGCTTATTCTCAGGCCGCTTCAACGACAGTGTATCATGGATAACTTTGTGGAGTTTTTGAGATCGCTTCTCCTTTCGAACGAGTGAAGCCTAACGAGATAAATGAAGATTATGATGATGATTCGATGGCCTCCCTTTTGAAATGGGGCGGTGACAAATAGTCACCTCGCATGCGTCATTTAATCAGGTACGCTATACATGTTTTTATCTAGCATTTTTTATAAATTTCTTTATCCTTTTTTCCCCTCAATGTCTACCTATGACTAAGAGATCAAGTCAAGTCGTATCAGTCTCTTCCCTGCTTGTTTTTCCCCCAGTTCTCTAAATACCTCTTGCTTATCTCGACTGTTGACCGGTTGATGCTTTCGTCCACTTTAGACCCAAGCGCTTCTGGAAGGTGTACGTTATGTACTGTTCTAACTGGGTTCCCTTCACATTCCATTAGGATTTGTTGAGCGGTCCCCGGATATTCGCTGCAGCATACACATGCCTCATGTAGTTCCGAATATTTGCTCCCATATGTTTTGGTCCTTATGCAACCGGCTCGAGCCTCAATTAGCAAGGCACTGCCCTTTTTGTTATCATACAGATTTTCCCTTCCTAATTTCTTTCTTCTCATTCTTGTAAATATTCATTGTCCGTTTTGTTTTCATTCTTTGCATCCAATTAAGTGCCTATTTTTTTATCATTTTCTTTCTTTCTGATGACCCTGGTTGTCTTTCTTTCGAGATGTAAGCGCCACCTATCAGTGAAGCCGGGAGATAGGCGCGACGATGGCATATGTCTTCAGAGATCAGAAGAACTGGCAGGCCAACTAAATCTGCAATAAACGTGGCCGCTTAGCGTACGCTGTACTATAGCGTATAGCGTACGCTATAGTTGCGCACGCTATACTACAACTGTCTATTAACGTGTGGGACGTCTCTATGCTAATGCTTGCGAACGTTATGTAATAGCGGGACTCTGCACGACTCCAGTTCGAGACGCATGATTGAGATTTGGCAAGTTGGGACGTTTGTAGGTTAAAGTAACACTATTTATTTGGCAAAGCCAATGAACCGCAAATAGCAGCGAAGACATAACTTGCAGCTCGTGCCCGGACGCCCACAAAGCCGTACATCTTCTATATCTAGGCTGCGTGGGCACTGTGCGGAAAAGTGGACAGGCACATGCCTGAAGCTGACATATTTGAAGATTTACTGAAAGGCATAGCAAATAACGCTTTTAATCTGCTATGCAGTGAAATACCTGTTTTACAGTGGAGTTCGACATAACGAAATGTCGTTGTTCCGGACAGAAAACAATGTCAGCATATCGCTCACCACATCGACCGACTTTTCAATATGGCTCGCACGTCGTCATGCGCAGACGGTGCGTCAATTAGCAACTCAAGGGAAAAACATCACCAGGAAGGGCAGCGGAAAACTCGAGGCCATGGCATCCATTACTCTTAACTATAGTAAGCAAGAAAACAATTACACTGGATACTATTTAACTAATTCAGGCTACGGTCCGCGAAGAGGTCACAACCATAGATACAGTACCAAACTTGCCTAATGGTAATGCTGCTCCAATTCCCTCACCGATGTCATCGCTGCTCTGCTACACCAAGCCCTACTCCAAATCCACGATCTCCGAATGCAGCCGAATGGTGCACGCCTAACGACCGGCTCATCGGTTTCACATGGAACACATTGCCCGTCATGGCCGTAGCTGTTGGCCCTCATCATCCCGTCCAAGCCACTACAATCGATGGCGCCTGAGATGTGCACCAAATGTTCAATCCTTCTGTCCTGAGCCGTGAAATTCTGAACGTTTTTCTAGGGCAAACCGGACGGGACCAGCCGCTCGCAGTCACCCCAGCGCTGTCAACCCCGCTCTGCCCAACCTCGCCGCTCTCGGTCTCCCTTCAACTGCGAAACTAACTAAGGAAACTAACGAACGCAACCTCTGGAGGGGATGCTACATTTAAGATCCGGCCTGAAAGTCCTATGTTACCCTTGCAATACGGCGCCACTTTCTTGAAGTTGTGGTTGATGGTGTGCCAGTCACTGCTCTTGTTGATACCGCCGTACATATATATGTAATGACCTCGAACCTCTGCCGCATCCATCAGAAAGTGCTTCACCTACCCTCCGAGTAGCGAAAGGGTGTACGCCTCCGTGCTTGGAATGCACCAATTTTGGCGCATCACTAATTCTGGTGAACACACATGTTTTCTCTGTCCAGAAAGGTTCCTTGTGACCTCGTCCTTGGAACTGACTTCCTGTCCACTCACGGTGGCATTATCGAATGCTCCACGGGACTCCTCCGTCTACGAATCCCTTCATGCACCGACAATGTCGTTGCCGTCCCATCCCGCCTACACTCCACCGAATTCGTTAAACTGCCACCGCACAAGGTACAGCTGTAGCGTTCCTGGACGACACTGCTGACTTCTCCGACGTCGGCACGTTACAAGTGGCTCCATCGGATGCAACTCATGTCCGCCTGAGTACCCGCGTCCACATTAATGTTACTTAGCAGATGTACAGAAAGATCAGCCTAGTGACGGAATTTTCTGGCTGTTTTTCCACGGACTCTAAAGACCAGGGCACCTCCGTTACGCAACAACGGATAGTTACAGAGGAGTCAGCGCGGCCTGTTCCTCAGCATACGTACCGCGTCTCACCTATCGAGCGGGAGGTGATTAAGCGTGAAGTTCAAGAAATGCTAAATGATGACGTCATCCAGCCGTCGACAAGTCCGTGAGCATCGCCTGTCGTACTAGTAAAAAAAAGTCGCAGTTTCACCTGAAAGGCGAAGCATCAATTGCGATAGCTAATTTGTAGAGAGCTATACGGAGTAATGATAGTAGCTTTATCAGCTGTATAAACTTGGACATGCAGCAGCACCGGCAACACGCAGAACTGTTGTCGACGCCGTCGGCGTTTTGCCCACGTTCGCACAAAATGCGTGCGGCGTTGGTGACTGTTGCCGGAGCCTCTGATAAAAATAGGTACTTGGTACCGCAGCTAAACGTTCCCTCCCTTCCCCCCCCCCCCCTACGGCCTTTCGTGCGTCAGAAGAAGGCGCGTTTGCTCTACATATATGGTGATTGTAAAGGAGGAAAGAGACGCCTACTTCTGCAGCCCTTAAGGGAGCACGGCACAGAACGCGCGTTTGTTCTCCGCCGTGCGTTCACTCCCCGTGCAAGCGCGCGTCCCTCGCGCCCTTTCACTCGCACATACAGCATTCGGCGGCGCGCGGCGACGATTTCATCTCCATTGACGTAATACGGAACCTCACGGCGACGGCGATGCCGACGGCAGAAATCTGCTTTGGAGTGTCTATATAATAAAATGTCGCAGTTTCGCCCGAAAGGCGAAGCATCGATTGCGATAGCAAATTAGTAGAGCGCTATTCGGAGTAGGGATAGTAGTTTTATCGGCTGCATAAATTTGGACACATTGGCTTACTAACTGAATTAACAATCGTGGTGTCAGCGCGAACAAGCAAACATGAATAGATCACACTGAATGACCGCAGCCAACGACTGTCAAAACGTGGCAGCAAGCGCAAGTTCGCGCGGTCTATCGCTTCAACGGAAACTGAGCGGCAAATGCAGAGCCCATACAAAGGTCAGAGCCGTGTGGAGATAAGAGACGGTGCGGGCGACCGCCGGGCAGAGAAGTTGTTGGCAGAGGAGAAGCTGCCCCCCCCCCCCTTTTTCCCGTTTCTTGCTTGCGCGTGGGAGATTGAGTGGCAAGATACGCCTTTGGCGCCGGAGCACAGCGCCGCCCCGCCTCCCTCCCTCTCATACCCCAACTACCTTTCGCGGGACGGTCGCGTTTGCTTTCCGCCGTGCGTTCGCCCTCGGTGACAGCGCGCGTCCCCCGCGCGCTTTCGCTCGCGCATACGGCGCGCGGCGACGATTTTATCGCCCTTGGAATCTATACGGAACCTCACGGCGACGACGACGGCAACGGTGACGGCGTCGCCGACGGCAGACATCCGGTTGAAGTGTCCATATAATTGCTATCGCAATAAAAAGAAAGACAACACGCTCAGCTTCTGCGTTGACTACAGACTGCTTAACCAAGTCACCAAACGCGACGTTCACCGCCTACGACGGATCGATGACGCTTTGGACCGTCTGCGTCATGCTCAGTTCTTTACTTCGTTAGACCTAAAGTCAGGGTACTGTGAAATCGAAGTGCTGGAACGTGACCGTGAAAAAACCGTGTTCATGACCCCTTACGGGCTGTACGAATTTAAAGTCCTGCCTTTCGGTCTGTGTTTCGCTCCTGCTACGTTTCAACGAATGATAGACACTGTACTCGTTGGACTAAAGTGGCAGACGTGCCTAGTGTACCTAGACAACGTTGTGTTTTCCAGCACGTTCGAGGAGCATCTCGCCCGGCTACGAAGCGTCCTTAGGATAATACGCAAGGTCAACCTCACCATCAAGCCTGAAAAATGTTACTTTGGCTTCCAGGAAATCAAGTTTCTAGTCCACGTGGTCAGCTCACAAGGCTTAATAACGGTACGTGTACAAGGTGTACCCGGAAAGGCTCGCAGCCGCTGCCGAGTTTCCTCGTCCTAATGAAAAGAAGGCTGTTCAGTGGTTCCTGGGCCTCTGCGCTTACTACCGTCGTTTCGTTGAAGGCTTCTCAAGGATTTCTGAACTTCTCACGAGGCTGACGCGACAAGATGTGCCCTTTGCGTGGACTTAAGACCAGAAGCAGGCCTTCGCCGAATTGCGCAAACGTCTTCAATCCACTGCGCGCCCTGCATGACCCAAATAAAGTTTGTGCAGTCCAGTCCTTCAATCCACTCCAGTGCTGGCGCATTTCGATGACACCGCGCGGCAACTGAAATTCGCACAGACGCAAGCAATGTAGGACTCGTAGCCATTCTGGTTCAATGGCAAGACGGCGCAGAACGTCTAATTGCTTACGCGATCCGTAGTCTCACAAAAGCAGACGCTAATTATTTCACCACCGAAAAAGAATGTTTAGCAGTCGTGTGGGCCATCAGCACGTTTCGACCTTACTTGTACAGCCGGCCATTTCGAGCGGTCAGTGATCGCCACTCGGTCTGCTGGCTTGCAAATCTTCGAGACCCGTCAGGTCGCCTCGCTCGTTGGAGCCTCCGCCTCCAGGAATACGACATAACTGTTGTCTACAGATCCGGCTATAAGCATAGCCACGCTGACTGCTTCTCACGTTTTCCTGTTCCCTGACGTCCTCCGACTTGGAGAAACATTTGCCGTTTCTGTGTGTCGTCGACGTTGTGTGCATGGCTGACTATCAACGTGCAGACTCTGAGGTGCTTGCAGCCATCCGATATCTCGAGGGAGCTGACGTTGTTGTCCCACGCCAATTTTCACGAGGATTGACGTCGTACTGCCTGCGGAACGATGTGCTGTGCAAGAAAAATTTCGAGAACAGGCAGGAAACGTTACTTCCCTTCGGTCCGACGGCGCTGCGCGAGGAAGTTTTACAGCGTGTCACGACGATCCCTGTGCCGACCGTTTAGGCTTTGCGAGGACATTAGCGCGCATACGGCAGAAATACTATTGGCCACACCTATTTTCGTTGATTCAGCGCTATGTGCGAACGTGCGTGACTGTCAGAGGCGTAAAGTACCACCCGTCAAGCCTGTTGGCCTCCTTCAGCCTTTGGATCTGCCGCCGGTGCCATTCTAGCAAGTGGGAATGGACCTTCTGGGTCCGTTTCCCACGTCATCCTTGCAAAACAAGTGGATAGTCGTGGCAACTGGCTATTTAACTCGCTACTCGGAGATGCAAGCTGTGCCGCGGGGAACTGCTGCTGAAGTCGCCTGCTTCTTCGTCACGGTGCAACCGCTGTACTAATTACTGACCACTGTGCAGCGTTTACAGCGGATTTATTACAAGTCATCACATTGACGCACACAGACCACTCAGAGACCGCAGCCTATCATCCCCATACTAACGGCTTAACAGAGCGCCTAAACAGAACACTGGCCGACATGCTCTCCATGTACATTGATGTGGAACACAAAACACGGTATGAAATTTTGCCATACTTGACGTTTGCTTACAATACCGCTGTGCAGGAGACCACCGAGTTTACACCATTCGAGCTCGTTTAGGGACGTCGCGTTACAAAGTCCTTAAACGCCATGCTCCCGGTAGACCACGGAGCCATGAGGAATGACACCACTGAAGAGTTCCCTGAGAAAGCCGAGGAAGCTCGCCAGCTTGCTCGGAATCCCATCCGCACCCAGCAGACTACCGACGCCTGCCGTTCCAACCTGGCCCGACGCAACGTCCAGTTTTTACCAGGCGACCGTGTGTGGGTGTGGACACCTATCTGACACCGTGGGCTCTCGGTGAAATTGTTTCGCCGCTATTTCGGCCCTTACGAAGTTGTACGCCGCCTCAGTGATGTGAACTACGTGGTGGTGCCTCAAAGACCTGATCCTGATTTGAGCCAACGCCGTCCCCGTGCTCAAGTAGTCCACGTAGTACTTATGAAGCCGTACTACTCACGCGAGGGATAAGCAACCCTCACAAACTGCTTCAGCATTGTTTACCTTCCTGTATGTTTCTTTTTTTTGGCACTCTTGCCCCTAGTGCTCGCCCGCTGCTCTTGAAGTGACCGGGTCGGTCACTTTTGAGAGGGGAGAAATGACGCGAAATAAGTTGGCACGTGATGACAGTGGCCCCTTCAGGCGATAACGACGAAGTTCGTGCTTGCCCGCGCGCTCTCCGAGGATCAGCCATTGAAAAAGGCAGTTTTTTGCCATTCTTTCGCTCGTGAACTGTTTTAGCTTAGACTAGCTGGGTGAGAATATGTCGAGCTCTAGCCTTTGCGACCTCTACACGATGGCGACTAAGTTGACTTCCCTACTCTTCAGGTTACCATGAGAGATAACGGTGGGCTCCCCAACACAGTTTTTGGCAGTTACAAACTACCGAACATGTTTTCCCATCCTCAGTTTTGGGTTTTCAACGTAAGTTTTTTTTTCGGTGGCATATCACTTGCGCATCTGACTCGTTATGCCGACATTACGCATTCCGCCCTCAGGACAGAAACTCTACAATATATTTTTACTGCCATTACCACCATCAGTTTTCTCCTGCGACCACTACGCAGGTATGCTATCAGAATTTGCTCCATAACAGGCCGCTTCCCTTCGCTGCGTTCTTCGTTTCCTACCAGGATATATGACTTTCGCGAGCGTTCTCTGAGCCAAACCTCCATGGTCACCCATAGCATTCATACAGGTGATACGAGTCCTATTCACCCAAGGCCCTAGTGTATACCATCACCCAAGTGTGCTGTCATATAACAGAAAGGGTAAACAATGCTATGTAAATGCATAATTGAGCCCTCGTGCATTTCTTCGGCCTAGCCCGTCGTACTTGTTAAAAAGAAGGACAACAGCTGGAGATACGGTGTTGACTATCGTCATCTCAGCCAGATAACCAAGGAGCATGTGTGTCCAAACCACGGAGTAAGATAAGACAGGAGCGCCGACTGCGCTAGTCTGGAAGGGACACATTCTGCAACGCCGGCTCCTGCTTCACAGCGTGTTCGCCAGACGGCGCTACGAATGAAGAAAAACTGCAGCGGAGAAGAGCAAAGGCGCGGGGACTCTTTCGCGGCGCCTGCTTGCCTATCCGTTTTGTCGTCTGCTCCGCGCTCAACCTGACGCCTGTAGCGCACATGGCTCTTGCGGTTCACGGAGTGACGTTAACAGGAGAAACAAGTCATGTATCATATTATTTAATTTATTTTATACAGGCCAAATGCAGGGCATTTGTCAGGTGGCCTACATGGAACTTTAGAAGGCACAGGAACCGAAAATAAACAAAGATGGAAAGAAAAACTATAGCAAATGGTAAGGCGATATAACGGCAGTTCGGGGGGTTTCAAGCAATGAAAGACGACAACGAAAAGAAGTTTTTACGCAAAAGCTGACGTTTATCGCTCTTTTTTATCTGAGCACGCATCAAGTGCTAAGATGCTTCGCTTGCTTCTTTGTTTCTCGCGGTGCTTTTCGTGTCGCTCGGTTCTCTTGCGAGCAGAATCACCACATTCTCTATAAACATAATAATTGGGAATTCCTGCCAGTGTTTCCTGCTTATTATTTCACAAGAGAAGCTCTGATTATGTGTCTGCATAACTGGGGCAATCATCTCAAAGGCAAGGCTGAAAATTTACAGGGTAGCCAGCCGGTATTTACACTGGCTAACCTCCTTGTCTTTCTTTCCCTTTCTATCTCTCTACATTACGGCATGTCTCTGGACAAGGAAAGGCACCTACACTGTGTGTAGTTGAAGAGAAATTTAAATTGAGCTCCTCCCGTCCTTCCGCATTGGCGTCTTCTGGTTCCTCCTGGCATTCAACATCATTGAGCTACGCCAGGCTTCCCTAAACAAATTGAAGGAACTGCTCCGCTTCCAAGTCGAGGCACTTTCTTTAGATCTAGTAGGACATCGCCTTTGTCTTTGCTGAAGTAACTATAAAAAATAAGCTGCTTCTTGAAGTTTCGCGCACATATTTTGTTCATTGCTTTAAGCACTCGCTTACTTTCAGGAATTTTTTGACGCCACTGGGGCAGTAGTTGATCAGATGGCGAAGCGAAGAGCGAAAACTTCTCGCGTCCTTTGCCATAACCAGATTTACAGCCGGGAACAAAACACTCTCCTGTTGCTCAGTCTCTTCACGCACAAGTATCAAGATACCTTGTTCCGTCAGGCATGAACAAACATACTGTAGACATGGTAAACAAAGCGAGGAAGACGAAAATTTCGCACCTTCGCTTCTGCGCAGACCTAGAGGAGTGAAAAACAAGTACTTCTGTTGTGTCTTTTTGTACAGCATCATTTATCGCCTGTTTCCTCTAAAGACATCTAAAAATGTTTCGTATGCGTGCATAAAAGCGCTACCGCGTGTTCATTTGCGCTTTTATTACTTGTGCGCATATATTTTTTGTGTTTCATTGCTGTCAAATTGAGACGGCCGAGGGTCCACGTTTCTAGCAGACGACACGCTCTGCGGGTGCCGCGCTGCCCGTTCTGCGCCGCCGTCGCCGCCGGTCTCCGCCGCTCAGCGCATGCGCACATGGAAGCAAGCTGTTCAGTGTTTTCCACGCGCCTCGACAGATGGCGCTACGCGATGTATAATTTGCGTTGCGCGGTTTGTCCCGAGCGAATGCGTTGCTCGGTGGCGGAGTCGGCGCTCCTGTTTATCTTACTCCGTGGTCCAAACCCACGTATTGATGACGAGCGTGACTGCTCACACATTGCCAGATATTTATGCTCAATCGACCTGCGCTCAGGATACTGACAAATCACCGTGGACGACCAAGACCGAGAGAAGACCAACTTCTTTACTGCTGATGACCTCCATCAATTTCAAGTGATGCCGTTTCGACTGCGCAATGCTCCTGGTACTTTCAAGCGCTGAATTGACTATTCCCTTTGTGGCATCGAGTGGTCTATACGCCTTTGCTACCTAGACAGTGCTTCTGTGTTTTTCATTAGTTTCAATAGCCACCTCACTTTCCTCTCCACCGGGTTTGTTGTTTTCCGGCATGCTAGCCTTCAGTTCAGGTCGCCTAAATGTCGTTTGGGACACCCTGAAACTGGCTGGCATGCAGCCTGACTCTTACAAAGTCAGCGCGGTTAGTCAGTTCTCTATTCTGCAGGTGGTCAAACAGGTGCGCAGGTTTCGTGACCTGTTCGCCTATATCCGCCGTTTTGTCCTCAACATTGCGGAATGAGCCCACATCTTTTCACTGGCTTATTCAATAAGGACGTCGCTTGCAACCATCCTGTTCTGGCACATTTCGACCCGTCACTCAGCACGAGCATCCACACAGATGCCAGTGGCCGCGACATAGGCACTGTCTCTATACAACAGCCTGGCGCACAGCGCGTGGTCACCTACGCAAACCGCCTTGTGTTACCGTCGGAGCAAAACTACTCCATCACAAGACGCGATTCCTGAGCTCTCGTCTGGACCATCGCGAAATTCTGCCCGTACCTGCATAGCCGGCACTTCTCCATGCCAGCCATGAACGTGCGTAGAAGTCTGATAAGCGCTTTGGCCGTTGGGTGGTACGCTTGCAGGAATACCCATTTTCTGAGTTATGCAAATCTCAGCAAATTTCGTGGGACGCCGACGGCTTGTCTCCACACCAGGTTGACCCTCTGACACAGTAAAATATGAATCTGAAGCCTTTTTTGTCTAGTACAGACTTCATCAATATAGCAGCCAAACCGCGCCACGATCCATCTTTGCGGCCTATTACAGACAGTCTAACTCTCCACACGCGGGCTGATCGCTACAGACGTTTGTGGTTCAGAACGATCTACTACACCGCTACTATACGCTCCTGGATGGTGCTGAACTCTTGCTCGTTGTCCCCCGCTTCCATGCTCTCCTACTTTGCTCGCCGCTTCACGAGGCACAGCCCACTGGATATCTAGGTGTATCACGCACATAATATCGCATCCGTCGGCCCTTCCCTTGCCTGGTCTCTACTGTTCTCGACAGTACGTTGCGGCTCGTGGCCACTGTCACTGGCCCAAGACCACACTTCCTGCTGGAAGCATTCAGCCACTGGACATCTCTGATGAGCCAATTTCCCGGGTTGGATTAGATCTCCTAGGAACGTCCCTTATGTCAACCTCCGGCAACAGATGGGGTGCAATCACTTACTAACTACACATCAAGCTACGCTGTGACGCGGGGAGTTCCAACGAGCTTTGATATTGATGAGGCCAGTTTCCTTTTCCCAGATGTTGGCCTACGTCACGGTGCTCCCCATCAGTTAATCAAAGCCCCCGGGCGCTGCTTCCTACCTAAAGTAGACGACGACCATCTTTGTTTCTGCGCAACGAACTACACGTTTACCACAGCGTACCATCAAAAGTTAAACGGGATCACTGAACCCGTCAACCGAATCTGTGAGATATGCTTGCTATGTACATTTCCGCGGACCACCGGGACTCGGACATCTACCAGCCTTTGGTAACCTTCGCCTATAACTCTTCCCATCACGACAAAGCTGGCTGCGCAGCTTTCTATGTACTCTTTGGCTATGACCCGTCGTTGGCCATTGACACCATGCTCCATCCACCGCACAGGCTCGTGATAATCTTGTCTATACTGACATCGCCGAGAAAGTTACCCTTGATTGCTTACCGGCCTGGCATATTACTCAGAAATATGGCCACCGACATCGGGAGGTGCATTTCCCGCCAGCGTCCCACATCTTGCTGTGGCTACCGTCACGTCGTGTTAACCTATGTGAAAAGTTTCTGTCACCTTATCTTGGCTCCTGCCGCGCCATACATCAAGTCGTTGACATTACCTGTGAGACCGCCCCGCCAAATCGCAGGTCTCCGTCGGCCATAATCACGGATGACATGGTCCATTTCTCGCGCCTGAAACCGTACCGCTCTCGACCAGAGCCCTAATCGTGCCAGAAGGGTGTTCCTTTCGCCAGCAGGTAATGTCACGGGCGATTGTGGTTGGCGAGACGCTGAGAATTTGGCGGTCGGTGCTTGGACGACGGCGACGACGCCGACGATGGTAAGGCTATAACGGGTGCACGCGCTAGCTCTACCGTTGCTGCAGCGTTGTGCGCGTTGTCTTGTTAGTGTGTCCTCTTTATATAATTTCTCGCCGTAATATTATGGTAATAAATAACGGGGCCTAACTCACATTTCCGCGGGCGACGCCTCTCGCAGACTTCACGGCGGTGGGGTACGCGGGCGCGCACCGGCTGAACGAACAAGATATCGGTGCCGTGCTACCGTTCGCCATGCGCTATCTGACGCCATCATTCGTCTCCATCCTCGGCTTGAGTGCCATCACGTCGGCCGTGATGTCCTCCGCCGACTCGTCGGTGCTCAGTACAGCCTCGCTGATCAGCAAGAACGTCTACTACGCCATACTGAGGCCAGGGGTAAGTGACTAGAGAGCGACCTTTCATCAGAGGTGACGAGCATATTTCAGATTTATGTATATGCGTGGGAACCAGAAACGGCGCGGATAAATTATTAAGCATACCCGAAGATCTCCTATAGTCCGCAAATATCATGACGGCAAGTTCAGGTGGAAATCCACAATAATATCTAAATGAATTATTTAACGTATAATTAAATTCAAGAGGGTCTCTTTAGTGGCTTAGTAGAGGCCCATCTAGTCAACACGGTAACTATCAGCTGTGCCATAAAGTTCCAGCTCTTTCACGGTTCTGGCGTGCACTGTCACGGCAATCTGCACAGTGCTACCAAAACAAAACTACACCGCCATGCACCGTTGTATAGAGGCGTGGCACCATTTGTGCACTCATAGGGCTTTGTGGCGTCCTGTGTGGCGTTATCGATTGCATTACGCCTCGCCCCATTCCACCAAGCTTTATTTTATTGCGATCGCAATTATATGGACACTTCAAGCGGATTTCTGCCGTCGTCGTCGCCGTCGCCGTGAGGTTCTCTATAGATAAAACTCACCGCGCGCCGTATGCCCGAGCGGAAGCGTGCGGGGACGCGCGCTATCACGGAGAGCGAACGCACTCAATCTCCCACGCGCAAGCAAGGAAGCGGGAAGCCAGCGCCGGAGGGAGCGGGGGGGGGCGCACTTCTATTCTGCCAACAACCGCGCTCGTCGCTCGCTCGCACCGTCGCTTATCTCCACACGGCTCTGACCTTTATGCGCCGTGCATTCGCCGCTCAGTTTCCGTTGAAGCGATAGACCGCACGTACCTTCGCCCGCTGCTGCGGCGTATGCGCTTGCTGCCAGCGTTTTGACAGTCGTTGTCTGCAGTCATTCAGTGTGATCTATTCATGTTTGTTTGTGCGCGCTCACACCACGCTTGTTCATTCAGTTAGTAATAGTCGGGCCACATTTTCCAACGCACGCTACACATGCAATGCTGCCCGGGTCGGCAGTGCAGCGCTACAGGTGTGTCCCTTCGCACGCGCTGCCCACGGGAAGCGCTTCTCACCAACACCACCGTTTCACACGCGCCTTCTCGTGGTCATCGAGTCTCTCTTCATGTCGGTCTACTTACGCCGCAGCACACCTGCTTACTTAATCAGCTCATGTTTACTACAATTCATATTGCTACCAAAGCCGCTCACCTTACTTCGTATGACATTGCTGTGTTGCTATCACATTCATTGCTTCGCCCTTAGGGCAAAACTGTGACATTTTTTATTCCTAAAGGGACACTAAATGGAAACAGCAAATCAGTTTAGCGGGACACTTTATTCTTTTAAAATAACATTGCTGATTATTTCGCGCAAATGTGTTGATTATTAAAGCAGAAAATGAAGGACATAGTATCACTAATTGAATGTAACGCGGGGACTCCGGCTCTAGCAAGTCTATGTGACGTCACAGATTACAAAACTTTCATTCGTATTTTGACCGTTGTGCTTCGGTATACGTTTCTAAAACTTGCTAAGTTCAGGCTACGGCTCTCTTAAAATCCAATGTACGACATGAATTAGGACTTCAAATTAGGCTAGTTGAATGCGGTTCATGGTTGTAAAAAAAACACAGTGCTACCACAAGATACGAACATGAGCGCAGTATCGCAAATGAAATTTTACTGGGATCTATCCAACCGCACTTTATACAGGTATCTATATAGTATATCTATGAAAGAGGGTTGACTGTAAGTGCCGATGATATAGAAATCAAGGCCAACGTACACGGTTGTTCAAATGATTCGATGAATTTATGTTGACTATATGTGTCTATTATCTTTATTTTTCTAGTGTATTATTCACTTAGTACGTATCGTAATCTTATCTTACTTAACGCGCAATTAAGGCGCTCATGCGCTCTCAATAGTATTCAAGTGTATCGCAGTCACGCGTTTGTATTATCGACTATTTTCCATACACGGCCTCCAAACGCTTCTCGATGTCCTGCTGCTCCTAGGGGACATGATACGAACTGTGCATTTCGGCGCATGGCCTCAGAGATTGCGCGCACTGGACGGTTTTGCTCCGGCTGACTCATTCGCACGAAGATAGCGTAAATTAAACGGTGGGAGTGCACGGCTTCTTTACAATTATTAAAATAATGAAAAAAAGGTCCTAGGGCCTTCACATTTTAATATGACTTATATTGCCCCTGGAAGAACGTCTTACCAGCAATGCATTTCTGTTTAAAAGTGAAGCCGACTATAAGGTGATCGGTGTAAGCTTGGTGTTTGTAAGCTTGCTTTGCCACGTTCTGTGTTGCAGTGAATGAAGCCTACTTGCCGGTTGCGAACGATGCGATGCGGACTTTTCCCGATAACGCTATCGCGTTCTACTCTTAAAGGCGAAGCTTAAGCATCCTCCAATTTTTAAGGGTTTTTCGTGCGTCGGGGAGGCTTTCGGACACTCTAGTACTGTTGTTGCGGTTTGGGTGAGGTGAGAAAAAGTACCTTTGTGCTGCTATACGATCCCTTACTCATTTAGAAATGACGGCTGACGGTCTACGAGATGCAAAGGGCATGCTGATGTCTATTTATTCTTAAATGCCTTTATTTTTAAAGCCACACTTTCTTTGCCTCTATCCTCGACTTTTCCAATATTGCTGCTGCGGCTGCAGTCACCGTCCTTGCACGCCGCGTCTGGGGTGGTTCAGAACGTGTTTAATGTACATGGTAGGGACGCGGGAGAGGCGTCTGTGAGTCAGCGTATGGAACTGGAACTGAACAGAAAAACCGAAAAAATTACTCCATCTCCCGCTAAAGGGAACCATGTGTGGATGCGAATCAGCGGGGAGATGGTTAGCTTGAGCGAGAGATGCTTTCGCGGCAGCAGCCCGAGCGCTCATCGCGGCGCTGCACAGGAGAGAGAATGAGGCGCGCGCTCCGTCATTTTCATACCGTGGAAATACCGTGGCGCCCCCAGCGGAGTATGCAGCTGTCGCACCACCTGTCGTGCGCGCCGCTCCGTATTCCTAGAGGAAAGAAAGCGGGGAGCGCAGGAGAGAAGAGAGAGGGGTGGGGACGCGCATGTGCTGTGGGGGTGTGGCACGCGGGCGCCGCTCCGTAGAGGATTCCTAGAGGAGAAAAAGGGGGAGCGTAGGAGAGGAGAGAGAGTGGGAGGGGACGCGCATGCGCTGTGGGGGTGTGGGACGCGGGACGGACAGAGCCGCCGGCAAGAAATGCTTCGCATTTAAAACGGTATTTTTGCTCGAATCGAGTCTGAACGAATAGGTTACGATAAGTTTCAGTCAGGAGTGAAACCGAAAGGAAAAAATAACGGTTTTTGGTTTAGGTTGGCCACCTTTTCTGGAGCGTTTCAGCCATGCGTTGCCTGCACTTGTGGCACAACTATGCTACTGTATAGTTGGCACAAAAGGACGGTCAAACAAGCGCCTGTCCCGTGTTTGACCTTCCTTTTGTGCCATGTCTCTTGTTTGGGCTTTAAAACGTTTATCAAGTATGCACCAACTAGGTTCACAGAACGTTCGTATATGCTACTGTAATGGAAAAGTGAGTCCACAACTATTGAGGGAAGACGACGAAATCTGGCAGGACGGAGAGCGCGAGACAGCGACCGACGCTCTTGGGGAAAGGCTGTTGTTGCGTAGCACTGTTTGTAAATAAACCCCCTTACAGTTTGGTGGAAAGGTGCCGGGTAATATCCCAGTCTTCCAACCAGAAACTACGAAACCATACCTTACCGTATCGTCAGCGATGCTTGCGATGCCACCACGCAAGTGCGATGTATACCAGATGTATAACATTTTGTATACCAATATCCGCAGTGTCATTCCAAACCGTGATTCCTTATGTGGCCTGATTAGCTCATCATCATGTACAGTTGTTTTGCTAACTGAAATATGGCTTAACTAGTCCATTCTTGATTCTGAGATTCTGCCCCTCCTTCCCGACTTTGACATATTTCGCAAATATCGACCCGATGGTACTCGTGGTGGTGTCGTCCTTATCGACACGAGTCGCCAACTACGTTGTATCCCGGTAATCATATCACCTCTTGAAGTGCTATGCCTATACTGTACCGCGACCTTCCCGCGAATCCTTCTTGGCATTTGTTATCGCCCTCCTTCTGCCGTCACTTCATTTCTGTCACCTTTCCACGACGCCTAATACAAGGTAACTACGTCGTATTCCAACACACATATCCTACTTCTAGGCGATTTTAACTTCCCGTCAATCGATTGGTCTAATTTAGCTTTCTCGATAGTAAAAAATTACATGGACAGCGAATTAAGCGGCACGTGTCTCACGTTTGGGTTATTCCAAGTTGTCAGTCATCCCACCACCACCGACCGTGCTTCTAATATCTTGGATTTGGTGCTAACTTCACAACCTAAAATCCTTTCCGGTATCGCGCATTTGAATGGCCTGAGTGATCATAAAATATTGCGCGGTACTTTTTCATGCCATGTATCCAAGTGGGCATGGCGGACCCGGCCCTGCAACAATGCTGACCAGGCACCTGCTCTTCGTTGTGCAGGTTTTGCTGGGAACCGCCGCTGTATCAACGACAAGCCACGCGCACTGCGTGGATCACCGTATCAGCATCGATAGGAGCAATTGCGTGCAAACCAACGAAGATTTTGCACCGTCAACTTCTGGTGGCCCTGAGCTCCTGGCGACACCTTTTGGTCAGCGCAGCGTGACGTCATCGACAGCCGCTTCTATAAAAGAACCCCTCTGCTGCTTCAGCTTCAGTGGGCACGGCGGACCCGGCCCTATAACAATGCTGACCAGGCACCTGCTCTTCGTTGTGCAGGTTTTGCTGGGAACCGCTGCTGTATCAACGACAAGCCACGCGCACTGCGTGGATCACCGTATCAGCATCGATAGGAGCAACTGCGTGCAAACCAACGAAGATTTTGCACCGTCAACTTCTGGTGGCCCTGAGCTCCTGACGACACCTTTTGGTCAGCGCAGCGTGACGTCATCGACAGCCGCTTCTATAAAAGAACCCCTCTGCTGCTTCAGCTTCAGTGGGCACGGTGGACCCGGCCCTGCAACAATGCTGACCAGGCACCTGCTCTTCGTTGTGCAGGTTTTGCTGGGAACCGCCGCTGTATCAACGACAAGCCACGCGCACTGCGTGGATCACCGTATCAGCATCGATAGGAGCAATTGCGTGCAAACCAACGAAGATTTTGCACCGTCAACTTCTGGTGGCCCTGAGCTCCTGGCGACACCTTTTGGTCAGTGCAGCGTGACGTTATCGACAGCCGCTTCTATAAAAGAACCCCTCTGCTGCTTCAGCTTAAGTGGGCACGGCGGACCCGGCCCTGCAACAATTCTGACCAGGCACCTGCTCTTCGTTGTGCAGGTTGATCCCTCTGTGACATTTAGCAGAATTAGCAGTGACCATCGTTGCATTGTGGTCCTACCGTGCCCCAAACATTGTATTAGCCTTGCTTATGAGTGTTTACATGTGTGCAAGTTGCTTCTTTGTGGTGATATAGAAACAAACCCTGGACCGACACAAAAGGAACTGTATGAACAACTGCTTGAAGGTCAAAAAGCTATCCTTACAGATGTAACTGAAATGAAAGTGCAATTATGCAACATAAACAGTGTACTTGCCAGCTTACAACGTACTCTGGAGGACGTACAAACTAAACTCCCTGATTCTTCTGCAACTCTGGCTCAGGCCGGTCAAGTTGAGACCACGCTGAAATCTTTAGAGAAAGTGATGACTTTTCAGACAAAAAAATTGACTAGTTTGGAGGACCATAGCAGGCGTTCTAATGTGATTATTTACGGGATAAAGGAGTTCGCTGACGAAACCGAATCTATGATGAGGGACAAGATTATCAAGGAAGTATTCCAAGACAAACTAGGCGTGAAATGTGAGTCTATTGGTCGAATACATTGATTAGGAAAAAACAAAGGAAACCGACCGATCATAATTTACCTCCAGGATTACAGTGAAAAGAAGGCAATTTTTGCAAACTGCAAGAAACTCAAAGGGTCTGACATCTACATTCAGAACGATTATTCCCCATCCACACTGAAAAAAAGAAAACTCCTCTGGGACAGCTGTAAAGAAGACAGGATGCTGAAAAAAAGAGCTTCATTGATCCATGATAAGCTTAAGATTGGCAGGGATAATTTTTATTGGGATGAATGCCTAAACAGACGCGTACAAATTCCCCAAAGCTTCCTTCGGAATCGCACAGCGAACGAACCAAACACTTCCTCAAACTCACAGTATTGACATGCGCCCCAAGGGCCACATAAACAGCTCAGACTGATTAATGTTAATGCCCGCAGTATTAAACATAAAACTGATGCGTTAGAAATTTTATTACTGAAGCATGATCCTGATATTACTGTCCTAACTGAGACTTGGCTACATGATAAAATAAGCGACGATATATTTCCTCCTTCCTATACAGTGTTTCGAAAAGACAGGCGCACCAGGGGAGGTGGTGTGGCCATCCTGATCAAAAATGGCATTTCTGCCCATCTCTTGGAAGATATCCCTGATATTGAATGTGTGCGCGTCAAGATAAGCTCTTGGAGTCACAGCTTTATTGTTTACGCAATATATAGACCACCAGATAC